>NW_017096512.1:0-512656 GCF_001412225.1 Nicrophorus vespilloides
ACTAATTAAAGTTTTGGATATAAATTTAAGTTTTGTGTAAATGTGTAAATTAATTTGCAGAAATACAAGCAATTCTCAAATAACAAAAGTACTTGACTTGGACTAATAACATGATGAAAAAATATGGAAGCTTGAAGTGCAAAGTTTATTTAAATTATACTCTTTAACAATTCTTAGCATTGCTGGGATACAAGTGTATGCCAGGATTCTGAAGAGAGTACATGCTTAGTTCATGGAAAGTTTTGATTGGAACGATTATAAAATAAACTATAACTGAAAAGTGGTTTTATTCTTAACGGTAAAGAATTCTGTAATTCATATAATGAAAATACTTTGTTTAAATTATACTCGTTAACAATTCTTAATAATGCTGCGATATAAATGTATCCCAGTATCCTTAAAAGTGATCTTCCTTAGCTCAGATCGTAGTGGAAACATCAGTTAAATCTCTTTTAAAATTAACTAAAACTAAAATTTTGTTTTATTATTGAAATTGAAGAATCTAATTCGAAAAGAAAAATTAATGTTCCAGTTCCAAAAACATAAAACTGGAAATGAACGGCGTTATATTTGTCTTTGAAATGATGGTAGAAAAGCCTTGTAAATGTTTATTTCCTTTTTTAGCACATTTAGAAAGTAAGGAAAGATATTAGAAAAACATTATGTTTCTTATTACTCAAAATTATGTAATTTAAGTGGGATACAAATGTATCCCATGTAAATTCCAACGTGTAAAAAATGTAATCGCATGTTTTGAAGTATCAATAGCATCACCTTTCGCTGTTTAGTAAAATATAGCAATTATTTACATTACGTTTGTGAACAACAATGTCTTTTGAATGTATTTATAAATTAGTTTTCTTGGATTTTTTTTAATTTTAATATATTTATAAAGTAAAGAAAGATATTAGAAAAGCATTATGTTTCTTATTACTCAAAATTATGTACTATAAGCACGTAATTTATGTGGGATACAAATGTATCCCACGCTACTTCCAACGTGTAAAAAATGTTATAGCGTGTTTTAAAGTGTCAACAGCATCACGCAATCTCCGACGTAACAAATTCAAGCACATGTTTTGGAAAACATCTTTTGGAATATATTAGAATATCGAATAACACGGTTTTGATAGACTTTGACAAAAATAACCGTGTTATTCAAGTTATGACTGTAGAATAATCTCTGATTCTTAGGACTTTTGTATGAATAATTTATCGAAATTAAATGCAATCATTTAAAAAAATAATATATATTAACGGTACAAATGTAATTTGAGTTATTAACGTTACTATATTATTATTCACGCATGGAAATTTTACTTTCAAGTAATGCAATCATGTTGAGTTACAACTATGCAAATCATCATATTTAACTAAAGTATACACTTATAAATCAACAGGCAAAATACAGCAGTTTTATTTTCACCATTAAAAACTACGTTACAGTAAAATCGACTTGAACATTTGATCATAACAATTACAAACTGTGTTTTCTCTTTGTATATATTTCGATACAAATACAGAAGTGCTGCATGGAAGTGTTTACATTCGTGCCGCTTAATTAAAATCGAACGATTTATGCAGCAGTTTATGAAATAATTAATTAAATCGCTCCGCATTTGCAGTTTCCTTATTACACAAAAACTAAATGAAAACAAGTGGCTTAATGCAACAAATCAAACGAAAACTTGTTTGCTGCAATTTACTTAATATAATAACAAAAATTTTAACAGACTGACATAGAAAAAACTAATACTGTTACCGAAATAAATCATTGATTATTACTATGTTGTAACATGCAATAAATTTTCTTCGCTTTTTTCTTAAAATATTGCATCAATTTATAAAAGTGAAAGTAATTAAAGATCACATTGCTTGTTCAAAATACCTCGCATAGTCCGGATAATCAGTTCCCTTTATGTTTGAATCCGGACTAATCGAGGGATTACATATAAACGAAAATTTACTAATTCAGCAAATTATTTTTTCTCCATTAAAATTTACTTAGCTCTTTTTAATTTTCAAATCGTCCTATAGCGAATCCGGACTGAACGAAGCGAGATATTTTGCTGTAATTGAAAGTTAACTATTTCAGAAATGTTGTCACTTTAAATAGCTGTTATCTTTTACATAGTATGTTTAAATATAGTTTCTCGCATTCTACTTGCTTGATTTATCGTAGATTCCGCACAGACGAATATTTCCATACCATTGGAATTTTCCATTCCACATATATGCGCATATTTGTGCAAATGCAAATCGTGGTAGTATCATATAGGAATGCGCAGCTCTACATATATTGCGCAAATGTTATTGTATTTATTTTGTAAACAATATATTTCTATTATAGTTACATAATTAAAAATAACTGAATTTAATTCAACCAATGAATCCACTAAATTTTATACGAAATTTAGAAATTTCTGGAATTTCATATAAATATTGTTTTGATACAATTTTTATAATAAAAAACTATCAATAATTAACTATAAAAATTGGCTTCTAGGCATATTTTCATGTGATATGTATGAAAATGTATTTTTCTATTTCATCAGTAAATGGTATATTTCAATTGTAGCTATAAACTTATTTTTAGTTAATTTAATACTAAAATATTATAAAAATCCTATTTTTTCAGCAATTTTCTATAATTATTTTATTAATAAAATACTTGATAAAAAATCCATGAATAATAAACTATAAAATTAAATTTACAAGCATATTTTTATTCATATAATTGTATTCAATAATATTACAAAATATCAAAATTTTCATTACATTTTCATTACTTATAAGCATAATTTTAGTTTATTTAAATGAATCAAATCAATAAGATTATAAAATTTAAACAATTTATTTATTTTTATTTTCTTCATAATTAAAGTTATTTGATTAACATTTTTGCTTGTTATCATTATGTAATGACTTTCAAATCCGTTAATGATATTTATTTAATGAATAAAATCATTGTTAATGTTATTATTGCATTTCACAATACAAATTGAGAAAGTTACTGAGTGTAAAAAATAAGTTCAATTTATTCCACGATTTTCCACTTGTCAGTTGTACTCATCCCTTGAGGTTTCAACCTGAACATGAATTTGATCAAGAGCTTTTACTGTCACATGATATCTCAATCATATAGATTTTTTTGTCAATTTTTTCATAAAAAAACATACTCTTATGAATCAATTGTATTTTTTTTTTCTTTCTTATTATATAAATATGTTTGAAGTTTTTGCTACAGATAACTACAGAAAATATTGATAACATCATAAAATTTTGTTATTTTTTTTCACGATGGAGATGAAAAGCCTCGGGTTTTCTTGTTAAAATTGCGGAAATTCCTTCACGTTAAGCAAGGGTGGATTCATCGTACGCGTTTTATTTACAAACAGTTCAGATATTGCCCAGCAGAAATAACGTAAAACCCTCCGGTATTTCATCCATAACATATATTAATTTTATAGAAAACACTAAGTAATAATATCAAAGATCTGCACGCAGAAAATACATTCTTATAAGAAAATTTCAACAATCTTAAAGAAACCACATTTTTATTATTTTAATCAATAGTCTTAATGCTATTGTTTTTTTAAGTAATTATTTAGTTTGTATAATAAAAAAATGTATACAAAAGTATGTGTTATAATAAACTTATAACACATACTTTTGTATACATTTTAACAACTAAACAAATTAGATTAATAAGATTTATATCAAAATAATATAGAAATATCAAAGATTTTTATTTACCAAATATTTAACGTAATTGAAAGTTTTTTGGATGTGTATAAAGTTTGCTTTTGATATTTTTCTATGAGTTATTTCGATCATAAAATATGTAAGACTCGTTATACAAACAGTAGACCTTGGCCTTAGACCTTCACTCCATATTTATTGCATTTCTTGCCTCACTTTGAATTTACTTAAACCATACAATTCTAACAAAAATTTACAAAACAGATTTTTTTAACTTAAAAATGTATTTTGTAAGTTTTACGTTACTTTTACTATTTCTTGTAAAAGTAATTTTTTGCATAGTGCGGGTAATCCTTTTAGACAATAATCCGCTGTTTGAAACAGAACTAATCGAATAATAGTTTAATTCGCTTAAACCACACAATTCTAACTATTATACAATAGATTTTCTTCGGATGTTAGCTTGCAGAAATGTTCAATGTGAATGATGAAATTATTAGTTACTTTTCATCTTCACCACATTAGGATTTTTTTTATATTTTATCAAAAACCGCACGAAATTTTGGTATATATAATATTATAATAATTATATTTTCTTTTTTTAGTTATTTTATTTAAAAATCCAATTATTACGAATTTATAAAAGCAAAAATAAAGAGCAAACATATAAATTGTGTTAAATCAAAATTAAAATTGAAAATACCGCAGATTCTTGTAGTGTTATAACTAGAAACTTATTTATTTTAAGCTATTTAAAGTCTGCACTTTAATGAAACAACTTGTAGTTGCAGGTTTTCATTGAATTCACCACTATTGTTGCGAATAGCGACGAAATTTATAGGATTGACAGTGAGTTACGGAGACGGAGAAGAGGAAAATAATGTTAAAAGTTAATTAACTTCTCTCAACACAGCAGCAAAATAACAAAAGGAAAAAAAAAAAGCAATAAAACAGCACCTGACTCGATGATAGGATTGGCTAATAAAAGTAGGGGACAAATGCCGAAAGATAAAGGAATTTATTCAGTTGAGAAAAAAAAACATTAGATTTGTGTCACAAATTAAACGAACACGCATTAAATTTTTTGAAAATGTACGAGAATTACAATTAAATTACATAGTTTTATGTCTTAATTCAGTATATAATTTAGTATTGTATTGTATTTACTTTTTGCAACAGAAATTAATAATATAACAAACAACATCTTAGTGGAAATCAATGTAAAACTAATCCAATCTCTTTTCATTTCGCTCCAATTCTGTTAGAAGTTTCATCCCATTTCCACTTTCATCAAGGACAGCGTTCGCATCCTGCACCCCTGACGCGTAGTTCACGATCCAATTGATCTGTTGTTGTTGCACTCCACTCAAAGTATTTATTACTTCCAATGTCTCATTATGTCACTGCATAGTGCACGTGATGTGTTATAAAAACTTTTGTTCTAACATCGACAAACATGTTGTTGCGGCTCGAAAAATCTTGTAATTCGAGATCATTTCAACTGCTTTTTAAAAAGCTTTTCAAGTAAAAGCATCAGTCAATTAATATAATCGCATTAAATTGACACCTTAAAATTTGAATAATTACATTTAAATTTACAATACCTCGCATTGTGCGGTTTTAGATTCCAAAATATAAAAAAAAAACTAAATTTTAATTGACATAAATTATAATTATTTATTATACACAAATTATAGATCTATACAAACTTTTTAAACAATTTATTGACTCGATTAGTCCGGGAAACAGTGCGAGAACCAATTACTTGAACTATTCGAGATATTGCTGTATTTTATTACTTTAAAATAAGTAAATTAGTACTGTATATTTTAGTTCATATATAAATATAAAGATTTTAATGGAATTTATTAAGACCATAAAACAATTAAAGGAAATTGAGTTTACTTTAATTTTATTAACTTTTTTAATTAAATTAATTTTGTAGTTTTTTCTTTAAATTAGCTTCTTTGATCATTTAATGAAAATAGCGAGAGAGGAAACTTTTAATTAAAATACAGCGAATATAAGGAAAAGGAAATATTTCAAGTTGCATCGCACTTCCAGGATTTAATCAACAAATTGAGCACAAGAAATGAAGTACAATTATTCTCTTCATTATTCTTTCAATCTTTTTACTTATAATTAGTTCTGATGTAAGTGTTACTTTATATATTTCAATATAATATGTAGTAATCATTTAAAATTTTAAGATTTTTTAATATTTTTTATAATGTTTTAAGTATTTTTTCTTATATGGAAACGAAATATTACTACTTTATTTTATTTCTAATTTGTTTGTTGAAATTATGCGGCTCTCAGAGTAAAAAATTGCGGCTCCCAACTCTCACATTGTTGTCAATTCATTTCACTAGTAAAAATTGTTATTATAATGCTACGTGCGGCTCCCTAAACATTTTCCCAATATTCAAATGGCTCTTTGCTCCAAAAATATTGCCGATCCCTGTACTATAACATTATGTAGTTAATTACTTGAACGTCCCAAAAAAATGCTTTTTCAATTTGTGCAAATTGTCATAAAAGAAACGTTATTATTTTATTTTCCTCGATTTTTCTTTCTTTCAATGTTATGTCAGTTCTTTTTAGAAGTTATTACAAGAAATAAAAATGTGTCCTTTAAATAACAAATCATAATTTAAAAAAAAAATATAATAATACGTTACTCAAGTATAAAGTTAATTGTATTAATAATTTTGTATTCTGTACTTTGATAATATGCAAATATCAATGAAATTATCCATCTGTAATATTCGAGACCTCGCGACAATTAATATAATACAATTAATTTGATAATAACATGTTTATTATTAACTGCAGGAATAATAAGTTTTTTTAATGCAATTAGTGTGCTTATGCACATCAATTAGGTGGACTTTACTATATCGTGTTAAAGTTATGTAACATGGACTAATAATTGCCTTTCGTATAACGCGGTTTTCTTATAACGCTGTGTTTATATAATAACTTTATATCGAGAAAAAAACTTTTTTATCTGTTGGAATTGATACACAAACGCATTTATCGATGAAAATAGAGATAATTTGAATAATGTGAATATGGGACTTTATTTTGGTAAATAATTATAATTAGGAAACCTGGTAGAACGCGGCAAGATTTAATCTGATTTGTAATAATTCTGAATTTCTTTTAACGTGATTTCCATAGAAAACTGTTAAAAATTTCCATAGAAAACTGTGCGAACCAATTTCATTTGTACTAAATCTGAGTTTCTTATAACATTTCCATATAAAGTTGTTAAGAATATCCATAGAAAATTGTACGAACTAATTTGATTTATACTAAATCTGAGTTTCTTATAACACAATTTCCATATAAAGCTGTTAAGAATTTTCATAGAAAACTATACGAACTAATTTGATTTTTACCAAACCTAAGTTTCTTATAACGCAATATAAAGTTATTAAGAATTTCCATAGAAAACATTAGGAACTAATTTGATTTATACTAAATCCGAGTTTCTTATAACGCGTAACCATATAAAGCTGTTAAGAATTTTCATAAAATCTGTACGAACTAATTAGATTTGTACTAAATCTGAGAATCTTATAACGCGGTTTCATATAAAGTTGTTAAGAATTTTCGTAGAAAACTATACGAACTAATTTATTTTTTTCTAAAACTAAGTTTTCTATATCGCGATTTCCAAATAAAGCTCTTAATAATTTCGATAGAAAACTGTACGAACTAATTTGATTTGTACTAAATATTAGTTTCTTATAACGCGGTTTCTATATAAAGCAGTTAAAAATGTTCATAGAAAACTGTACGAACTAATTTAATTTTCACTAAATCTAAGTGTCTTATAACGCGATTTCCATATAAAGCTATTAATAATTTCCGTAGAAAACTGTTCGAACTAATTTGATTAGTACTGAATCTGAGTTTCTTATAACACGGTTTCCATATAAAGTTGTTAAGAATATCCATAGAAAATTGTAGGAACTAATTTGATTTGTACTAAATCTGAGTTTCTTAAACGCGGTTTCCATATAAAGTTGTTAAGAATTATTGTAGAAAACTGTACAAACTAATTGAATTTTTACTATAATAAAGCTATTAATTTCCATAGAAAACTGTACAAACTACTTTGATTAGTATTAAATCTTAGTTTCTTATAACGCGGTTTCCATATAAAGCTGTTAAAAATGTTCATAGTAACTGTACGAAGTAATTTGATTTGTGGTAAATCTAAGTTTCTAATAACGCGGTTTCCATATAAAGCTGTTAAGAATTTTCGTAGAAAACTGTACGAACTAATTTAATTTTTACTAAATCAAAGTTTCTTATAACGCGGTTTCCATACAAAGCTGTTAAGAATTTTCATAAAATCTGTACGAACTAATTAGATTTGTACTAAATCTGAGAATCTTATAACGCGTTTTCCATATAAAGCTGTTAAAAATGTTCATAGTAACTGTACGAAGTAATTTGATTTGTGGTAAATCTAAGTTTCTAATAACGCGGTTTCCATATAAAGCTGTTAAGAATTTTCTAAAACTAAGTTTCTTATAATGCGATTTCCAAATAAAGCTATTAATTTTCATAGAAAACTGTACGAACTAATTTCATTAGTACTAAATCTGAATATCTTATAACGTGGTTTCCATATAAAGCTGTTAAGAATTTTCGTAGAAAACTGTACGAACTAAATTATTTTTTTCTAAAACTAAGTTTCTTATAACGCGATTTCCAAATAAAGCTATTAATAATTTCCATAGAAAACTGTACAAACTAATTTGATTTATAGTAAATCTAAGTTTCTAATAACGCGGTTTTCATATTATGCAGTGGATAGAAAACAAAGTGATCGTCGACGTCTGTCACATTGATGGACGTCAAACAATGTAAATTCCGGGGCTCGACGTTGTTCCAGATTTGTATCCTTTTCGACTGATTATGGCCTTGGATGAGGAACTATCGATCAGCAGATGTTTCATTCTGACAATTTGGAGTGTCCTAGCTGTGTTCACGTTCTTCGAGTCGAGACGCAACAAAGCAGCCGAACCTCCCGCTGAAGAAGCCGAATAATGAACACGATCTACCTAAACTACATCGTCCTCATCCTCTCCATCTACAAATTGTACATGCACGTGGTCTTCCTGATGGAACCGTCCGGAGAAGAGATCAAAGACAACGACGGAATCCTCATCGACATCTTCAATTGGTTCCAGTGTTTAGTCTCGTAAATTCCAAAATTGTAACGTATTAATCATCAAGCAAAGGTGTTGTTGTTCAGTGTTTTAATGAAGTTGTTGGGATGCAACAGCTCATCTATTATGTATTATGTCAGAGCTTCCGTAGTTTAATGACAAACAATAACAACATTCCACCCTACTTCGAGCGTCCTATTTCGATAAAGCAAACACTTAAAATTGATCCTCTTCGATGGTTTTCCAAGGACCCAGCGCTGCACAAACATTGTTCTTATTGGTAAATGAATTTGTCTTCGCTCGGTGATCGTAAAAATAATAGGAAAACGGGCGACAATTGAAAAATGAAATGAGCAGAATTCGATGAAGAAGAAAATAAACGCTGGAAAAACCAATTAAAAATTATATTTGCTCAAATCATCATTGTTTCATTAAAATTTCAATAAAGTTATTCACAAATTAATTTAATTGTTAGTCAATATTTTTTAAGTATATTATGAATTTATAGTAAATTTTCTTCGGTGATTATAAAAATAATTGGAAATGGAAATTAATAGAATTCGCTGAAAAAAACACTGGAAAACCAATACAAATTGATACATTTATTTCAAATATATTCCAAATTTATGAATAATTTTGGATAAAATCGCAGATTTCTTGAAAAACTTAATTTTCTGATACTAAATTTTGTACTCAAACATTTAATATAATCAATTCATTATTGACGTTTCTTTATGAATTATGTAACAAAAAAAAGGGATAGTGCTGCTTCGATTAGTCCGGATTCACTACAGTTCGAAACAAAACAAAATTACATAAGGCTGATTATAAAGCGCGCGATTTATTCGAAACTGAACAAATTTATACATAAAAACAGACACACATTTAAATATATGGGGCGTCGCGACGCTCGAATTCACGCAGACACACGCACATTGAAATTCAAATTCGTGTAATTGTTGTGTGCGTCAGGAATTTATGTAGTTGTGTGCCTTCATCGTCGGTATTTTTATGGAAATACTAATGTTACCTATTATTGTTAGTATTGTGTAATTCCGCAGACCCTTTGTTCATATTCGCTTCGCGAATGATGAGAAAGTTATTACAATTTGCGTTGCGTAACCATTCGGATCTTGACTATAAAAGCGGAGAAATTGTGTTGATTTCGCTTCGAAAAACACAAACAATGAAGAAATGTACTGAAAAACAAAGGTTTTTTTTCCACATGTCTACTTTTCATTCTTTAATATCAGTTTATAATTAACCTCTTAAGTAGTTATGTCGTATATATTCGTCATAGTCTCTTGAATTGTATAGCGCTTATGACAAATATATTCGCATCATGTATGAATATAGACGCTAACGACAAAAATACGTGGTTGTACATAAAAAAAAGTACAGAAAAAGGGCCTAAAGTATGTATAAATAAAGTAACTGTAGCATTGATGGAATAAATAATAAATTGAAATGAAAAACGAGATTTTCCATTAATAAATCACAGTACAAAAATGAAATCCCCGAAGTGTTGTAATCGGTGAATGTTTATTTAATTAATTGAAATAAAAACCACACGATTTAACCGCTTCAGCATGAAAAACTTTTAAAAACAAATATTTCGAAACAATTTTACAATTTTTTAAAACCAGATTTCAAACATATTCATATAACAAAATAATTAATAAAAAGAAAATCACACAAGTTCCTTTTTTTTCTATATCTTAGTCGAAACGAAATAAATTCAGACCACAAGATAATTCCATTGAATGGGTTTCTTTTATTCCTGAGAAGTTAAAACGAACGTATAACAAGTTTTCATTCAAGTTTCACGAAGGTAACGCAAATTTCTTTTATGATACGCATCCTTTCTTAATAGAGCAGACACTTTTTTTCTCCGAACGCAATTTTCTTCTTGCATCTGACGAGATTTGTCTCTTTCCATTTATTTGTGTGAAATAAGACAAGAAGAAAAAGGTGTAGTTTTTTTTTCTGGGAATGTAATAAGTCTCCAAATAATTAATAAACTGCGTAGAAAAAGTAGAGAGCACAAACAGTCATGATTACATCACATTGTTGTTATTTGTTATTAGATTTCTTTTGTTACGAGGCTTGGAATTTCGTAATAAATAAATGTTTTGAAATATTAATTTATATATGTATAATATTTATATTAGAAAATTTTAACATTATAAATCAAATTTTTGATTTTCCATCAATTATTTGATGGAAAATCACACAAATGGACAACTGTAATTTCGGTGTCTCATAGTTTGAGTATCTAATTTGCAAAGTTTCATGCAATTTCAGCGATGATTGAAACCGCATTCAGATAGAAATTTCAAAGACAATTCACATTTAACGTACGTACGTGTACATAGTTTCAATTAGTACACCATTAATTAACACGCATAGACTTTAGTTTCAGGTAAACAACGAAATATAAACTTTACATTAAAACTGCTATAAACACAATATTTATGAGATTCAGTAAATGTTTACTTAAGACTTCAGTTTTGTAATTAATCTTGTAGTTTTTATTATGATTATATAACAATAGTAGAATATTTAACTAAAGCATAGATTTAAAGTTTCTGTGTTTTTTTTTATAAATCTAAACGTTTTCAAACATTAATTATTTATTGCAATGAAAATAGTAACAGAAACACATAGTAAGAACTAAAATAATTATAAGTACATACAAATTCAATATAAAATAATGTGTTTTCATATATATGTAAAAAGTATAATTTTATATCGAAAAATCTTTAATTGTTGATTTTTCATAAAACGAATTAAATCTCTTAAAAAAAAGTTAAGTTATACTTAAAAAGTGTAATGGTGCATTTCAATTTAGAAATGCTTCATTTTTAATTTGAATACAAAAAAAATGTAATTAAAATTTAAAATTTCAAAATTTAGTAAGAAATGAATTTAGTTAAAAGTTTCAATTTTTATAGGAAATTGTGTTAAAAATTAGCAACTTATCATCAATGGAAACTAAAACTTCAAACTATAGTTGAATTTCAAATCTCACCCAAAATAATTATAGAAAATCTCTTAGAAAAAATTATAGTAAAATATACAAAAAAAAGTATAATATTAGTACAATATTTTATTTAACTACTTTAATTTATAATTCCAATGCAAAACGATGTGCGTAAAATTAGATTGCCAAATATCTAAATTCATATTTCAAAGTAAATCTGAAATTATATAATGTATTAAATGTAAAAAAATATACTAAAGGAGAACAATTTTCTTCTCAAAATTTGACTTTATATTGAAAGAGTATAGATATAAAACCTTGATTTCGTATGCTTAATTGGGCCATTTAAAATTTCATAGAATCCTGACTAAAAGCAAATACGTTTTCTTGGAAACGTCGAGAATGGCGCTAATTAATTGGCATACCTGTACGAAAACAGTTCTAAATTTATGCTTAATGTAAACCTTCATTTATCATTCACGCAGATACGGCAATATATCCAAATGTAAACTTTTTTATAGGAATTTCTTCCTTTCTTTATCGTTATTCCTTAAAATTTATCGTTATTTCAATACTCAAAGCAATAAATAACAGATTCCGGTTTTAATCAAAAACATTATTGTAAATTCTTCAACAAATTATTCATACTTTCAGAAATTTGATGAACTTTCCTATGTTTAAATAAACGAAGAAAAGAACATATTAATTGAATAATCGCAATTGAAAAACAAACACAATTATTTTCGCATTAAACGAATCAATTGGACGTTGTCAAGATATGTTTCCATTTTACTATGCAATTATTTAATACTGTTTATTGATATATTTTTCATGTTCTAACGTATTGATTTTAACAACTTACGTAATCAATTCTCGATAAACATTGCATTTAACTAAAATTGAATCTTTTTGTAACAAATTTCTCATTATTTGATAAAGAAAAACCCGAATGATTAATAAATATTTAATATTAAAACGGATACACACACAAACTAGTTTATAACAACTTAACTTTTCTGCTTAATAAAAACCCACATACATAATATTACGCGAGGCGCGTTCCTCAAAAAGGATGAATTCCCCCTTTTTTTGATCTTTTGCCTTTTTTTATTTCCTTTCTGATGCTGACACACTAAAAAAAACTTTTTGTTCGTGCTCGTCTTCTGTGTATTATAAAAACAAAACTGTATAGAGCTGGAACAATTCGTTTGGTCGAAAAGAAAAAGTATATTCATACCGAAAAGAAGAGAAAACGCCTGGTGAATACGTAAAAAATAAGGCACTTACGATCTTTGCCTTTAGGGAGAAGATACATTTGTATGGGGAAAAACTGAAGTGAAAAAATATTATAAAAAAAAACTTGATTTTTAAGGAATATGCTTCAATTACTGTTCGTGCAGACATTTTTAATTAAGTTTGTAGTGGAAAAGGTGAAATTAATTATTATACATTTTTTTATAACAAAATAATGATGCGAAAATGTAAATTTATGAATACTGTAAAAAATGATCATTTTATAATTTTTTGCTACTTCTAATTTGAAGAAATAATTATGATTAATAGTGAAAATTAATTAATAATTTTATGATGCAAAACAAAACATCAATTTTTACGTACGAAAACCATAATTTAATTTTTCTACAATATTACAAAAAAAAAATAAATTTCATATCGTACTATAATGAAGCCGCACTATTATTTTTTTTTTTCGATTTCCGCATAGTGCGGATTGGAAAGCGCACTAATAGAGGACTTTAATAGGACTTGTATAGAGGGAAAAAAACAAATAATTTTATGTTCTATGTATTATTCTTTAGCTCCTTAAAAATTTAGTTTGATTTTGAAATTTTCAAACCGTACTATAGTAAATCCGTACCAAACGAAGCCGCACTATATGAGTATTACATTTCATTATGGAATTTCATAAGACAAAATGTAGATTTATTATTTAAGTTTGTTTTAAAATTTTCAAACCGTACTAAACGAAGCCGCATTATATGAGTATTACATTTTATTATGGTATTTTATAAAACAAAGATGCAGATTGAATATGTTCTTATAATATTGTAAAATATTACAAAAAAAAAGAAATTTCAGATTCAAGAATAACTCTCATAGTGCGGATTAGAAAGCGCACTAATAGCGGTATTTAAAAAAGAAATTTGACTGTATAGAGAGATAAAAAAAACAAATAATTTGTGTAGTATTTATTTAACCTTAAAAATTTAGTTTGTTTATGAAATTTTCAAACCGTACTATAGTGAATTCGTACCAAACGAAGCCGCACTATATGAGTATTACATTTAATTATGGAATTTCATAAGACAAATTACAGATTTATTATTTAATATTTTCTTATAAAATTTTATAATATTACAGAAATAATGAAATTTCAAATACAAGAATACCTCGCATAATGCGGGTTTGAAAGCGCACTAATCGAGGATTTTAACAAAGAAATTTGACTGGATAAAGAGAGAGAAAAAAACAAATAATTGTATGTACTCTTTTTTTAATAACTTATTATTTTGCTCGATTAAAATTTAATTTCTTTTGTAATTTTCAAACCGTACTAAACGAAGCCGCACTATGTGAGTATTACATTTTATTATGGAATTTTCTAGAATAAACTTTCCTCTGAATTATTGTTTTATTTGCATTCGAAAATAAAACAATAAATATTGTAACTGTTTATAATTGATTTGTATTACCAATTAATTATTGGGTTTATAGAAACATGCACGCTACATTTAATAGTATGTTTAAACAAATATACGTGCATATTTGATTGATATTTAGAAAATTTTCCCAGGTCGATGATGAGTTTTGCACACGATGTACACGTGTCGAATTGTTCACCTGTTGCTACAACTTGTATGCAACTGTCGGCATTGCTGGAATCCTTACTTAGCCTCATTACATTCTGTTATGAATATACACTTTATCAGTGAGTGTTACGAAGCAACCGTACGTAATTTGCCTCATGTTGTTTTCATGATGAACTTCAAAAGACGCGGTTGAATCCTCTCGTTTGATCTCAACAAGTCTCATCCTTTAATCAATTTGTCTATCCCATCTAATCTTTCCTTTGTGTAAACTATATATCAAAATTAACTTTTGTGATTACTACTCATATTCAAATTGTTGGTTTTACTTAAATATACAATTAAAATTAAGTATTTCCTTATTTCTTGTAACATTATGATTGTTGCTTTCTTATCCCTGTTTTATTCCCTTTTTTCAAGCTAAAGTGAAGTTTCTTGATCATTTAGACATTCGATTACTCAATCCTTCTTGATCCTCGGTGACAATCCGTATTCCTCATCTTTGTCGACCCGAATGCATTTTCCTGATCTCTCCTTAATCCCAATTGATCCAAACTACGTTTTCTCATTCCATTAAATGGTAAATCCTAAGTCCTCATTTTATTGTAAAGCTGTAAAGCCACTAATTATACATTAATTTATATACTTATATTACATGATTTTCTTAAGTTAATAAAATCGACGATTTAGTACATTAACTAATTAAATATTTATATGCTCAATTACTAACAATTAAAAGATTTATTTAACATTTTGAATAAAAAGATTATGATTTTTGCTATCAAAGCTATTTTGTTACAATTTATTTTGTTACAAAAAAAAATGCTACTACTTCCGTATTAACTAATAATTTCGTAAATAATTTATTAATTGAATATTTTTTTAATATTATAAGTAAAAACGGTTTGATTTTTATTATGAAACTAATTGGATTATAAGAGAAATATATCGGTTGCGAAAAGTTCATTAAAACTCTTTTTTCCGCACGATAAGCAAAAAAAATAAGCTCTATCTCGATCTTATGAAAATACGTGTATCATGATATAACTTTTAATTACTTTTGTTAATAATTTCTCTGATATTTACAGATTTTGAGCACAAAAAACAACATAAAATGACCCTATTACGCATATAAAACAGTATAAAAGATGGATAAAAATCATCATGCAATCATTATTTTTTTTTTCATAATTGTTTCGGGGTCCGAGTGAAAAGGATGCGGAGATATACGTTAGTGTTTGTTGAGATTAAATGGACCGCAAGGGATTATTTGTATAATATATCGATTACTGAGATTCGCAGTGCTGTTATGAAAGTGGAAAACTCGGTAGGAAGAGAGAGCATAAAGTTAATTTATTTCTTTGGTAAACGAGGCAAAGCATAATGAGTTATCACGTTTCGGTGGGTGTTGTAAGAGGGATTATCTTCTTCGTGGTGGGAATCTCTCGACGTAACAGGAATCTGGATGCGAGGATCTCGCAAATTCCTTATTAAGATATTATCATCTTAAATCACTCCAAAAGCTTCGTTTACTACATAAATTTTCAAGGTTATTGCGATTTTCTAAATGGAAAACAGAATATTAAAAATATAGAACTTATTAACCAATTAACACTACAATCAGGTCAAATTGACCCGGCTACATAAATATCTTCATTATCAAGATTTTTCGATCACAAGAAAACCAATTTCAAATTATTTCCTTGTATTTTCTTGTTTCTCTTTTATTATCTTTCGCTTTGCGGTTTTGTTCACGTCCTGCTGTAAATATTAATACGTGTCCCTTGGGTTCGGACAGGATCCATAAATCAAATCCACCGTTCTTTTCTCCGCTTTCCTTCAGCGTTTTTCCTATTTCCTCATCTCTTTTGTAAGCGTGTTTAATTTTCCAATTCAGTAGAAAGATTTGATTTCGCTTCTAAATAGAGAAGGAGACCCGGTATAGTCCGGATTGTTTTCCAAATACATTATTTATAAGACCCACAAAAAAAAAGGTCGCAGGAAAAGAATGTTCGTAGTGCACATATTGATCTGAACCAATACATAAATCATGCAATAACAAACACAGACGTATTTATTTACCCTTTGTGTACATTTGTCTAAAGGGTTAGTTTCTTTTCATAATCCTAAAAGTAATTTATTGTATTACCACAATATTTTTGTTCACATTTAGAAAATAGTTTTTTCTAAATACAAGGATAATCACGGACTGTTTGAAACCGAACTTAAACCTCGATTAAACTAAGAAAAAACTGATATATAATATACATTGTAGTATTTTTATTTTTTTTTGTGTTTTGCTCAATTCAAATGTATATAGTGAATCCGCACTAATTGAAGCAACACTATATGAGGTATTGCTGTATAATTATATAATTAAAATTGTATTAAACATAAGAATACGCAACAAATCTGTAAATAAAATTGAATATTTCTATTTTAAAATTTCTAATGTATAGATTTATTCACTGTTTTTAGTATGTAAGATTTCAAGTGAATGTGTGTTTGGTGAGGAGATTGCATATGCATTTTGCATTTAAATGAAGAATTTAAATTGGAACGTGATCAGGTTAGGTTGTTAGGAACAGCTCGTCTCTTGCATGTGCGCATCGTATCCGTTTTCCTGACACTATCCGCCGTCCCTAAGCAAATTGCGAACTGCAAACTTCCGCATACAGCAATATTAATTGATCATTACATAAGCTTATCATTTTCATCACTTAATCAAGTACAAACTTGATGAACAACATCAAGGTGAATTGGTATTACGTTTACTTCACAAAAGCCAAATTATAAACTTTAGAAATATTTAGTTAAACTCATGTCTTCATTCTGTTTGTTTTCATTGTGTAATTTTTGGATGAAATTAAAAATAATATATGTAATTTTTATACAATGCTAATTGGCATTTGAAAAAATAACGGTTTTCTAATCACAACTTTTCTACAAAACCGGTTTTTGAAATCTTCACAATAAATATAGAAGGAAAGAATTTTTGCAATTTGTTTTTAATTTCTATAGAATAGATAAAATATAACAAAATTCAATGTTATAAAACAAAATAGTTCATATTTCATGCCCTATTTTAGAATTGTATAAATTTCTCCAAATAAAAAAAACCAGTTTTCAGAAATGAACAAACTCTACATTGTATCAAATATTTGAAAAACAAAACATGATAAATTCAAAGCTTCTTATTGTTATTTGATTTCTATTAATAACTAAATTTCTTAATAAATTATTTATAGTTATTTAGATAGTTTCTACAAGGTTTAATGGTTTGATATCAGAAAAAATTAAACTCATTTCCTTATGTACTTTAAGAACAAATTCATTACAAAGCATCATCCTTTTAATTATCTGAAAAACGTATTTATTGAGTAAATTTGTAAGAAATTTTGCTTTGTATATAAAAGTTTGCTTTTTATACAGATGTCACTTTATAGAAAATGTAGCATTTGTTGAAAAAGTTCCTTTTTTCGTCTAGTTAAGAGCAATCTATCAAAAGTTGAAAAATCAGCTTGAAAACAACAAACTACACTCCTGAGTTTCGTCACCCTCATCCGTAGTGACCCAGATCGCCCATTACCAAAAAAAAAACTTCCATCGCAAGAGTTCGAATTGAATAGTAACGTCCTTAGAGGACATTCGTGTCAGAAAACCTCTTGAAGAACACTCATCCCTACTCCCACATTTCCGCACTCCAACACGCCTAACGTTTTCTTTCATTTCTATTTGACTATCAAAAGAAAAAAGATAAAAGTAAATAAATAACAATTTACAATTTATCTTTTATAATACAAATATATCATCTTCTATAATATACGATATTTGAGGAAAAGGGTGATACTTTCTCGCTTAACAATTTTTCTTAAATTTGAGTGCACGAAGCGGTGCAATGTGCCCCGTTTGCGTAACGATGAGATATTTCACGGCGTAAATCCACCTCCGAACATAAAACAAACGCCCGCCAACGCCAACTTCGGATGATGGGAAACACTCGAGGTGGCTGGCATATGATGTATGCTCGGATTAGAAACTATACTTCATCGCCTGAAGTTACGATGGAAAGAGTCGATATTTGAATACGTTCAAATCTAAATTAAGCTCAAACTGAAATTTCATTCGATATTAATACCTTGTTAATTCACTGTTTATAATCTAACATAATCTTATAAAGAAAATACGTAAATTATTAAGTAAATGATGAAAGCAAATTTACTTTATTGTTTTTTACATGATCAAAGTTACCTTTATTAAGTACACTTAAATAGAATGTGTTAATTAAAGTTTTTTTGTCATTGCAAATTACATTTCTAACAATTATTTCATGATTTATTTCAATTTTTTATTATGTAATTATTACTGTTGCTTAATTGGCGTAGTTTGTTACCATGTGTACCAACATAAATAATATATAATTACAATTAGTATCAAGTTTTGCATATGCGCACTAAATATATAATGTATATATATATAAATACTAATATATAACTACATGTTTATATTTTCCTATAATTTTTTTATAAATTAACGCTAGATTTGAATTGCCGCCATTTGTGCAGTAAAGTATCAAATTGTATTTTTTGGGGTTTGCCAACACTTTACTGCACAAATGGCGTCAAATTCAAATATTGCGTTAATTTTGGAACACCCTTTATAATTCATTAGAAAAATATTCCTAAAATTTATATATTTACTTCCTATAAAAATTAAATTCTTGAAAAAAAAATACTAGATTTGATTTACATTTCATTTGTATTCTAATTTAAACATGATACAGTTTCTTAATCTCTAGTGCAAAAAAACACTATTAATTTAAATTATATGTAATTTCAATATAAAATCAACGTTAATTAATAATTGGAAGAATAATGTATTAAAAATACTGGGAACGAGGAAATTCATTAAATCTCGGAAATTTGCATGTTTATTATTTTTGCGAAAAACAATTATATAATTTAATAATTGACCTTTGTTGAAATTACATCCATTTGTATACCATAATTATTATTTTTTATTGCATTTACGTTAATTAAAAATTAAATGTAAATAAATATTATATAAAATAGTTAATTAATAATTTTAAAACATAGCTTTTTCGATACATGCGTGTATTAATTACAAAAAACAAGCAAACCCCTATTCTTTCTTCCGACTGTGAATTGCATGCAAATGAAAGAAATTCCTGTGCATATGATAGGGCGGATATATGCGCCTCTCGTCCATAAAGTTTTAAGTTTTTCAAATGATGATCTAAACTAAACTAAATGTAACCAAACATAAACAACATGTATACTTTCTATAAGAGTTTAACTGTTTTGGACGAAGGACCAAGTTATGCGGGTGAATGAAAGTTTGGGTTACAAAGATTAACTACATCTTAGATAATTTACAATTCTATATTACTTAAACTATACTCAATTCCACTGCTAAACTAATAATTTCACTTAAACTACTGCTTAAGTACTACTCTAATAATGTTATTTTTCATGCTTAACTCTTCCGAGTTAAACAAACAAAAGCCGCAAACTATATACTTTATTGAAATATACAAGATTTAATGAAAAAAATGTCTTGAAAATCTCATACAAATATGTTGATTTTCTTAATTGATTGCGTCGATGCAAATTTCATAGCGTTTAATTACTTATTTACTTAATCACTAGCGCATTACTTCCACATAAATGCGCAACTTTATATACACATATTTTATTAATATAAAACTAATTAACATTGTAAGCGAACGTCTACTAATTAAATAGTTACGTTAAAAACGCGCGTTTGCTCGAACCTTAGAATGGATATGAAATATGCAAAACAAAAAAAAAACAAAAAAAAATACAAAATAATTGAACTAAAAGTTGCTGGAAACAAATCGTTAAACGTAATTTATGAGTAATGTTGCTAAACGTAAACAATTTCCAAGGTGCAAACAATTATGCGAACTGCGGAATATTAATAATCGTCGTTCGTCTCGACAAGTCTAATTTTCATGATTCGCCAAAACCGAGTTAAGTTTCGACAAGACGTGATATTTTTCTTTCCACTTGCGGTCCCGAAAACTTCGAGCCAATTAATTCCAATTACATAATTTCGGTGTTTTACTTCGTCTTCCACAGACACATTCGCACTTCGAAAAGGTTACACGTGAGGTCAATGTCGCCGCAATTGCTTTCGGAATTCCGATGGGAAAACAAACCACATCGTATTATATTAGAAATACAATAACGATACTATTGATTATCTGCACTTGTTTAATTCAAATATAATGCTGCATCCGCACTATCTGTTATATGATACATAAATCTATGTACTAACTATACTATACAACCATTACCGAATTAAGGATAGTTGAGGCTCCTAGGCTTATTATATTTGTGTGCTTTCCAAAAAAATATGTTATTAAAACTTAAGGCCTACAAAAGCTATGGCTCCTTGCCTTGCCTTAATGGGTAATCCGCCACTGTATACCGTAACTATACCATTCATTATCATATATTCCGATAACTTTGACAGCTGACATATGTGTATAACAGTTGGCACACCTGAAAACTATTTATGATATAATTAAATGTCATATCTACAAACTATACTATTAATAATCATAAATTTTAGTTACATTGACAGCTCATACATTAGATACGATATTTGTGTCTTATATCACACACAGTGTGGATACGCCATATAACACTATTAATATTACTTCAATATAATGAATTAACCTCTACTTACAAGTATCTATTGTATCTAAAAATATTACATAACAAACAACAAACATTTTCGCTCTCTTTGTTCTATTACGACTTATATAAAATAGTTTCACGCGCAATTGAACATAGCACAACTATTTTAGCAAAGGCTTGTACGTGTTGAGATAGAGTTGGATTTCTGCAGGATTAATTGTGCGTGATTACGCCATGATAAGGGATTCCGTTGTGTATTGAAACTAACCTAAAGTTACGTTAATTCTCATTGTCTAGCAACTTTTACATGCAGTAAGGCCTCGATAGTTTTACGCGATAGTTTATATTACAGTTACTTGGTTTAACGCTGTTTCTTTTAGCACTTGTGACATCATACGCACTAAACGAGGTCTTAATTTATTCATTAATTATGCAACTTTCTATATATGATTGCATTTCATTACAGTTTCACAAACCTATAAAGAAAGTAAATCTTTGTGATGATGATTATAATTAATAAAAATACATATTGGAATTCTATAAATTTGTAATCTTTCTTATATTATGTTTCTATATGATTGAAAATTTCAAATTCTAATTATATTTATTGTCTGTTTTTAAGGTCTATAAATGTATAGTTTCTACATTAAAGAATGATGTAACACAGAAATTGGAAAACTTGTATAGCCGTAATACTATAAAACAGCCAATACTGATCCCATAATCCATCGAAAACCAGCACTCATCAATAAATCTAATAATAACAATGTTCAAGAAAGATCACTTTACACGAAACCGAAACACAATTATTAGGAAGTCCACTATTTCTGCCAATTCTTTTCCTTGCAATATCATCAACAATTGGTATTAGAATTTGTAAAAGTTATAGTATTTTATCTCTCATTAATAAAAAATGAAATTTTTCATCAAATAAATTAACATATTCCTTATTATCTATAGAAATCAAATACTTCAATGATGTAAATTATGTAAATATGCTTCGTTTAAAGATATTTTTCTTTATTTTATAGGAAATCAGACTTTAACATAATTATTATTATACATTTATCTTCTTGTTTGAATTTATTTCAATGAATTGAATTGGAAATTATAGTGTGCATCAGTTCGTTGTTCTTTCATTGTGTAACTTTGTATCATGTAAATGTATGCTGGTAGTAAATAATACAAGCTTGTAAAGCCTTATTCCAGTTGCATTTAGTACCAGATTGCATACAAATCACCGATGTTTATAGGAAAGTCGATAATGAATGCTTCTAACTAAATGCAATTGATGTACAGGGCGGAAAGTAACTGGTTGTTAATAAAATAAGTCTTTGTACGTTGTATCCTAGGTGTTGCCAAAATTGGGGCTGTGTAATTGATTTACACATGCGATCCGTCGTGGCCCAGCTGTAAAACAAATTGTTCGACCCGTGAGAATCGTTTAAGCCGTGACCCAGACCCAATTCAAAACCGGCAATGAACCCATGCCCGGAGCAATTAATAAAAGTAAATCTTACGTGACTTTATATATGCATCATTTACTCTTAATTCGCTTACAAATTTCAAAACATTCACGCTACAAACTAACAAATTTTGAATAAATCCAAACCAATTAAATCGTTGTAATTAAATAAATGAAACAATTGCGCGAGTAGAATTAAAGTGAAATTTACTGGACGTTTTCGTATAAAATTAATTTCATTGCTTTTCTTTTTTTTTATTTATATATTTTTTTGATTGTATAAAGGTCCAGACGCGAGGAGGAAGATAATTGGAAACGTGTCCAAAGGGCAAATGCAACCGATTTAATTCGATTTAAAAAAAAAAGATAACGAGGTATCGCTTATTCTAATCGAGCATACAAACGCGCCGAAATGAAAATCGATTCAAATTAAATTGCGTAATGGATATCTACGTATTACGAATATTCATGAAGCTTTTTAGGGTTCCAGATCAATTTGTTAAGTTGAGTAACTATTTTTTTCACTCCACGCATTATTCGATAACCACAAATGCGAATTCTTAGTTTCAATACTCAAATTGAAGATAAATATTTAGGCTTTCATTAAAATATACTTTGAGTTATATAACTTTTCGTATTTTCCTGTATAATGAACATTCAAATTTAAAAAATATATAATAAAAATATTCAATATTTTCATTTCTCTGATTAAAGGAAAACCATAATTATTACTACCAAAAATAATGGCTTAAAGGTCATAAGCAATCAAAATTGAAAAAATATTTTAAAAATTTAATTATATTTGAAATTGTATACAATTTATAAGCTTTTATCAGAGAAATATCCAAGAGTTGTGACTATTACCATTTTCTTGTAATAAATTGTTAAAGTGAAGTTTTTTTTTAATGTTTCTAAAATGTAGTGTTTCATATTGTCTTTTATTACTAGACAACTACACATGTTAATTCTAAAAATCAATACTCTAATTAAAGTTAAATATTCAGTCTTTCAATAGAATATACTTTGAGATTTATATTCGTTCGAATTTTCCTGTAATAAGCAAACAAACTTTAAAAAAAACTTTTTTTATAATTTATAAATTTTAATGTTTATAGGACTACTGGACATTCATGAAAGATAATGTTTATGATTAATACTAATAATAGTAATAATGATTTGTTACTATTACTATTTTCGTGTAATAAGCTATCAAATTTGATAAATATTTTTAATTGAAATGTTTTCTCATTCTATTATATTGCTCGACAATCACAAATGTAAATTATAAGTGTAAATATTTAATTTAAAGCTAATTATATGCACTTTAATTAAAGAATACTAGGAGATTTGTAGTTAATTCCTTTTTCTTGTAATGAACTATCAAAATTTAGATAAATATTTTTGAATACTCTTAAAAATACAGTGTTTTCATATTATATTTTATTATGTATGCCAAATCCTATGAATATTTAAATTACATCTAAATATATTGGATTTAATTGGAATGTAATTTTATATTTAAGGCTATTACTATTTTCTTGTAATAAGTTATAAAACTTGATACCATGTATAACCTTTACATTTTATTATATTACTCAATAACCACAAATGTCAATTATAAGTTTAAATATTTAAATTGAAGCTAAATATATCAGCTTTATTTAGATTATATTAAGAGATTAATGCTTTGTGTAATACCTATTAAAGTTAAAGAAATTGGGCAACCATTAATATCAATTGTAAATGTAATTACTCTAATTAAAGCTAAATATATATACTTTAAATTGTACATAATAAGGAATTTGTAAATTTCAAAATATCTCAGTCATAAATTTGAAATATTTTATGCAATATTAAATTTAATTTCATTAAAACAAAATTTCTTATACACATCTCTCTCCAACTTATGCGATAATACAGTTATTTATATTTTCCGCCTCCAGGCAAATATCTTAAGCTGCGAGACGATTTTCGAAAGGAAACTTCTCAGACTACGTTAAAACTCCATTTCCCTCTACGCCTCATATTTACTCCTCCGCAGATATATACCTAAACATATATATATTTCTACAGCATTATCTCTCCTCGGTTTTCCAGATGAAATGTTCTTAAAGCGACATTCATTCATATTATGCAAGACAAATCGCCGAAATATAACTTTAATATCTCCAACTCTCAAAAAAAAAATTGTCCATCCAAGTCTTCGCGGTTTCATAATCGCAAATTGATTATTGTTTGTTTGAGTTTGAGCATGGGGGATTGTTAGGGATGATGGATTGCCCCGAAAAATAACGTAAACAGAATAAGCCTTTGAGACAATATATAAATGCAAATCGGTGTCGGCAATAAATACACGCCGATCATAAATATTTCAAATGACATGCAAAAGCAATACGCTTCTGTTTGTGTATATTAAATAAAACAAACGAGAATATGAAGGTACATCGATTAAGTAAATATAAATTTGTAGATTTCGAATATTTTAAATAAAATAATTCATAAGCAACAACATTTTAAACTCAGTCAATTTGTATTCATTCATTTATATGTATTTACTTTTTGAAACTGTCATAAAAAAAGCGTTACTATTTTCATAATTCGTAATTTCTACAGACAAATAAATAAAACACAAGTATTATCTGATTTTCTTGTTCAAAATCGTCGTCGAGAAATTTATTTTTGAGGAAGTAAAACAAATTGGTAATTTGTGTATGTCACAAAACGTTAATGTTTTCTTATAGTTCTTGCTTGAACAAAAAAAAACTCTTTATTTTGGATGAGAATCCGTTCATTATATGATGTTCGCAATCAGAATCTAAGATTTTGGGGAATCTTTTGGGTGCATATTTGATCAAGCATATATGATGGTTCACACAACGCACCGCCTACTTGATAACCTGTAATTTCTCTTTCACAATGGTGAGGATTCATATGTAACTCTACTGTTGAACACCAGCAATATTGCACATTATTCATCCACATCTGCTTTAGTCTGATTATATAAATGTATGTTATCAGATATTCTTGTATCAGAATTACTGATTTTTCTTGTTTTGGTACATGGAAAACCAAAATTATTACATTTTGAAATCCAAATATTCATGATATTTTCAGTACGTATTTGCTCTCTTTAACCCGAAATACACACTATAATAAAATAAGTTCCTCTCGTCGTGACTGCTTTGCCGCTACTGAAAAGTGCACAGGAAAATACTGGAATAGCTATAAAGTCAAGAGATGGGTTATTCTGACCCATCTGTATCACTTAATGGATTAATTGCCATTTTTTTTTCTATTCAAATCTTTTTTTTAAGATTTTATTAATTAATAACATAATTATGTTCTTGTTTTAGTTTCATAGTATTAAATAAGTAATTAATATTTATTTGTTTTGGAATTGAAGTTATAGCATATTGAGTGAGAATGATCCTTGCGTATAAATCCTGGTTTTCTGGATGCAGTGACTAAGGGCTATAGTATGCATAATGTGCTTTCGTGTCCTCGTTTCCGCAATGATAAAGCACGTTGACAAATTACATGTAACATCAGGGTGAAAATCGTGTCGCAATTTCGTAGTTTCATCACAGCATTTAAGTCGCACATTGAAAACAATTATGCTTCACGCAATAAACATGCTCTCATTAAAACAACAACGATTTATATTTTCATATACTGAAATCAAATTATGTGCTGTATGAAATTGCGTTATTGTAAACTGTGTTACTAATAAAATTCCTTCGTATAATATAAAAAAAAAACATTCAATTTTGCAATTCGCGTTATGTGCTATAAATTAAATTATTTTCTAAAAATATTACATAAAACTAAAGTTTGTCTAATGCATGGGTCGGTAATTCTCTGCTCCGGAGCCGCATGCGCCTCCTTTGATGAAAAATTGTGACTACCAGCTTACAAATATGAGACTTTGGTGACTATGTTGGAAAATAGCGTCCAAATACTATGTACGGCTCCTTAGATAGGAAATATCTTTAAAATGGCTCTTTGCTCCAAAAAGGTTGATGACCCTTGATCTAATCAACTACGAACTAGTTCCGTTCCAAAGGGTTGTTCGTAAGTTGGGAGAATTTAAAAAATAACAAAATATACTTATCTTACCACACTTTATCATGTTTTTTACGTTTATATATGTTAAATTCCGTATTACTGACTGAATAGATTAAAATAAACAAAATACTTACTTACAAATACTTTTCAATGAAGACATCCGAATTATTTAATAAGAAAACGATATAAGAAACAAAACAAACAGTACATCTTCCAAAATTATAATATTTTATCAAAGAAATTATCAATTTTTGTTTGGACAGTTAATTTTTTATTACTATATCTCTACTTGTAACTAGTTAGAGCTTTTGAGAATTTTGTTCGTAAGTCCGTAAGTTCGTAAGTCGGGGATTACCTGTATAGTGTTTAAGCGCAACAACGACTGTAAACAGTGGCAACACTATGCGACCTGAAGTTGGCTGGGAAAGCTTAGCTCGAAAGAGTTAATCATGGAGAAAAGTAATACTATTATTGAGTAACGTTGAGTATAGAATAATTTATGTTAACGTAAAGGATAGTCTTAAGTACCGTTGAATAAGGAAGAGTATAGTTTTGAGTATATAGTGTAAGAAGTATGTAAGAAATAGATAAAAAAAAACGGCTTCTTTGAAACTTCAAACGAGTTTTCATTCAACCGCGTAACTTGATCTTTCGTCAAATCAATAGATATCAAATATAATATACAAAGAAAATTATAAATAAAAGTAAACATAAAAGTTGTAAAATTGAATGATGAAGTTATAAACTGAAGGAGTTTTGATAAATTAATAACTCTTATGAATATTTATGCAGCAATTCGCGCAATTAATGCTGGAGTCTAGAAATAATATTAAACGGACCCCGGCGCATCCACATTTGTAACAAGTTTCGTGACATCAACTAAATTGAAAATAATTATCTGAAGTGATTTACCGTTGGTACTTTAATATTCATTATAAAACATTTCTCAGAGATTAATAAATTACAATTGAATTATCTTCATAATTTCAACTTATTACAATAAATGTTTTATAAAATAACAATTTTTAAAAATAAACGTAAAATATAAATAAATTTATTTTTTTAACGTTCTGTTCAACAATGTGAACATTGAGTAAATTTAAGATTGCGGTAGGTAATCTTTCACGGTGGATAGTTACCATTATAATGGCTGTCGTCTTGTAGGTTTACTTCAATAGTATATTGATGCTCTGCGATTCCACTATTTCCTTTCAGTGTGAATCTGCTGCTATCCTTAACTTGTCATTATCTATCAATGGATGCTGAAGATCCATATGCTGAACCTCATTCATCGAGACCGAGAGGGCTCATAAAGGGCTATTAGTCGCCATGTATAAATAAATTGATTAAACTCTCCTCTAACACGATTTTCATATATCGCTCGTTAAACTCATGAAGTAAACATTTTCTATAAAATAAATAACAATAACTTAAAAAATATCGTATTTTGTTTTTGATATATGTCAAGTATCAACGCATCGTATGATTGACGTTTTTCTTTAAAATAAAGCACGTGACTTGCGTATTCTCTTTGTGAATTATTTTTAAAAGAGTTCGGCCGGTTGGAAAATTGACAGATATTAAAGTAACATCGAAAATTCCTTTTGGTGCAAACTCAGCAACAAATTGACACACTCGGGGAGAAAGTAATTAACTTTACGTGAATTCGAGAAAGTCCGTATAATATTGTTAATTGAAAATAACCGAAATTCGTGCGACGAATCAAAACATTTTTTTTTGTTTCACAGCCAACGTTGAAATATATTGAGTGGAAAAATACACACGAAGTAAATGAATGAAAACGTTATAAATTGAATTAGAAAGAAAACAATTAATTGTAGATAAATATTACTTTTTTTATAACCATATTTATTCAAAGTCAATTTGTTTTAGTAATTAAGAAAAAATATTCAATTTGCTAAATTATAGATAAATATTAAAATATATATTTATTCAGTTGTGTTTTAAAGCGAAGAATAAAAAAACACATTAAATCTACGAAATTATACATAAATATTAATTGTAAATAAAATACATATTTTTAAATATAATTATTATTTGCTTATTTTTAGGTCTTACAAAATTATTTCTATAGAAATTTACTTGTTTTTTTTTATGATCATTCGATTGAATTATTTCACGATTCTTGTTATTGGTATTTGATTTATTTACGATAGAATTGTTTCCGTAAAGTTTTACTTGCAACCGCAGATCCGGGGAACATTTTATAGGGCGCATAAAACTTTGAATCAATTTGTGTCGTTATTTCTCACGAACAAAGAACTT
The DNA here is from genome assembly GCF_001412225.1 of Nicrophorus vespilloides. NCBI lineage: Eukaryota > Metazoa > Arthropoda > Insecta > Coleoptera > Silphidae > Nicrophorus > Nicrophorus vespilloides. Next base: position 29,202 of record NW_017096512.1, read on the forward strand.
TTCACTCCAATCTTTATTATAAATTTGTTTCGAATTGAAATATTTGTTTCTCTCTTCAGTTGATTCACTTTCCTCTAAATTTCAAACAACAAATCGAACATTCATTTCTTTATAACGAAGTATCGAAATAATTCTCCAATAAATTTACAGTTTATTTAGAAAGTTTATACTTTGTGTCATTACACTGTTTTTATAAATCTAAATCATTCGGTTTCGCATCAATATTTTTAATACAATAGGAAAAAAACCTATTAAATTCAATATCTGCCAAATATTGTACAAATTTTATCAACTTATCAAGTTACTTTTCAGCTATGAGAACTTATTAAATCAAAATAAGAATAGCCACAAACCTGACAGTACACTCAAATCATGACCTAAATATTTAGCTTTAATTAAAGTATTTACAATTCTGTAAATTATGCGTGCTTGTCCAATTATAGTACAAAATGTTCAGACATTTCATTTTTTTGTAAAATTTCAACTAATAATGTTTAAAATAAGTTTTTATGTTAATAATACATTTATTTAACAATAAAATTATATTATTCAAGATTATGCAGTGAAATTTGATTACTTAAGACTTAAACACACAAAATTATGATGATTAAGTAAATATTAACACGTTTTTATGACTGTTTGAAAAAGTATAGATTTTCCTTTTTTATTTTGTTAATAGTAATTTAATACATATAAAGGGTGTCCCAAAATTAACGCAAGATTTGAATTTGCCGCCAGTGAAGTAAAGTGTGCTTCTATTTGATTCAAAACTTGCGTTCATTTTGGGACACCCTTTAGTTATCGATTAGACCGATTTCAAACACGAAATAATGTTGCAATTATAAAACCGCAGTTGATTACAAAAAGTCTTTCGTTCTGAATTTAATTGATGAAATTCATAGTTGAATAATATATAAATTGATGTAAATCCTTTTGTACTGAAACAATAATCCTTAATAGTTTTACCCAAAGTGAATGAAACCTTTGTTTATTATTAAACGTACGAATGTGGTTCGTTCAATTAAATTTTAGATCCTAGGTTGAACTCAAATTAAAGCCAATCGCTTATGAAATTACAGCTTTAAGACTAATTAATTCGAACGATGTACGTAATTTAATAAACGACGGTGGCTCTTTGCGATAATAGAATATATCTAGTGGCTCAATCAATGTATACAATGTGCGGGCAACAGCGTACTTGAATACGAACAAACTGGAGCGGTGAGACCAAACCAGTATGCAATTAATTAGTGTAATTACATGTTTGGAAGCTTATTGGGAAAATAAACAAAAGAGTTTACAGAATGAAGCGCACTTTGCATAATGCAGTTTTGTTGAGTGTTTACAAATTGTTCCCATTTTTTTTTTGCAGTAGAAATATGAAGCGAAAAATTAGAATCGTTATTTAAAGATCTTCAAATTGAAACTCAATACTAACTGAATTATAATGATCATAAAGTATGCAGCTGTCTCACATATAACTTCGCTTATAATATGACAGCATCTTCTTTAATAAAATCAATATAGCGTCGGTTTTATGTAATGAACGAATATTTAACATAGTTTGTTAAAAAAAGCAATTTTATCATATTTTTATTCCAAAAAATTAATTAATTAAACTTCTTTTTACAAAAAAAAAGTGACCTGTCTATAGCAAATACGTTCTTGAAATATCGTCAATATTTCCATTTCAAAGTTGTATAACTTTTGTTTTCCAAATATCAAAACTGGGAAAACCAGTAATTCTGTGAATGAAAATACAAAACAAAACATTTCTTGGGCAATAAAATCAGTTTTAAATGATGTTAAATTCATTAAATAATAAGAATTAATATGTATTTGTTGAAAAAAAATAATAATTAGTTCGATTTTTTCAATATTTAATAATCGGGTCATTTTGACCCATATGTAGTACTTTTGTTTTATTTATTTGTCTGTAGTAATTTCCAGTTAAAATACATCTGTAAAAAAAGCAATATAATGTTGATTTTATGGAAGAATATTTAACTTTTATAAACAATTTCAATTTCATCATAAAAATATATAATATTAGTGTTAACCCAAACATTAGTCACATTATTTCAACTATAATATTGTAATACATTTTCTTGTTCAATGTTTGTATTATTTTACTAATTCAGTTTATGTTTTAATCAATAGCAATGTTTTATTACCATAGAAATAATAAATTAATTAATAAAAAAAACAAACGACAAACATTTTATTTCGCGTATAAATTTCCAATGCTTTTTTTTATTGTTTGGTATAAACAAATGAATGTGACGAAATTTAAAGGATTTAATTAATGCCAATCGTTCGTTTTCCGAACGTCAAAATTGAAATTTTACCCAGTGCAGAATATATGCATAGACCGAGTCTGTAATTTATTACGTAACCGAATGAAACGGAAACGCGATTTGTTTATTTATCAACGTTCTCGTTTTGTTTTGTCCTCTAGTTTTTTACTGCAGTTTCATTATATTTTATTTGTTTTCGCGTAATGGTCGCAACTGTCTCCATTATTCCGGACAAATGTACCAAAAAATCACCCGATTTATGACCATAACAAATACGGAAAGTTTTACAAAACCCCATACAATAAATGGTAATAGGGTAATTTTTTACAAACTTCGTGTGTATTGTATAATACTTTAGATGCTTTCTTTTTTCAGAAAGATCCAATGTTCTTTCTGAAAAAAAGTTACAAACGTTGCTGTTTCTAGCTCTAATCTTTCGTATTCCATATCTTTTCATACTTTGTTGGTATATTTCATGAGTTTATTTTTATTAGTAATTAGAAACTACCTCTTCTTTTGAATCTCCAGTGTTTTGGACATAAGACCAAGTTACGCGGATTAAATTGAGGAAATCGTTTGTGGTTTCAAGTTGGAGTTTATTAACTACACATCATTTACACTACATTTAATACAATTCATAATACTCTCACTTTCACTACTTTAACTTCTACATGCTTAACTCCACAAAGCTAAGCTACCTCGACAACTCCATGGTGTACATTGCCACCTTTCACAACCATTGTTGCGCTCAAACATCCAGAATCATAGAAGGTAAAGCGAAAATCTAAGGGATGAAAGTATTGTCATGATATTAATTAAAATTTCAAAAATAATTCAGATTTAGGGTTTTGTACGTTGAAATTTTATTTTGGCTTTTTGCTTTGTTGAATTTTCTTTTATTGATGGTAACAATAAGGATGCGGGTATTATCCGCCGCCCACGGTATCATTTAATACACGGAATTGTTAGAACGTTTGATAATTTCCCATTGGACTTTCAGCAATATTTATCTTCTTGTTACAAAAGTTCTTTTTAGTTGGGTTGTTATTGTCATTGAATTATTTTTTTAGTATTTATATTTGTTTAAAGGAAAATGGAAAAATGTTGGCAAAAAATGTAAAGTCTAGCATATGAACAAATTTTACAGGAAATTACAAATGTTTTACAACTTATTTTTTTTTTAAATATATTTCTATAAAAATTTCAAAAGATTTAATTTAGTTCGAAAACCGAAAATTAATGTATTTATTATCCAGACGATTTTCAACCTTAAAAAAAACGCATGTTAATATTTGAAAATTCAGAAATTTACTCTTCACAATTTTGACAATCTTTGTAAGGACATAAAAACATTTTTTTTAAATTAAATTTAAATATAAACATAGAAGTTTATGAAAATAACAATTTTCAAATTAAATATTACATTTTTATTGCTGACTCGCTTGCAGTGGATATATTTATGAAATTTTATCATTTTACTACACAATATACGTGATATATGACAAGTGACATATCTGTCAATCGTGTCAACTATTAGTGTCAACATGTAGCTTGTTAATACTGACAGATACAAAAATGCACTATAAGCTGACATAATAGTTTTGACAGACAATTATGACATATGTCACGTAATAAATAAGACATAAAAATAACCTTGAAATGAATCATTATTACAAACAGATGAAAAAATAAATCTCATTTTTGTATTAAAAGTATTTTGAAATAATGTTAATTTGTCCAGATTTTTAGTTATTCTAACAATTTTCAAATGAAAAATTGCATTTTTGTTCGTAAACCGAATTTTACAGTTAAACGTGTCGTATTTATTGCACACTATAATTTTATTCGAAAACTCGTGAAAGTAGTAGCAGCATTCACGTAAAATGCAAATGTTATTACAACGAAAATAGACAATCTCGTTAGATCGTTTACGTTTTTTTCCATTCCTTTTCCTCTTATTTTTGTGTCTGGAATACTTTGTTATTCGTAACGTTAAACTTTGGATGCAAATAAACTGTTTTCTAATAACAAAAGCCATTAGGGCCTAAAGAAGAGATACTTTTTGAGGGCTGAAAGTGGCCCTCATTAAAATAGAAAAGGCGAATAAGCAGAAAAATTCAAATACAAATAAAATAAAAAGAGGAGGGACTAAAAAAAATAAAGTAAATACAGAAGAAAAAGGACGTGCGGCGTCTGAATCCTCGGCTACATTCCAATTGCCTAATTGTATTAAGGGCCTATGCTTTGTTTCGCAATACCAAAAAGCAACGAACAAAGGGAAAGCACTCATTACGAGGAGTAACACGAAGAAATGAAGAGAGAAATGTGTACTGTGCAGTCGGATATTTTCCCTTTGTTTTCTGCAAAAGTGAACATACAGATTCACTTTAAAGTATATTAAGTTATTATTTTTATATAATGAAATTCGTTGGTAACAAAGACAGGGACGGATTATCAACTTTCAAGGCTCTGAGCTGACAGATCCTGGGCTAGTTTGGACTAACAATTTTTGGGGCCCTTCTTGACTCACACTAATTTACACTACTCAATGATAATTTTCGTAAATAATAACAAGTTATGAAATAAAAACCGAAAAATAAATGTATTTGTGAATTGATAAATTACGTAATTTATATAAGTCAGGATTGCAAAAGGTTATCAACATTATGATGAAAGTCCTTCATTATAGCAATATTCTCAAATGCTCCATCGTACATTAACAAATCGGTTTTCATCATCATTTTTTTACCGAAATATTTGGGGTACTTAGGACCTAAAAGGGATAATTGGCTTAGTATTTATAGAAGAAGTTATGTATTACCTTTATGGATTATCCAAATCCTCTCTTATTGATTATAGTTTAACTTATTATGATCATCACTATTTTAGAAACCTTATCTCTATGTGTATATTATTAGATATTATATAATAAGTAATATATATACGTGTCACATGTCATAGTGACATAACTGTCAATCGTGCCAACTATTAGTTATAATGTAGCCTCGTTGATACTAATAAATGCACTGACATTTGATAGACAATTATGACATGTGTCATAAATCTAACATTAAAGTTATTAATTATTTTAAATATATGTAATGTAATAATTCATAACTCACTTTTTCTTCCTAGCCTTGTTTATAATGCTCCATCCACAACATATACATCACATAACAAGTGTCATATCTGTTCTTTCGTTGACAGTGACAACTAACAAAGTAGTCTTGATAGATAATGACATTAAAATTAATAATTATTACAAACAGTAATAATATAAAACAAATTAATAGTTTTTGTATTAAAACTAATTAATTAATTTCAATAACTTGATCGTTCAAAGGTAACAAAAAAATAGTTATTATTCCCATAAAATATGATACTTAAAATAGAACAGATTCCAAGTCGTCATCATTTTAATAACAAATCTACTGAAAAATTCAACAGCAATTCTTCATTCCCTCTAAACAAAATTTCGTATTCCGTTTCGCGTTTTTTTTGTTATTATAATGTATTCTCATCATATTTCATCCTGCAAAATTCCTATGTTAATTCGTATGAATGATGCGGACAGTGAGAGCGAGTTGATGCCCGTCTACCACCATAAATTATACAGGAGGATGCGGCTCTAATTTGCAGACTGTATCTCTCGAAATGGGATTGTTAACCACGATCCACCCAAAACCTCGAAATTAATTTTGCACACCGGTGCAATGAAACCTCCGTTTCGTATACAACGTTTCTAGATTTCCCATTATCATCATCTTGAAAATGCAAATACACGCAAAAATGAATATTTTCACAACAGTTTAAAATCTCAGAAGAAATAATGACTTGTTTTTATAAAGGAAACTCGATATTTCAGGTGATGATAATAATGTATGTGAGTCGATTCGCCTTGGTTTGTACTCTAAATACTCCTTTTTTTATTGATTTGACACAATTACCTAAAAAAAAACAAGTATAAAATGTCATAAAAGAAGCGTTACTATTTTGATTTAACAACATTTTAATTCTATTGAGGTTATGTCAAATTAAAACTGACAGTCGTATAAAAATGTACCTTCTAATTGTATCATAAAACGTTTAAAATCTAAACAATATTTTACTATAATAAAAAAATATTATCAAAGTTTATTAATTTAAAAAATAATAATTAAGAAATTATTTTCATTGCACAATAATGTTCACAATATAAAGTTAATGCCTCTTTTGAGATGTAAGACATCAAAAACCCGGTGAACTATAATTGATGTGAACTTTGTTGTTGTTGTTTTGATGATCTTGTTTTTAGTAAACCGAAGAAAACGTCTTCTTACGCATTTACATATTAACTTGATCAAGCGAAAATTGAAACTTCCACGTATATACATAAAGTAGTAACAATTAAAAAAAATAACCAATTAGCACAAAGTTAGTTTATTTAATTAACTTTTTCAATACTTTATATTATTATATAGAAATAATATTTACAGTATAATAGATTAAAAAAATATTTGTTACATAACATTAAATTTTACTTCCAAATTACTTTTTTTAGGCAATAAACTTGCATAAAAATATTCAATTCATAAATAACATTTTTTTAATCTTTTGCAAATTTATTTTGCAGTTAAAAATTAATAGTTTAACTTTTTGTTGTTGTTAGTTATTATTTTAATATGAGTGATATATGGGGCATCTTTTATTTAATAGAGAGAAGAAAAATAATATCCAGAAAGTTTTTTTTGTTATTTGTCCTATTTATGTCTACAGGGAAATTTATGGGCATACTAGAATGCATATAAAGAAGGCAAGAAAAAAAACGTCAACACTATACGTCTTCGCTGTCAGAGGTATGCAGAAAAATGTTACAGGTGGATGCATTTTGTATTTGCATAAAGTGAAACACGTGTATTACTATTACTGTGATGCTCGGAATTCTTTGCAAAACATGAACGTCCTTTCCAGTTATATTTATATACTCTTTAATATTAAAACTTTTTTTTATCCCAATGATTGAAACATTTCAAGAACTCAATTGTTTGTAACTATAGCAAAACATATTTTGTTATTTTTTGTTGTTGTCAATTATGTAAATCTTTTGTTTATTAAGTAAAATAATTCTGTCTTTATGTTTTATCTTTCTTTAGTAATGGTTTATATATCCAAAAAAAATAAGAATATTGTTAAAAAAAATATTAATGCCTTAAAATTATTTTCGATTTTTTTTTTGTATAATCAAGCATTGATTATGTAGTTTAAATTTTTGATTTTAAGATTTGCCCAAATTATATAATTTGCTGTTGATTATATTGAAGTTTATAAAAAAAAATAATGAAAAATTTTGCTTTGAAATTTTACAGTTTTTTACTAAAAATGCTAGCAATTGTTAACAATTCGCAGTTAGTTAATAATTGTATTAGTCGAAAGGGTCAGTAAATTGTATGTTATAATAATATTTTATAAAATTTATTAGTAACGTAAATAAATTGTATGTACATATGATAACTTTATTCATAATAAATCTGTATATTTTATGGACTTTATTGGTGCAGACTGTTGTTGTTGTATGCAATAGTGAATGTAGGCAGTTTCATATATAATATATAACCAGATAAACTATTAATGCAGATTGGGGTGGAATAAATAGTTGATTTATAGTTTTGGGGGTGGATCGAATCCCACAAATCTTTCGGTAGAAAGAGCATCTAAATACAACATCTGCTCCCAAAGCAGACTTGCACGGAAACACGTCGATTTATCAAAGCTATCCCATCTCCAATCCAGATACAAATGATAAACAACATTAGATATTAAGACAATTTATATTAAATGAGAAATTATTAATTATAAACTTAATAATTATCATACAAACATGATAAATTAAACTTAATTAAAATCTCCATTTCTTTATTTCTTTGACAGGTTTATTAGTTTTACAATTAATCTTTTCATATAAATTTATCATAAAATAAACGTCACTATTTTTATCTTTTCCAAATTAATCTTGCAATTTAGGGATATTTGACTTAATTTGAACATCAGTACTAAAAAACTAAGTCAAATAAATTTTCAAAGTTCTAATCAAATATTGTCAATCAACTGTCAAATTAAATTTGACATAACTGTCAACTAAAAACTTGATATAACAACTGTCAAATTAAATTTGATATCAACATATTAGAAATTCAAATTGCATTGAAACAAAATAGTAAAGTTACTTTCATGAAATCATTGTTTTAGAATAATTTCTAATTGTTTTCTACGTTTTGTTTATCGAAATATTTATCTTCTACAGATTAATTTTTCAATTAAATATATTTATAGATATTTAACTTAATCTGATGAAGGAAACTTTGGTCATTGAACTAGGAAACTAAGTCAAAGAAATTATCAAAGCTGTAATCAAATAGTGTCAAACAACTGTCAACTAATAATTTGACATAAGAACTGTCAAATTAAATTTAACATCAATATATTAAAAAACATCAAAAGAAAATAGTAACAATATTGGTTTTTTAACAAAATATTTTTCAACGTTCAAATTCTAATCGTTTTCAACAAATTAATTTTGAAATTTTGACCATTGTAAACATCGAAACTAGGAAACTAAGTCCAAGAAATTTCCAAAGTTGTAATCCATCTAACATCAAATCCAACAACAAAACAACTTCGAAATAAGGAAGATATACACAAAAGATTACAATGCTTATATATTTTTTTTGTCGGATACGGCGGTGAAAAGGAAATATGAAAAAGCTAAAACTCTTCGCCTTTATTGCAACGTTAGTTCCGAATGACCTGCAAACCGTTAACCTTCTTCCATTTCTCCCCCATCTTCGTTCATCCTTTCCAGGAAATAACAGTTTTTCCTGATTTCACTGTTTGTATCTTTTCTTGTCTTCTTCCTCATTCTCCTCTTCTTTTTTTTATTATCCCTTTTACGTATACAAACTTGGCGAAGCCGCACGAACGATAAATCTCTTGATTAAATACGTTTCGCGCGTAAAATTAGCGGGATGAAATGAATTTTCGTTTAAGGATGCTAAATTCCTGCCTTCATTGCCGCCCAGAGGTGGCTCGCAATTATCCAAAGCCCGCTTGGCACGAATCCACCCTCAAAACAGTAAATCGCGTCCGGAATTCGGGTCCCTCACAAAACAAAATCGTTACGCTCGAACGTCGAACCGAATACAAACTAGTAGTTTCGTTTCCTGCTTGTAAGCATAGTAAAATCCTTGACCTTAGAATGAAAGTAAAATTACTTGATTGGATTTGGCTTTTTTTGATGTGCTAATCTGTTGAGAATTCAAAATAAGAGCAAAGTGAGTGCAATGAATTCTATTTTCAAAGGGCTTTTAGGTTCGAAGGGAGCAAACAAAAGGTTGATAAATATTTAAGGATTTAAGCCGGTAGAGGGCTCTAAACTGTTTAATTATATTCTGATCAGCAAATATTTGACGCTCTCGTTTCACATTTACATCAGAAGTGAGATTAATGATGTATTAATTAAAATACTAAATCATACATTACTTAATACGTTACAGCAGCGGTTTCCAAACTGGTATTCAATTAAAGCTTAGGTGTTCAATTAAAACGCAGATATTTTGCAGATGTTCAACTAAAACTCAGGTGTTCAATTAAAACGCAGTTATTTTGCAGGTGTTCAATTAAAACGCAGGTGTTCAATAAAAGCGCAGATGTTCAATTAAAACGCAGGTGTTTAATTTATGAACACCTGCGCATAAATTAAACACCTGCGTTTTAAATTTATGCGCAGGTGTTCAATTGAAACTCAGGTATTTTGTTGGTGTTCAATTGAAACTCAGGTATTTTGCTGGTGTTCAATTAAAACGCAGATATTTTGCAGGTGTTCAATTAAAACGCAGATATTTTGCAGGTGTTCAATTAAAACGCAGATATTTTGCAGATGTTCAATTAAAACGCAGGTGTTTAATTTATGCGCAGGTGTTCAATTGAAACTCAGGTGTTCAATAAAAGCGCAGGTGTTTAATTAAAACGCAGATATTTTGCAGGTGTTCAATTAAAACGCAGGTGTTCAATGAAAGCGCAGGTATTTAATTAAAACGCAGATATTTTGCAGATGTTCAATTAAAACGCAAGTATTTCGCAGCTGTTCAATTAAAACGCAGATATTTTGCAGGTGATCAATTAAAACGCAAATATTTCGCAGCTGTTCAATAAAAGCGCAGATGTTCAATTAAAACGCAGGTGTTTAATTTATGAACACCTGCGCATAAATTAAACACCTGCGTTTTAAATTTATGCGCAGGTGTTCAATTGAAACTCAGGTATTTTGTTGGTGTTCAATTGAAACTCAGGTATTTTGCTGGTGTTCAATTATAAACGCAGATATTTTGCAGGTGTTCAATTAAAACGCAGATATTTTGCAGATGTTCAATTAAAACGCAGGTGATCATCTAAAACGCAGCTGTTCAATAAAAGCGCAGATGTTCAATTAAAACGCTGGTGTTTAATTTATGCGCAGGTGTTCAATTGAAACTCAGGTGTTCAATAAAAGCGCAGGTGTTTAATTAAAACGCAGATATTTTGCAGGTGTTCAATTAAAACGCAAGTATTTCGCAGCTGTTCAATTAAAACGCAGATATTTTGCAGATGTTCAATTAAAACGCAGGTGTTTAATTTATGCACAGGTGTTCAATTGAAACTCAGGTATTTTGCAGGTGTTCATCTAAAACTCTGCTATTTACGCAGGTGTTCAAAAAAAGCGCTGGTATTCAATTAAAACGCAGATATTTTGCAGGTGTTCAATTAAAACGCAGCTGTTCAATAAAAGCGCAGATGTTCAATTAAAACGCAGGTGTTTAATTTATGCGCAGGTGTTCAATAAAAGCGCAGGTGTTTAATTAAAACGCAGGTGTTTAATTTATGCGTATGTGTTCAATTAAAACTCAGGTGTTCAATAAAAACGCAGGTGTTCAATTAAAACGCAGATATTTTGCAGGTATTCAATTAAAACGCAAGTATTTTGCAGCTGTTCAGTAGAAGCGCATATATTCAATGAAAACGCAGGTGTTTAATTTATGCGCAGGTGTTCAATTGAAACTCAGGGATTTTGCAGGTCTTCAATAAAAGTACAGGTATTTTGAAATAAACGTATCTGTCTTTTCAACATAAACCGGAAGCTTTAAGTAAATCAGGGAAATTTGCAGGAAATTAATTATCTTGTTTTATACCTAGAAATTTAGTATTTATTATATTAATTAGTAATTAAATTACAATAACGAAATTTTCTTTTCGTCTTTTACCTTCAGAATAAATGTATTTATATAGAGACAATTTACAAAATTCATTAGTTGTTTAATATGCATAATAGTAGTGAAGTATTAATTTATCATTTATGTATAAATATTCAATTCTAAGCAGTTTGTATAGCATTAAAATAATGATCAAATCGTTATTTCGTCCGTTTTTTTTTTCTATAAATCTAGTTAACTACTGTTTACTTGATTATTATCGATAATCTCCATTTGGATACACAACTAATGGACAAAACGATTCGGACTAAACGAGAAAATTTTATGTTATCCCTTAATCGAAAATCGATAAATCCACGTGGGATTTTAGAGAAACAGCCAATTTACAGTAATGTACTAGTCTTTATTTTATTATCCTCGCGGTAAGTTTGCTCATAGATTCAGTTTGACTTCAATTTCTCGTTTATTCACTGCCAAATCAAACAATTTACCGGTGAATTGTTTGTGCAGAGTTCCCATCACGTAGAATTTGACTACAGCAAACACGGATGAATTTACTAAACCGTCGAGTTTAACCGATAATTAATATTACATTAACAGCCGAAACTCTATAATTTACGTTGTTGATATAATTCATATAGTTTTAAGCTTTTATAAATAAATTAATATAAATAAAATATTTTCATATAGAAATAATAAAAAAAAAAACTATACAAATATCTATAATTATACAATAAAACTTTTAGTAAATTAACCAATCGAAAAATGAAAAAGGCAAAAACATTGCAAATTTTGTAATTTAATATTAAACTTCGATAATCAATCAAACTCTAGAGAACTATAGCAAATTAACTAATCCAAATTAACTTGAAATAGATTTTTTTAATTGTCTAAAAACACTTGGCTAAGAAACTGTATTTATTTTTGGTATAATAATTAAATTTGAAGTAATTAAATGTAAACTTGACGCATAATTAATTACGAATTGAATTTTGTAAAAAGTTTTTTTTCCGTTCATCGCTTGATGAGAAAAAGTCCTTAAGGAATTTGTATCTTCTTTAAAAAAATTCTTAAGCAACGAAGTTACTTTTCTCCCCTCGACGATGAGAAGAGAAAATGTAATTCTTATATTTTTTTTTCCAGTCAGTCGTAAATCCATTTATTTTCAACAATGCAAAGAGAATTATACATTAAAGAATTCAATCCAATTCTGTTGAAAATAAATAATGAAAATTTCCGTTTCAATGCGAATGTAAATTTATTATGTACAGTTACGGGTCAATTTCGCGGACAACAAATGAAATATAATTGGTTATAAATAATTCGATGTAAACGTTAGTTGTCGTGAAACACGGAAAGTTGCGCTTTTAGATGGAATTTTGTGAAGGACGAATTGGCAGAATTGTGGAAGGAGCGTGCAAGGAAAGGTCGAACTCGTGAAGTCTTCTGGGACAAATAAAAAAAAATAGTTGAAAATAAATAAAACCGAGATCCTTCTAATGAAAGTGACCCAGATCGTTTGCAATTGTAGGCATTCATGCGAAATTCCTTAACTCAAAAATATTGATTTTTAATTTAAATTTTACTTGCTTTTAGTTTTGAAAATAATCAATTAAAAATTTAACGTAAATAAAACTTTTTTTTCAATTGAAATATGAATGGAAAAATTTACCAATTTTCTTTGGTTTTTAATAATTTTTAAATTATTATAAGTATTAATTTTGTTTTCATTATAAAATATGTTTGATATTTTACATATAAAAATCATATAAAGGGTGTCCCAAAATTAACGCAAGAATTAAAAAAAAATACAATTTTTAGTCAAATTATTTTCCCTTTATTCCCTTTATTTCAAAAATAGTTCTAGTGATCCTTATTTATCAGTATACAAATTGTGTTCCTTTCCGGGATTTGGGCCATACTGGTATAATTAATTTATGTTGGATTTGTCTCAAGTTTATTTGCGATTGTTCGTCTAAAAAACGTATTGTTGTTGTTTTTTTTGCAGGAAAGTAAAAGATTAGCCCATAACCTTTATTATCGTATACCTGTCTTTGTTTAACGCAAGACTCATACATTCGTTTTGGTACACTTGGAGCAGTTGAAAACTATATTAACCAGGCGCATCCACCAATTTACATTTCGTTCTATACATTTTTAGATATTTTAAAGTATTTTCTGATAAACACAAATGATTCAATTTTTTAAAATTATTGTATTTTTATGTTCTAAATTGTAAAGAAACTTATTTTTTTTTAATTTAAATATGATTCACGAATTTTTTTCACTTTTGAACGTATTCAAATATGATTATTTAAAAATCTTTATTTAAAAACTCGTTTTCTTTTTCAACATAATTATAAATTTGTCCTAAACAATGAATTTAGTTTTAAACTCGAATTTTTTTTTGGTTCACCTTCAACTGAATCATCGTTGATTTGGAATTGGTTTGACGCGACAAATATATAAAACACAGTAGTTTTCTAATCCATATAAAGATTGATTTAACATTCGCATAAAACCGAAATTCATTTTGACGTAGATCGGACGATTTCGGTAACAGAAACGCACCTGCATCTGACTCATCGTTACTTATCAGAACAGGTGTTTCTGTAACTATGGTACCAGGAACGAGTTTTCAACAATCTCCTAATGTATAATACTTACCAAACAAACATATAAAGGTTTCATTACTTTAATGCTGATTAAAATTTAACTAATATTGAAAACAGTTTGAAAATATCAAAACAATATAAGTTTAAAGTTCTCTATGAAAGTCCAATTAAAATGTTGATTAGATTTCACAGATTTTTTTTATCTTTGAAGATTTTAACGATTTTTATTAGTTAAATTTTAGTATTTTTTAAACAATTTTTTTTATTGTCCATTTTATTCACTCTTGTACTAGAATAAAAACATTCAGCAAATGATCAGATGGTTGACAAAATTTGAATTGGAGATCGCCCATTGGTGATTATCCTTTACTTATTGACTATTTTTTGAATCTCAAGGGTAGATCCAGTGACTTATGTCTCTTCAGTCGCCGTGTTGTTAGGCTATTGTCCAGAAGATTGACAGCTGTACGTTTGGATGTCTGTCTAGTCTATTTTGGTATCGGCTACTGTTTTTTGGAATTGATTCCTCTATTGTTTTCATTTGAAGGTCATGAATTCTCCTGTTCGTAATATACCATGATCCTTCTTAGGCTCTTCGACTGGAATTTTTGCATGGTTGCAATATTAGACTCCCCATAGCTGTATTCCATATGTCCAAACATGTTTTAAAATTACTTTATAAATCAGCAATTTATTTTCTTTCAAAATTGGCGAGTCTTCCCGTAACAGCAGTAGAATTTCCTGAACTTAATTTCGAGTTTTTCTCTTTCAGCTTGGATGTGATCATTCCAGGTCAATCTTCTATCTAGATGCATACCCATATATTTAACTTTATTAGCCGCCGGTATATTTTTAAACAATTAATGTTGATTATTTCATCTTACTAATTATGTCAATTATAAATTATGATTGTGTTTCTTCCTATATAATCTAAAGACTTGTTAATTCAAACTGCAGTGCATCTTAACTCGCAATACAAGATGATGAGTATTGAGTGGCAATCATCGTTCCATTCGATGCAGACGACAATCGAATTAATTCCCTCTTGCAAATATTGCACCATGAAGCAAATTATTCGTGTAATTGGATAGAACCAAAGTGCCAAATACCACTGATCCTCAATTAATTGTACTCAGGACGTCTAGTCTAGACACCTCTCGACGTACGCACAACCAAATTCAAATTAGTTTAGATTAAAGTTCGGATGCCATCACTCCACACCTCACCTCGAAAACGCGGTTTAATAATTTCAATTCAAATCTTCTCGAAAATCCAGCTGCATTTTTCAATTAACTTTTCATCTCCGTTTATTAAAGTTTTCCGAGCGTTCGTCGAATTTCCCATACACACATTCCTTAATTAATAAGCGCATGCTTTAGCGAAGTTTCGCTGCAATTTGTTTGCATGCGGAGAGTTTCGTGTAATTAGATAATTAACGCTTTGCAGCGTGTAAAGCACAAAAGATTTGAATGAAGCACTTTTGAAATTCTTTAATTCTAACGTATTTTTTTAATTACTCTAATTAGTCGAAAAATATTTCATTCTATAAACATAAGTTAAAAAATCTATAGTATAACAAGGAAATAAAATGATACACAAATATATTTAATGAACAAAATTAATGTTACAAAGAAGAAAAAAAGTAAAATGTTAAGTACAAAATTTGTTAAATTATTTCATCATTCATTCAAATATTTTTTATATAATTTTCAAATATAATTGATACTATAATTATTTTTAAATGAGGAACAAACTTTTTTCCGAAGTGCAGTCTAATTGGGGTATTTCCGTGCAGAACAAATACAGTAATTATAAAGTTCTGGTAATTACATCGGTTTTCATTAATTAAACTAATTCTAGGTAATTAAAACTATACGGACAATTTTACCGTTTATGTTTTCAACAAAGACTAATTTAAGATTTAATTTTTGAAAAAAAAATGTTAAAAATTAAATAATTCAACGAAGAACCAGAAAGAGAAATGTATTATTAATTACTAGAGAGTAATTCCTTATTCGAAAATAATGAAATTTACTACAAATAAGTAAATTTCTTAATAATTAATTAATTAAAAAAAAACTTGCATCTTGCTAAGAAAATACTAATTTCATAAATCATTCAGTAATATTCTTTAATGGAAATACTACTAAAAATTACTTGAAAATAAATTTAAATTCATGTAACAATTAATATCAAAATAGATGTTGCAGCTATTAAAAAAAGATATAAAAATAATCATCAAAAATTACAAACAAACCAATAAACTTTTAAAATCCACTAATCAGTTTAAATCTTTAAATACTTGCAGGTCTAAGTAGTTGGGTAAAATGTATAACTTATAACAAAGCTAACAATTAAATACAATAAATTTGTTAAAGTAAAATGTATTTTCGAAAGGATATTTTCTTAAGACACAAAAACTTTGAAAGTTGGTTTAACAAACTTTTTGGAGCAGAGCAATTTTTTAATTTTTTAACATTACAATTCAGATTCGGCAATCTGCGGCTCTTTTGATCTACACATATGAATGTGTGTAAATGTTTCTATTAATTGATTGTAAATAATAATATTGTTTATTGTAATTAATAAAAATAAATATAAAATAAAATTAATATTTGTAATTCGTTTCGTTTCTGTATTTTTTTTATATTTTTGCTATGAAACTGCGATTATCATGTTATTAAATTCCTGGATGCTGCAAATATGTGAGATGAAACCTGGAATACATCAATCTCGAAAACGTGTATTAAAAAATGCAAAATGTTAATCTAGAAATAGATGAAAAATCTTGCGTCAAGGAAATTATTAATAACCGAGAAGGTTCAATGACACGATTTCAATGTACGACGACGTTTAGAATGTAGACATGCATTATAAAATCATAGACTCGAGCAGAAAATTTGCATGCTTGAAACTAATTTATTCCATTAAAATCAACGATCGATTCCATACTAATTATTATGCATTTGGGGTACTTGAACTTAGATAAATGTTGCGGTCATCGTGTAAATATCTCGATTGTGTTCGCAGATTCCTTGCAATGAACAACGACACAGAAGATGGAAGTAACACCACTCTCTTCGTGGAAGCCCTTCCAGCGAACGAGAGGAACGAGGGTCTAGCTCGCATCGAGATTGCAACTTTAGCCATCATCTTCATAGTCACCATCCTCGGAAATGGCATCGTTTTGCTGGCCTTGTGGACGCGGAGACGTTACGCAGGTCGGAAGAAACTCTCGAGGATGTACTTCTTCATCCTGCATCTGAGCATAGCCGATCTGATAACGGCGTTCCTGAGTGTTCTTCCGCAGCTTTGCTGGGACGTGACGTTCCGGTTCCAAGGAGGTGAAGTTCTGTGCAAGTTGGTGAAGTTCGGGCAAACTTTAGGACCGTATTTGAGCTCTTACATCTTGATGGCTACGGCTATCGATAGACACCAGGCCATCTGTTATCCTCTGACGTACTGCTCCTGGACTTCGCGTCGATCTAGAGTCATGGTTTGGATCGCTTGGGTCCTCAGTCTGGCCTTCTGCATTCCTCAGGTAAAAATCCAATCAATCCGTGTCAATCGTCTTAATAGTCGACAAATTAATCATCTGCGAGGTTGAAGGATCGTCCTCGATCAATCATCTCGAAGCGATTGAATATTAGATCATATTTAACCCGGCGCATCCACCATTTCACCCTCCGTCACCTAAGAAAATATTGCACGTAAATTTCAACCTATATCACATTCAAAATTCAATTAAATCCTAACACAATCAAAGACTTACAAATTGTAATGCTTGTAATAGCCAGGAAAAGTACTACATTAAATATTGAACGAATTCTAAATGTTTGAATAAAGTTATGTTTTTCCTAACTCACTTTAAATATTGAATGAATTCCAAATTTTAGAACGTAATTGTAAAACGAAATGTATTCTAAATGAAAGCAATTTGAAACAATATTTTCATATTAAAAGAAGTCATTAAAATCAAAACTCGAATACTTTAATGTTTTATTCTTTACATTAATAATATTTATCAAAAAAAATGCTTATAAAGGACACAAAAAGGACAACAATATTGAAACTAAAAATAAGTAATTAAACCAAAAGCAAAATATTTTAAATCAATTTTGTGCTAATACACAAAACTGGTATAGTTTTCTATTAAAGTCTATTAAAATCTAAATAATTTCACTAATTACACAAAGGTAATGCAAAAAAATATAAAATAATGTTAAATTTTGATAGAATTTTGACTAAGATCAATGATTTTATAAATAGAAATTTTTGTAAGAGGCGAAAAAAAATCTTAACATTCTTTATAGGTATACAAGAAGGGTTTTTTTTCTGTGTCGAACACCTTGATAAATTGCTTTATGAACCCAAATCATTTCCCAATATCATCGTAATAAAAAAAGAGACTAAATACATGTTTTTGTTAACAAATTCTAAAATAAATACTCGATTAAAAATAAATTACTTACAATAAATTGTATAACTTCTAAAAAATAAGTCCACATTAAATATTGAAGATATTCTGAATTTTAAATATCAATGATTTATGAATGAGGAAGCTTGTAAAATATTTAAAAAATCTAAAAATAGCGAATGAGTGATGGATGAGCAGGGAAAAAGTCTCCGAGGGTCGAAATTCCTTGAGAAATTGCTTTTCGACTTTAAATAAAAAATGTCTTAGTTAAGAAATAATCTAATATATTCAATAATAACATTGTCTGGAAAATGAATCTTAACCCAAGCATTGTATAAAGATTGATACATGATGCGAATATATTCGTTATAAGCGTTATTCAATGCAAGTGACCATGACGAATATATACGACATAACCACTTAAGAGGTTAACGAAACCAAATACAGTGGAACCTCGTTTAACGAGCACCTTTCTTAACGAGTATTTCGCTTAACGAGCAAAATTATAGTAAGAAAATTGACTTGCTTAACGAGCAACGTTTCGCATAACGAGTGATGATGAGAAAGAATCCCGGATTGTGCGCCTTTAAAACTTGTGTACACATATTATGGAATCCGGAAATTTTGGAACGGATTAAATTCGTTAAACGAGGTTCCACTGTACTTGTAAATTGTCAACTAAAATATATAACCTTACAAAATGATGATATATTTCTTAAATATTATATAAATAAGTTTTAATATTAAGTACGTGAAAGCAAAATCCTTAAACTACGTTTTTTTTTTCTTTACAGTAAAATGATTTATTTCATTTATATAATTTGCTTGACTTTAATACTTTATATTTGAAGACTCAATGTTTTCATTAATTCAATTAAATATGTATGAATGAATGAAATGTAATTAAATGTATAGAAAAAAAAACTCAAATATTTAAATTATTTCCAATGAATGAACTTTATAATACATTTATTTATAATATGACATTAAAGCAATTACATTAATTAACGTTTTTATATATAATTAATCAATATGTGTTACATATGATGAATTTTATGCATATATTCAAATCAAATTATAATTACAGTTACTTTTATTTAAATAAAACGCATTAATTAATGAAAATACTACATAATTCAAATTTCTTCCATCTAATATAAATTAAATAGATTATTTCAAGTCAACAAATTATCAATATTTATAATTTATTATATTATAAATATATATTTTACTGTATAACAACAATCAAAGTAAACTTCAATATTTTACATATTCGCTGTTTACATACAATTTCCAATTAAAACAAAAGTTCAAACGGTTTCCATGTAATCCAACATCATACATATTCATTGCAATATTGTGTACAAAATAAATTTTACAGTAAAACTAAATTTATTTTAAATATTTTTATATAATAACTTTTTTATTTTTCAAGTCATTATAAATCAGCTAAAATGAATGTTTCATTAAAATGTAATTACATTTCAATTATGCATTTAACAATTTGTCAAGTGAAGACACATCAATCTTAGTTACAAATTGAAAGACGGTAATTTACATTTCCGAGTGAAAATTTCCAATTGTCTCGCATCTCGCCTCATTAATGAATGTTTAATTACGAGTTTCATTAATTTCAACTGATCCCCCTATCAATTCAATGAAATGACAGTGAAATTTCTATATCGAACTCGTGACACGTTAATAATTATATAATAAATATTGTATGTCTGAAATGTGAAGTACATGCACAGCATTTTCACGATGCGAAACGTTCGGATTTACTGAATCTAATCTGTTTGACCGACAGGATTTCCAATATTTATGCAGCACGTCCATCACTCACTCACCTTCCGTTACCCATGACCGGTATTTCCAAATCAAAATCATATATCTTCCGATTAGATACACATACATTCAGATATATCCATAGTTTATTTACAGTTGATTACAACTTAATTATACTTTTTTTAGTATTGTTTAAATTTGATCAATATTCTAAAAATACTTTGATTTTTAAGATTTTGTTTGAAAACTTTAAAATATTTTCATTTAATTAAAAAATGCGTTAAATTTCTATTAATATATCAAAAAGAAAGAAAACTTTCAAGTGATTTTTTCAATGATTTAATTTTTTTTATAATTATATGAAAATATATTTATTTGTATATAATTATACTTTTTAAATCATTAAATATCCATCAATATTTCAACAAAAAAACAACAAATTATTACTTATAACATTACTATAAAACTTTTATAAGTAAAAGTGTATCAACTTTGAATTTTAATTATTTTTTTTATTTATTATATTGAATATTTCACAATTCATATATGGATAAAACATTAAGTTTGAAAATAAATTTAAATAATTAAAAAAAATGGTATGTTCTCTTAATTATTCTTTGCAATTTTGAAATCTGTTAATTAATTATATAAATATTTGACTTCATTTGAGAAACTATTATATAGTAGAATGTCATGAGTTTGAAATAGATAAAAAGAAGTAAATAAAATAAAATATTATTACTTTGATGGATCGCAATTTAACTTATCCAAAGTTGGTTAAATAAGGGAAAAGTTTGATCGTGATTTAAGACAAATTGTTTCTCTCAACAAAGAGGAAAGTTTAATGCAATATTCGCTTTCATCAAATGCAAACAATTCAGGTTATTTTACTTAATTCAAGTTTGATCATCTATACCAGTGATTCCCAAAGTGGGCACTGAAGCGATCCTGGGAGGCGGTGATGGCCACAGGTGCGTTTAGGGGCGATGAATAACTGTAAGCATAAAAGCATAAAAGAAACAAGAGAAGATTTAGAAAAATTGATTTCCAGAGGGCGCTGAGTAATATTTTTTCTGGAAAGGGAGGCTGTAGGTCAAATAAGTTTAGGAACCACTGATCTATACGATTTGAATCCAGTTAACGAAATAGTAATAACATTTTTGTTTATTCCATATTTCTAAAAAATGCTTTTCAAGAGTTATTATTTAATAAATATTAAAAACAAAGATATATTGAAAAATCTTATTAAATTTATTGAATAATATATCAATAATACTTTAAAAGACGAAATAGGGTTTTGTGAGTTGTTTTTTCTTGCAAATGAAAGTGAAATTAAGCGAGAACTTTGCAAGAGAAATGGAAAATACCATTTAATAACATTTTTCTGTAATGAATATTACATTCTTTAACTTGTTATTAATTGCAATAATAATGAGATATAAATATACGTCGGGACATTTCCCGGGAAATAGAAATTCTCGAAGAATTTCAATTAAAAACAACTGTACAACTGACATACATTTATGTTACATCTCGCACGCACAGTGTGGTTACAACCGAACAATTCAGTCTGTGTTCAATTAGTAAAGTTCGCAAAGATCGTCAACAATAATTTTGTGGATCCGCTATAATTACGATCGTCGTCGTCGTCATTAAAAGCGGCGTTAAAATCGTTTAATTTTAACAATGGTTTTGAGAGCATGGTGTGATTGTTTGAGTGCGAAGGAAACAATGGATATAAAAAATTGGATTAATTAAGCGACGCCCGTTGCATTGTGTATGTGTGAAATGAAATTACATTGGAAGCCGCGAACGCAAAATACACCCCTTTGACGGATAATAAACTAAGGAATGCCATTAACTAGGGGGAGACGTTGGAAGTCTCACCGTCTCCTCCAAAATTCAACACTGTAAACAGTTTAATCCCAATTGAAGATTCTCCTTCGGGATTAAAACGTGAGTTTCACTCTCACTAGGATTAATAATAATGCTCGCAGTGTTGAATGCGAAATGTATAATTATATAAATTGGCATAATTCCATTTCCGAAACTCGGAGAATACGTTACTTTGCAAAAAAAAATGTTTATCTACAAAAGCTGTCGCGTCTTTTCGAGCGAATGATTGATGAGAGTTTAAAAGTTTGTTCGATCTGTTTTCCTTTCACGATGGATGCCATTTCCGGCAACTTTACTTTTACAATTCAGTTTTCTTTTGAAAAATTGCAATATTGTTGAAGCTTTTTGTATTCATTTCAAAAAATTAAATTGAGTTTATTAATACTCTGTGAAATTAATACACTGAAACATTCGTGACTTATTCAAAAATACAGAGGCGCGCAATCCCGGACTTCTCTTCTCATCGTCACTCGTTAAATGAGTCATTTTTCTTAGTATGCATTTTAGTCGTTATGCGAGGTGTTCGTTTGCGAGGTTTCAATGTATTTGAAAAAGAAAATATACAAAAACCAAATGTAATATTAACTATAAACAATAATTTATACTTTTTGTATCCTAATTTTTTATTACTTTTTATCGAATATAGAAATGTGTTAACATTTTCATATGAATTACAATTTATATCATATTAAAACGAGTAGAAAAAAACGTAGAAATTATATAAAAAATGAGAAAATTCGTCCCAAAAATCAATATTCTGTCTGTTAACTGGCTCAATTTCGTTAATTATTGTGTGTCTCCTCAGGAAAGGATTAATGACGAATATTGAAGTAATAGTAATAAATAATTAGATTTCATTTTCATAAACTAATACATGATTTACTTGATGAGTGTTGTAAGAAGTGTTTCGCAGATTGTTAATTAAATCTCAGGTGTTCAATTATAATACATGAGTTTACGCATGTGTCTATGCAGGTGTTCAATTATAATGCAGTTGTTAACGCAGGTGTTCAATAAAAATACAGGTTTTTACGCAGATGTTCAATTAAAACGCAGATATTTATGCAGGTGCTTATGCAGGTGTTTAATTAAAACGATATTGTCGTATGTGTTCATGTAATATTCCATAAAGGCACAATCAGTATTCATATATAATGCAGTATTCACGCAGATGTTCAATAAAAGTACAGGTTTTCACATAGATTTTTATGCAGGTGTTCAATTAAAAAGCAGATATTTATGCAGGTGTTCATGCAGGTGCTAATGCAGGTGTTCATGCAGGTGCTTATGCAGGTGTTTAATTAAAACGATATTGTCGAATGAGTTCATGTACTATTCCATAAAGACACAATCTTATTAATATCACATTTTATCCCGAAACTTTCCGATCTAAAACACGATTTTTCTTCTATAGTCACCATTATTTATACATAAATAATGTTTAGTCTCTTTTTGTGCGATGAATTTTATTATGTATGTAATTCCTCGATTAGTCCGGTTTCAAGAAGTCCGCGAATATTAGACTTATTTACAAAGATTGTTCATTGAAAGTGGTAATGTATCAGCATTAACATTAAGTAAAATACATGTTATATAATGAATATTTACGGAAACAGATGCATAAACTGTACTCACTCATACAAACGCTGTTGAACTCATGAAAGACCTAATTCCATACTCTATGGTTACACATCTTCGTAACACTCAGCATTCCGGTTATAAGCCAATCTGCATATTTGCTTTTGGTGCTGCACGCGGTTTTAATTACTCGGCTTCACTCCATTAGGAAAATGGAAAATTGGCCTCTGAAGCAGTGCGAACTAGGCGAATTATAATAGGATGAATTTCTTGTTTTTTGCAGATTACCATTTTCTCATATCAACACGTCGAGAACGAGGAGTACGACTGTTGGGCCACGTTCCTTCCTGCATGGGGAGAGAAAGCCTACGTAACGTGGTAAGTTATTAATTGCAATCCGTCCCAACATCCAACAGAACTCTCCTCCTTTTCTTTGCCAGCAATAAATTTTGGATACGCATCATCAATCTTCTTCATCCTGTAGTTACTTTAATTTTTTTCGTCCTTTTTTTCTTGAAGCTTTAAATTATCATTACGTAAGTGAATTAATTTAAAGCCCCGGAGTCAATTGCAGATTTGCGACGTTGCGACATTTTTAGCAATTTTTACAACTTTAAATATAATTTTCTAACTATTAGAAATACAGCAATACCTCGCATAGTGCGGATAATCTATTCTGTACTGTTTGAAACAAAAGACAAATGTTTTAGCTTATTTTTAAAACCGTACTTTAGTGAATCCGCACCGATCGAAGCCACATAAAACAACAAAAAATTTGTATATATTTGTATCTTACAAAATAAAAATTTCCATTAATAAAATCAATATTTACACTACTAAAATATAACACGTCTTTATTGCCGTCATCGAGTATTAAAATTACCAGAAATATCTACATATTTTTTCTACTCTGCACGTGATTCTCTCGTGCTCTCAATTATTATTTATAGACATGTATATTTATAAAAAAAATATATAATAATGTAAAATTATTATTTACACGAAAGGTGCACACCACAGTTTTTATTTGAACACGCATTGCGGATAATTTCAGCAACAAAAAGAGAGAAAAAACAATTAGTTTACATGAAGTAACATATTTTTTTAAATAATTACGTAAGACTTCAATCTATAATCTAAGACTTATTGTTTTTTTGGTGTCCTAAATTAAAACAAGCAGGATTTATTATATCTTTCTACTATAAAAACAATTATTATTCAACATTTTGTAAATGAGAGTAAATATAAAATTATAAAGTGTTTTATAATATAACTTGAAATTTTGGACAGAAATAGTCTCTTTTTGTCCGGTTTCAAACAATCCGGCGGAAACCATTACCCGCACTATATGAAGTTTTGATGTATTCTAAATTTGATGATAGTTATATAAGTCTTTCATGAATGAATTATTATGTGAAAAGGAGAGAAAATTAAAGTGCAAAAAAAAACTAATTAAGCAAAATAAATTCTAAAAAATTTGTACACAAAATTGGTATTTTTCTCTTTATACACTTAAGTCTCTTTTTGGTCGGTTTCAAATAGTCCGACAGAAACAATTACCCGCACTATTTGAGGTATTTATATAATCATAAAGTGTACCTTTTGATAATAGTTTTGTGTTTTTCATAAACGAATGTTTATGTGAAAAAGAGAGAAAATTGATGAAAAATGTGAAATAGAGAGATTGGTCTCTTTTTGTGCGGTTCAATTCTATTTTATTTAGTTCCTCGATTAATCTGGTTTCAAACAGTCCGGGTGAACCGATTATCCGCTTTTTTTGAGGTATTGATGTACTCAAAATGTGTACCATTTCCCAATAGTTATGAGTCTTTCATGAATGAATGTTTACGTGAAAAGGAGAAAAATATTATAAAAAAAAGTGAAATAAAGAAATTGGTCTCTTTTTGTGCGGTTTAATTCTATTTTATTTAGTTCCTCGATTAATCTGTTTTTAAACAGTCCGGCTGAACCGATTATCCGCATTATTTGAGATACTGATGTACTTAAAATGTGTACCATTTCCTAATAGTTATGAGTCTTTCATGAATGAATGTTTACGTGAAAAGGAGAAAAAAAATATAAAAAAAATGTGAAATAATGAGATTGGTCTCTTTTTGTGCGGTTTATGTAAAATCCATATAGATATATGAAAATTGATCCGTTTTTATTATACGATTTAAGCATATAATTTTACCAAAAAGTACCACATTTCATTGAAAATATTGCTGAAATTTAATAATTTTAATGTGTTTTAATAGAAATCCATTTTTTTTAATTTTAACTGTTTAAATAACAATGTGTTAAACCATTAAATTACAACATTAACAAGTGTATTTTATAAAAGGAAACTTCAGTTAATACTTATTATTATATATTGAGTTTTATTTGCAAATGAACAAAAATTGTTCATATTTGTACCAAAAAAAATGTACTATAAAACAACTATAAGTAATACATATATATTTCTTAATAATAATTGAATAAAAATGAACTTACATTGATTTCAATATTAAATTTGGAAACTCTACTAAAATGTAATGATATCAATAATGAAAATATGGATTGATTTCAATTTTGCATTTCTATTTGAAATTGTCATATCAGTAAATGCAATTTGATACAGGAACGTAAACTAAACATGATTAGCTCTGTGTATTGGTATGATAATTAGAATTGAATTTTGCATGTGCAGGTATGGAATTTCCGTGTTCATCATCCCATTAGTCGTCCTGATAGTAACGTACAGCTGCATCTGTCGAGAGATATGGCACAGCGCCGTCGGCGAATTGGGAATGCGACCACGAAATGTGCAGACAGGAAACGGAAAAAGCCAGCAAACCGGAAAACGTGCCCCCCTCATATCTCGAGCGAAAATAAACACGGTGAAACAGACGATCGCCGTAATCGTAATGCACATTGTCTGCTCGACTCCCTTCATATCCGGTCAACTCTGGGCCACCTGGGATCCGGAAGCGGTGAACAGTCCGTTCCTCAATGGTAAGTAAAGAAATTCAACCATAAAATTCAATTTTCTTCCAACATAATGAAACTATCAAATTGCTTCGTCTACAATTAGATTCTGCTAAAAAAAAAATAATGCAGAAAATAGGACAGTTTTAAAAGGTACAGATAAAATCCGGGTGAGTGAATCGATTTAATGGAAAGCCAATTTCCTAGTATAAACAAGCGGTGCTTTTTGGAAAGCCATTAAATTTACATTAAGTTTGTTGCTTTTACGTCAAAAAAAAATCCGTTTCGTGTGTTCATGTGTGTCTTTTTGCCGTTAAATTTCGTTTGCGTGATGTCTGATTTTATATGCACTGTTGGTCCATTATTATCCATTACTTATTGAGGGTGGATTTGTGTGGGTGGATTCCGTGGACAGGGCAAAAAATGATCGTTAACCCGGTTAATTGAGACATATTCCTTTCAGACGTAGAATGGAAGCAAGGAGTATTATTTTCCATCAGACAGTATTTAAATTTAATGCGATACTTCGTTGATTGGATTTTTTTCTGTGATCGGGTGGATTCGCCGGGACAACAAAAAGTATTTTGACATGTCACTTGTACTTTTAATTTAAGATCAATAATATGCGAAGACTATCTTTGTTTGGATACATTCTATCTATTGTTCTAGCATTTTTGAACGTGAAGTACATCCAAATGGACAGAATCATAGCAATGTTTGAATACACGTTGAATTCCCTAAATATCTACATCATATATGCATCATTTAGATAAATTATATCTATTATAGTTTATACGAAAATCGCTAAAATGTCAAGACACTACTTTTTCGAGCATTATTTTTCAATATTTCATCAATTATGATCAGCCAAAAGAACAAAACCACAGCAATGTTTAAATACACGTTGAATTCCCGAAATATCTGCCTTGTATATGCATTCTTTGGATACATGCTATCTATTATAATTTATAAAAAAATCGCTAAAATGTTAAGACACTACTTTTTCGAGCATTCTTTTTCAATATTTCATTTTTGAACTTGAATTACATCCAAATGGACAAAACCACAGCAATGTTTGAATACACATTGAATTCCCCAAATATCTACATTATATATGCATCATTTAGATACATTATATCTATTATAGTTTTTAAGAAAATCGCTAAAGTGTGAAAACACTACTTTTTCGAGCGTTAATTTTTCAATACTTCGTTTTTGAACTTGAATTACATTCAAATGGACAAAACCGCACCAATGTTTGAATACACATTGAATTCCCCAAATATCTACATTATATATGCATAATTTAGATACATTATATCTATTATAGTTTATAAGAAAATCGCTAAAATGTGAAGACACTACTTTTTCGAGCATTAATTTTTCAATACTTAATTTTTGAACGCAAATTACATCCAAATGAACAAAACCGCAACAATGTTTGAATACACGTTGACTTCCCCAAATATATACCTTGCAAATGCATCATTTGGATACATTCTATCTATTATAGTTTATAAGAAAATCGCTAAAATGTGAAGACACTACATATTTTTTCAATACTTCATTTTTGAACGCAAATTACATCCAAATGAACAAAACCGCAACAATGTTTGAATACACGTTGACTTCCCCAAATATATACCTTGCAAATGCATCATTTAGATACATTCTATTTATTACATTTTATAAGAAAATCGCTAAAATGTGAAGACACTACATAATTTTTCAATACTTCATTTTTAAACGCAAATTACATCCAAATGAACAAAACATAGCAATGTTTGAATACACGTTTGCATTAATTCTATCCATTTTCGAGCGCTAATTTTTCATTACTTCGACCTTCAACCGCAGCAATATTCAAGATTCAAATTAAACATATTAAAATAATATAAAATAATATATAATAATATAAAAAAATATATGTGGAAATATAAAAGTAAATAGACTTATTTGATCCTTTTTAATTACTCTAAAGCGATTTAGTATCCTATCAAATTTTAACGCTCTTCGCGTAGAATTTAATGAGCTGTAAACTAGATTTACATCGCGAATTAAAAACGGGAGCCGCACGTAAAAGAGATTTATTTTTATTTATTTTTAATTGCTATTTTCTTTTACATAATTTATGTAAAGTTTCAGATAATTCATTAAAATATGGTTTAATTTTAGCCTGAATTGCAATAAGTTGATGAAAATGGTTTTATTTTACATGATTTATTGCGTTAAATGCAAAAAAATACTAACTAAAAATATTAAATTTAGTATTACCGTGTAATTTGTACTTTTATCTTGTTTAAACTACAAAAATTATTAAACAGACATTGAAATTGAACACACAGAGATTGATTGATTGTGTGAACTTTCATAATTGTAATTTTTTTTTTCAATAAAAATCTTGAAATTATTTATGTTGAAATAAATTAAAAATTTCATAAAAAAAAATGCTTCTAAAAGCAAGCAAGTGGCCAATAAAAAAAAACGTATATTTATCCAATTAAATTTTAATGGTAGAACGGCTGCAGCACGCGATTAAACGGCGAAATTAAGGTTCAAGTGAAATTTATTTTGAGAATTAGGCAAAATTAAATAAGGGCGGACAGAAATTGGGCGTTCGATAACTCCTTAGAAGTAAACCGTAAAATTATAATAGTAATAATAATGAAAAGAAGCTGTTTCCGTATGCACTTCCGCTCAACGAGCTCACTTAATTTGAATACTTTTACAATAAATTAGAGAATATCTCGGTGCTCGTAGAGCTCCAAGTGATTTACTGCTTACAATGTTAAAGGAAACTCTCGTATGTTTTTACAATACACAACGATTTCGTTTCACAAATAAAACCTAGTATAAATAATGTTTATTTTATTCATTGAAGTTCTTCAATTCATGAAATTCGTTTCGAAATAGTAGAAAATTTGTCATTATTATAGTATAATACGAGAAGTATTTTTAATTTATTATGGTTTTTATATTTATAGTTTCAACATGAATTTGAACCATCTAAATATACACAAGAGTATAGAGAATGATAGAGTATTATAACTATATATATAATTGTGATTTATATGGTTTTCTTGTAATTAATTGTCGGAATAGAAATTATTACATTTCATGTATGTATCAAAAACTATTTGCAAAGTTTTCAAAAATTATGAAAAAATCAAATGAATATGTGTATTAAAACTGAAAGCATAGATATTAAATTACTATTAAACTGATTTTTGAAAGAAACTGTTGAATTTGATAAAAAAATAAATATTAGCAAATTTTTCGACAATTGTAAAAAAATGTTTGTACGTTAAAAACTAAGACCACAAATAATACAATTCTTGTAAAATAAATATAGTTGTATTAATGGTTTTCTTGTAATTAACTGAAAAATTTAATATTAAAACTTAGAGCTAAAAAAATAATTAACTGTAAAATTTTAAACATTTTTTTTTATATTTTAGCATTATTAATGCAGTAACTATATTTTTTGATTTACTCGAAAACTACGAAATATTTATTTGAATATATTTTTTTAAATTCATACTGAGAGTATGGATTATAAAATGATTTTTCAATGAAAATTTAAATATGTAAATTTTATACAATTTCTCTAATTTTGTAGAAATTTCTTAAAAAATATGAGTTTTATATTAATAAATTAAAAAAAACTAAACAAATATAAAAATAATTGTAATTAAATGTTTTTATCCTGATTAAATTGATACTTATGAATTTTCTCAATATTTTCTCTTAAAAATATTGATGAAAAACTGTCTTACATTTTAGCGTATTTCTTGAAAACCACGAAAGTTTTGTATAAAAATGAATGTTCTAATTAAACCTAAGACCATTCAGAATTAAATGCTTGTTTATTGAAAATAGTACTACATGTGGTTTTCTTGTAATGAATTGGAAAAAATTAACCAAAAAAAATCGAAAATTCAATATATGTGTTAAATGTAAGCTAAAACTATTAATATTGAAGTTGTTACACAATCTCATTATTTTTAACATTTTTTTTTTGTCTAAAATAAGAGATAAACTGAAGTATATATTTTTTTCTCAATTTTTATTTTAGAGCTGAAATTTTCAAACTAGCAAGTATAATAACTTCACTCAGAAACTTGTAATATTATCTCAGTTTCGTTATATAATAAAGTTTCATAATGGTTTTATTAAAGTAGACTAGACTATTTACGTTTAAAATTATTACCTAAATGTTTCATATAGCAAAAGGTACAGGCAGCTCCCTAACATTATGATCTAGTTTCGCGCAGTCGAGGACTTTTATTGTTTCAGTTTATAGTCTGCTTCTGTTTATTGCAGTTACATATTCAAATCTGAAGTATCTCGTTCATAAAAAAAATAACTAGAAATATAAAAAATGAGACATTGAGATTAAGGTCTTTGATGCGTGTAATTTTCACTTTTTGTCTTTTCATTTGCATTCAATTCATGTATTTTCTTTTACTGTGATATCTCTATGTAATACGAGTCGATGCGTGTCTATGATCGTAACACGATCTACTTATCGTCTACGAATGGCAAAACCATCGTCAACTGAACGCAACGGGAGAAAACAATTTATTTGAATTCCTTAATACCGTCAAGGCCATCATACTCGGATCGATTACTCACCTCTTCCGATGGAAAAAGGGAAAGGAAAAGCGAGTGAGTGAAATGTTATTCACAGCGTTGGGATTTACATTGTCGGCTTTTCTCTCCATCATCTTTTTTTGTATATAAGTTTCCTTTTCCATCAGATTTCCGCCCACCCTTCTCACTGCAGTTTGTCAGATGGTTGGCACGTGTTTCCCTATACGAACTGGAAATGATTAAAGAGTGACTTGAGGGAAAAGTATTATTTTCTATTGCATCACATTGAAATAACGAAAAATACATAAAAATTGAATATTTAAATGAATACAAATAGAAGTAAAAAAAAACAAATAATTCTACTGAAATATATAAAACAGTTGACGTTTTTGTCAGCGTTGTTGCGGACAAATAAATAAAACACAAATATGGGTCAAAATGACCCGATCATTAAATATTCAAAAAAATAAAACAAATTATTAATTTTTACAACAAACACAGATTAATTCTTCATATTTAGTGAATTTAACATAATTTGGGCAATTTTTTTTTCTCGCTCTTGTTAGGACAAAAAAGAAAATTTCATTCTTTTCTATGTAGGAATCAGTTTATAGGTTGTGTTTCAACAGGAAATTTAATCAGGCACTATATTTGCAATCAGAATTCTGAGATTTCTGGGAATCTTTTGGTTGCACATTCATATATCATGCATATTCCACTTTGAAATCCAAATATTGATGATATTTCAAGAAAGTTTTTGTTTGACCCGAAATAGACTCTACAACAAAATACAAATATTGTATGTATATTTGGGTTTTACATTTGAATCAGAAATTACAAAAAAATAGTTGATCTTTTAAGTTTTTGTAAAATTTGAAAATAAATAAATTTTGTTATGTAAAATACTTCTAGTTTATGTACATTTTTCAATTCTTGCAGACTGCAACATGTAAGATTCTACAACAATAAAATATGAAACTATTAAATAAATCATGATATTAACAATGAACTATCTGAAGATATTTAAATTACTTTTTTTTATTTATTGGTAATCGATTTACGTATGCAATTTAAATGTAAAATAGTAAAAATTACTTTACAATGCTCAAGGAAGAATCTTGAACTTTTATATAACGCATTTTACGACAGTCGTCTCGTGTGTTTTCCAATATTTATCCCCGAGGAACATAAGACTCTTGAATGCTTTATTTTTACCTTCTCCTTTTATGAATTTTTCACGATTGCGGCTTTTTACTTGTTACAAGTCTCGAAACAGTGATCGAAATCAAATATTTATACAGAATAGTATACCATCATTGATTCTTCAATATTTAATGCAAAATCAATATTTTGATAAACGGACTGTTTGAAACCGGATTAATCGGGAAAAATACTTTAACGTATTATTACCTTTATCAAACGATTAAAAATAATTTCATGTATTGTTATTTTGCTTAAGTAAAATTTAGAATGTTTTGAAATGTTCATACATTAATCCGGACTGATCAAAACCGCACTTTGCTGTATAAATATTTAGTGTTATATAAAGCAGTTTTTTACTGAAGAATCATGAAGGATTAGTTGAAATGTTTATTGCTGAAAATAGATTCTAGCAGGTTTTTTTAATATTTGTTTATTAAAAAAATCGCTTTTACTTATAATTTTACAATTTATTAATAACTAAAATAAATATTTTACTAACACTTTCGAAATATTTAAACTTTTTTGTTTGTTTTTGAATAAATAACGATTCGAATGCGAATAGATAATTTACAATCGGCGCGAAAAGATTTATCGTTCTGTTGTTAAACGAAAATTTATGGTTTGTTGTTGAACATCCTTTCTTCCTTCCATTCTCTAGTCCTTTCAAATGATCTCTCCTATCTCACTGTTATACTCGATCATTGGGATTTCAACAAAATCCACTACGTGACATCACCTTCCTAACAAAGCAACTGTCAAAGAGTCAAAGCCTCCCGTTTCCGGTTCACGAAAAGGCCACAACCTTGGATGATTACAAATTAAGTTCACATCCTGTAAAATTTGTTGGAAAATTCACGACTTCAATTCTTCGACTTTATTAATTACGACCCTCACTAATTGGTCTCCGTCTTAATTGAGTTAATATACTATGCAGGATCGCTCCCGAAGTTATAATTTACGGACGTAACGCTTCCGCGGATCGCTTTATACACTTATTATTAAAGGGGATTATTCGACACGGATTAAATTGGTTTTAGAATGTCATAAATGTTAAATGAGGCTAGCTAATGAAAGAAAGAAAAAAAAAGTGTTTTATATTCTAAATTCAGATTCTTTGCGTTACAGTGAAAGAGAAAAGTTTAGTTAATTGATGAATCTATATAATAATTTAGTTAATAATAATTTAGTTAGTCAGTGGTAAGTAAGTAAATATTTTGCTTCATTACTTTAACGAAGTTTTAATATTCTTTGTATTTAACACTTTGCGGTCGATTGGCGGATATATCCGACCCAGCCTTTATGTTATCAAATATGACATCAAACTTAATTTAATTATTGATACCATTTTTAACAATTTGTGTACAGCATTAACTTAAGGCTTCCTACAGTCCGGATTCACTATAATTTGGTTTGAACATTTCAAAGTAAACTAAAAGTAAATCCGAAGTATCTAACGTTGAATATAAACATTAAGAATATAGTATAAGAAATATAGAAAAAGAAGTGGGTTTTCCCTTAAATCACTTTTCTCTCAATATAGTCCAATAAAAGTTTCAAGTGGAAGAAGGCCTACAAGTAATAAAACATGAATTCGATACAGAATTCCCTTGCTTTATTATCGGTCACGATTCTCTCAGTTTCAAAATAAAATAAACTTTCCACATCGATAAAGTTGTTCAAAGCGCGTCCGAATTGCATCAAAATCGCATCAACCATGTAGCTAAGAATTAACTTTTCAAATTTCCCGCGAATATTGTTGCATCATTTTCTTTATATACATTACAAATTATTTTCCGCTACTTCTAACCAACCAACCAATTCAAATCAATCTTATCGTTTTGAATATTCGACGAGTTTAAAAAGCTCGAATCTAAATTGGGAATTGCTTTACCGTTTCGCTGTGCAAAATCGATTGAAAGCGTTATGAAACCGAACAATAAAACAATTTACGTCATCTCGAGACAACCCACCCTAATGGAGCGTCCTTTCCGGGTTAAGAAAAGGCAATTCTGTTGCTCGAAACAAAAGGAAATTCTCATTCCCCCTTCTTCAAGATAAGCTCAAAAAAATTCACTTTCCATTCGCGCAAGGAAACCGACATGAAAAACAATGCGAAATTCAAATTGGAAAAACAAAAGCTTTTGCTTGTACAAAGAAATTTCAATTATATCGTCAAATCAATAAAATTCGATATCAGTAATTAAAATTTATTTTTTTTGTGTGTTTTCCTTACGCAAGCGAAAATAACGAAACAAATAAATGTTTACAGTAAATTTTTCGTTTATTAAAATAAATATTGTGAGGAAATTAATGAAAACGAAGTGGGTTTGAGCAAAAAAAAAATACGTTATAAATCTTTAAATTAAAATTCTCGTGAGGCTGAAAATTCGTTTGGATTAAAATGTTTCAGAGGTAATTAAATGTTCGTTTTTCCCTACTTATATTTAGTAAATTATTTATTTTAACTTCTTTGAACAGTAATGTTTGATGATTTTTTCCATTCGTTCACATGATTTCCTATTTATACTTAATTATATAACAAAATAAAGTATATATTTAATCTTCTTTGATTGAAGCTCAAAGAATTTCATTAATTTTATATACTCAACGTGGGTATAAAAGGCACAAGTACTTGTACAAGTTGTCAACTACATACACAATGCTAGTTACTCGACAACGGCAACGCATTTCTAACAAACAAAACAGACAAAATTTAATAAACTTTGAATTTTCTTCCTCAATTCATCAAGCGCTCAAATTGTGAAAATTTTCAATAATTTTGATTCACTCAAAAATAAAATATATCTTTGAATTGAATTATTATAGATTTTACCTGAAATTTATCCTGAAACGAAATGATAACCGTTACAGTTTTTGCGTAATCATGTAAAGCTTATGCATGAATCAACGCAATTTCCAATCGGTACAAAACGAGATAAATTGTAAACAATTTGTTTTATCGTCGGTGCATGTAATTCAAACTAGAAAAATATGTACGTTTATTCACCTGACGCAACGCAAATATTTACAACCCAATCAGATGATATTCTGTAGAGCGTAAATCAATTTTATCACGTTAATCAAATTCAGTGAGCTTATGATAATATTCCATGTAGTTAAAACAAAAATATTGTCGTAAACGAACCGAAAATCGATGCAGATTGAAATTTTTGTTGCAATAACATTGCTTGTATGGATTGTGTCTAATGAGTTTCTTTCTTTAGGTCCTGTATTCACGATAGTGTCGTTACTGTACAGCTTAAACAGCTGTTTCAATCCTTGGATTTACTTGGCCTTTAATAGAGAGTTACCAAGGTTACTCATCAGGCATTACACCAGCAACAGGAATTACAGAGAGGCAGCAGGTAAATTGCACAAGGACTTCTATATTTGTTTCGCTTTTGCATCCTTATATTAGCAATGATTCATATTTTTTTTTGCTTCAAATGCAACCAACTTTGATGAGACGTAAATTTGTTTGCATATATACACCTTGTGATTACAGCAGCATCATATAACCGGTGGCAATCGCAAGCCTGACAACCGAAATCCCGTCTATCGAAATCCCGATAACCGAAATCCCGACTGGCTCAAAATCCCGACGTTCGAAATCCCGACAGTGTCTTTTATTATTATAAATTTCTACAATAACATTTTTATGGTAGTCGGGATTTTGATTGTCGGGATTATGGTAGTCGGGATTTAAATATAGTCGGGATTTTGATTGTCGGGATTATGGTAGCATTTTGATATGAAAACAACAGAAACAAAATGACAGGAACTCTTGCTTTTATGACACCTTGTAAATACATATAATTATTTTCAACTTATTTAAAAAAAAAACTTAGAATTGATTAATAATGTTTATTAATTAATTAAATTTTGCAATTCGTCTATTTTTTATTTTAATACAGCCGGGAGTTCGAACGTCGGGATTTCGATACAGTCGGGATTTAGAACGTCGGGATTTCAATAGACGGTCTTTCGGTTGTCGGGCTTGCGGTATAGACCCTATATAACATAATTTTGGAATGGCCATGACCTTATGATTTAACTACTACAAACCTACAAAAATAAATTACTTATATTACTTTATTAGCAAGATTTAAAAAAGTTACAATATTTCTTAAATTACAAAAAGCTTTAAAATAAATAATTTCATATTTCAAAGAGATTTATCTGTCTTTTTACTTTGTAGTCTCAATTATGAGTGACAGATAAATGACAGTTATATAAAATGTACAAATTCATGTAAAATGTAAATTAAATATACAAACATTAATATTTAGATTAATTTCGTTAATTTCGTTTTTCTCACAATATTAATAAACGATTTTATTTTTTTACACTTTTTGATAAACATAACAAATCTGTGACAGACGTGTGACAGACATATGACAGTCGTGTGACAGATGTGTGACAGACGTAAAAATGCAACTAAAATAACTGTATTGTATTGGTTTTCTTTAAGTTTGTAAGTAAATATTTTGATTTTGACATGAAAACAACAGGAACAAAATGATGCATATAATTATTTTCAATTTATTTAAAAAAAAAACTTAGAATTGATTAATAATGTTTATTAATTAATTAAATTTTGCAATTCGTGAAATTGGTTGAATATGTTATTATTATTTATTTTATTAATTCATGTAATATTCATTCGAATATATTGAAAATATGTAACATCAGTTAATAAGTTCCAAAAAAAAAATGTTGAAAGGTCAAATATTAATAATTAAAACCAAATCTGCCCAGCTGCGACTTTTAATAATGAAATTTTTCATTTGTTTTAATGGCGAACGTTGTATAATATCGAGGGAATTATGAATTTGATCACGTCTACTGCATCGAACCGTTTCGATTTATGTGATTAATACAAGCAAATAGACGGGTTTTGATTTAAAGCACGCCGCTTAATTATTCCATTGTTTCGGGTGATACGATTTTTGCGCATGACCGTTCACAGACAATACGCAATATGCAAATGCTTTGTAGGCGTACAAAAGCCATTGTATAATGCTTGTATTTAAGAAAAGGAAACTGAAAAACATTACTTATAATGATAACAGTTACTTAGAGCGTGTAATGTATTTAGATTTATGCGGGTTAATAGTTCACCCTATTCTGAGCAGGAACGATAACGCCCTTAACTATACAAAAGAAATATGTTTAAAAAAAAATGGATATATATATTTGCATCATCAATCATCGAGATTTATCGCGAGATGAGTGAGCTTCACACACGCATCCTTTCAATAATAATGATAATCGTAATACTTCATCTCATTTCCTTCAATCACTTTCATCGTCATTTTATGAATTTGATTTTAGTAGTTCATTTTTTTGGAATTTTAATCGAAGCGACATTTTCGCTTAAAAAGAACTATTTTCCATATGATTATTAGTCCAGGATTTCCTTTAATCTCCTTCGTCATCTTCTTATATACTAGATTTTAGTTTCAATGATTTTTGAAGTCCTTAATCCTGAAGTTTCTTCAATCTCCTTCATTTTCATGTAATGTGACAGATGTGTGACAGACATATGACAGTCGTATGACACATGTGTGACAGACGTGAAAATCATCTTATATACTAGATTTTAGTTTCAATGATTTTTGAAGTCCTTAATCCTGAAGTTTCTTCAATTCATTTTAATGTAATGTGACAGATGTGTGACAGATATATGACAGATGTGTGACAAACATATGACAGTCGTGTGACAAATATATGACAGACGTGAAAATTATCTTATATACTAGATTTTAGTTTCAATGATTTTTGAAATCCTTAATCCTGAAGTTTCTTCAATCTCCTTCAGTTTAATGTTATTTTTATTTAATTTTCTTCAGTTTCCAAGTTTTACTATTATTCTGTACTTTTCCTGATTTTCATTGACGTATTTTTAATTTAGTAAAAATGTTTGGAATTCCTTCAAACTCTTTCACCAGAATTTCTTCCATTTTTATTCCCTTGCTGCAATTCATTCAATGTGTTTCATTTAGAGACCATTTAGATGTTATTAGTTGTTGTTGTTTTTTTCACAAATTCCTGAATTTCGAATCAATATTTCCGTTTTATCAATATATTTCCCATTTAAGTAAAATGTCTGGCCAAATTTTCTCGCACGCCGTTTGTCTTCCTAACTTTTCCTTTTCCTCGACGACTTTAAAGTTTTCCCAGGCAATAAACGTTATTTATTAGCTGCGGTTGTGTACACCTTTTTTTCTTCTCTCTCTCGTTTCTTCTTCATCTTGCGGATGAGAGCCACATAAATTTTGTTCATGAATAAAGAAAATGAATTATATCTGCGCATGAAAAAATGTCAGTTTTTTTTTATAAGAAATTGTCGCACAATTTCAATGAAGTTTAGTATTTAGTACGAAATTAATTACAACACAAAAGCTTATTTTCATTATAGATTTTTTAAATGTTGATGGATCATAAAATAGAAGACTGTTTGTAAATATGAGCTTTGGAAGAAATAATTTTGTTGAATGTCAAAAATTAGTGATTTTACTTTGCATTTTTATTTAAATTATGAAAAACAGGAAAATGACAGTTTTACTACTAAATTTGTAAAATCATGTAAAATTTTGTATTTTCCTTCAATAATTTCAATGATTGTAAACTGGAAATTCAATACTTAAATGTTATTAATATCGATTCTAATATTTCTAATAATACTTCAAATATTACTGATTTTATTTTGAATTTTTGAAAAATTATGAAAGATTTCTGACAAATGTATGTGACTGACAATGACAGATTAAATACTAATTGTAGTAAATTCATACCAATTGAAAATCGAATATTAAATGTTATTATTACATCATATCATAAAGTTGACAGTTTTGTATGACAGATAATTGACAGTTAAATTTGTAAATTGACAGTTGACAGTTTTGTATGACAGATAATTGACAGTTAAATTTATAAATTGACAATTGACAGTTTTGTATGACACGTTAAATACTAATTTTTAAATTCATCTAAAATTACTATAATAAATACAAAAATAGTTGTAAATTAAAATAATAAGGTTTTTTATGATTGTGTGTCATAATTATATTTAAATATGTAAGAAAATTAATAAATTTACGGTAAAAATTGTATAGAATTACAAGAATTGATTATAAATTATTAAATTTAGGAGAAGTCTTTCAAATAAGCCAATAAAAAAAGCTCCTCCGACAATAATGAAAAAACTACATTATGTGGATAAGTGTTTCGCGAGTGAACGAAGAAGCTCGTATAGAGATAAATAAGTTAAAGGTAGAAAAGAAGTCAGAGGCATATGCGTATTGTAAATGTTGAGACCTCGTTTTCATCTTCTTTTCTACTTTTTTCCTCTGTTGTTCATCAATCACATTTGTGCATTCAATCAGAAACGGGATCTGTTGCTCTCAGTCTCCTTTCACCAAGGATGAAAACGCAGAATGTCGAAGGAAACGTCGGACAGAAGAATCCTTTAGTCTCGTTAAATCTACTTAAGCTCGCGGCGATGAAATGAAAATCGATTGAATGAAAGATGGTCTCGTTTTTCTGCACCACTTGTCCAATAAATACCGAAATCCGACGCTTTTTCGGAAGGGAATTTATGTGTGCAACGTATCGGCGTTTAAATAAATTTAGCATCAAAATTGCAGCACGGAAATTGGACGTATTTAATATTTATACAAGGAAGTTGGATGCAATCTCTCGTGCAGAAAACGTTGTTACATTTATCAGATGCGAATGTTTGTAAGTGAATTCACTTTATTCTTCTCTTGCTAGCTGACGTTTCTTTCTATTTGCATTTTTCATCCTGGATGTTTACTTTTTTCGCGTTGTTTGCGAAATAATAAGTTTGGTGGAGGTAATTTGCAATTCTAGTTCGCCGCAAGTTTAAACAACGCTCTTACCGTGCAAATCCACAGGCAATTCCAAGAATCCTTAAGTATAAACGTAAATCCAAGGCGGAAAATTTATACAAATAAAATTACCGCTCATTTAGAATGAAAATGCATCGATTTCGTTATTATTCCATTCAAAACATTGAATAATTAATATTATTACCTATGGAAACCTCTTCCAGGAATTTCATTTCCTTTTACATAATTCGCGTTTTGTATTTATATATTTTTTCCACCCTAAGCTTCTCTCCTTTTATGTAAAACAATGAAAACGTAGCGTTTCAGGAACTAATTTGCAATTCCAGTTTTCCATATTCCATCACTTCAACATAACTTCTTATGCTAAGCACTTACAAATCTGGTGAATTTCTTCTTAAAATCTAATTTATAAATATACAATCATAGCTAATATAAATATTGTATCCATGGAATCCAACAGTTATTGAAATGGCAGCTACTTTTTTGGTTAAACTTACAGAAATTATAACTAAAAAATGTCATTATTTGTTATTTTTGACTAATACCTGTCACTTCATGATAACCGAAAACTACCAACCTATTGTATTATTGTAAGAGTAGTTGTTTTTTGGTTTCTTTGAAAGATTTCTCCAAAATTTAATAATTTATTATAAAATCTAGAATTACGTGATTTAATAATTTATTCTGACATATGTCATATGTCACAAATGTCACATAACTGTCACATAACTGTCACATAACTGTCACATAACTGTCACATAACTGTCATATAACTGTCACACGTATGTCAGATATCTACTAATGCATTTAACTTATCTATAAAGCTTATCATAATTATAGTTAGGAAATTAGCAAAAATAAAATGCATACCAATCCAAAAACGTCCATCCTTACGTTGTTTAACTATTGTGAGTTATTAAACATAAACTGTCTAATATTCAGTGCGTCTTTTCATTTGTACTACAATTTATGTTATAAACTTTATGATATATATTCAGTAAGTACGTCCATATACTTTTTTATGAGCAATTAACTTCTTCGTCCCGCGTTCAGTCTTATTTTTTCTTGTGTTAGACGAGACGCGGTTTTTGCTGACTGCGATACGTTTTTATTCCATATTTACAACACGTCTTAACGATGCCCTCATAACTGTCTTATCTTATCCATTGTACGTGTATGATCGATAAGTGTTAAAGACAGGTTCAATTTTTCACAAGAAATCTATTAGCCTAAGTGAATAGTTCATATTTTTTTGTATTTTTACTGTCTGGTTCATTTAAACTTTGGACGGCTTTAATATGAAGTGAGGGAATTTGGGATTTTCAGCTTTGGCGAAGTTTAGTTACGAACAACTGACTTTATGGAAGCTTGGACTTTGTATGTTTGTTTAGAAAACAATGCAAATGCTGACCGTTAATGCATTTAAAGATGAGCTTTTGTTCTCTACAACTATATAATCAACATTAATTTAATATAATATTAAACTAAATGTTGAAGGATTTCATGTAATAAATATTATTATTAAAGTATTAAAGTAAGTAAATACTAATTGCGTGCCATAAAACTAAACGTTTATGCTTTTTTAATATATTTTCAAATAAAAAATAACTAATTTTGCAAACGTTTTCTTTAAGATTTGTTTATTCTTAAAATAAAACTTCTGCAAATGAAACGTATTATTAAATAAACTCATTTTAAATAATCTCATAAAATTGTTATGTTTTGTGTTTTAAGGAATTGACATTTCACGAAATGTGAATATTTCAATACGTCAACGTAACTGAATCTGTCAAATACATTTATTTTATTTCAATTTATGTCACAAAATCAAACATGAAAACATTGAATAAGATTTTTCTATTGAATAAATAAGTTAAAACTTTTCTTTAATGAATTTTTTTTTTGAAAAATCAAAACGTAACATTTAGTAAATTAGTTGATTTATATACTAACGTATTGACATTGCACGAAACGTCAAATTATTATGATACGTCACAATTAACGTAACTGAATCTACCTGTCAAATGATAATTTTCTTTTCTTTCAAGTTATTTGTCACAAAATCCAAGAAAACAATTCAATAAAATGTATATTTCATATACTAATTACTTGTTTCATAAGGAACGTAAGGTGCAGTAAACTAATTTTGAGAATGAGCTTGTTGTATGAAAAATTAAGTAATTGTCATTACACCAAACTTCAATATTATATGTCATTATACGTCACAATGAAAATGATAAAATTAGTTGATTTATATACTAATGTATTGACGTTGCACAAAACGTTAATATTTTGATACGTCACAATTAACGTAACTGAATCTACTTGTCAAATAATATATATCTTTTGTTTCAAGTTATTTATCACAAAATCCAAGAAAACAATTTGATATAATGTATATTTCATATACTAATAACTTGTTTCATAAGAAACGTTAAGGTGCAGTAAACTAATTTTGAAAATGAGCTTGTTGTATGAAAAATTAAGTAATTGTAATTGCACAAAACGTCAATATTATATGTCATTATACGTCACAATGAAATCGATGAAATTAGTTGATTTATATACTAATGTATTGACGTTGCACGAAACGTCAATATTTTGATACGTCACAATTAACGTAACTGAATCTACCTGTCAAATGATAATTTTCTTTTGTTTTAAGTTATTTATCACAAAATCCAAGAAAACAATTCCATAAAATGGATATTTCATATACTAATTACTTGTCTCATAAGAAACATTAATGTGCAGTAAACTAATTTTCAAAATAAGCTTGTTGTATGAAAAGTTAAGTAATTGTCATTGCACGAAACGTCAATATTATATCAATATTATACGTCACAATGAAAACGATGAAATTAGTTGATTTATATACTAATGTATTGACGTTGCACGAAACGTCAATATTTTGATACGTCACAATTAACGTAACTAAATCTACCTGTCAAATGATAAGTTTCTTTTGTTTAAAGTTATTTGACACAAAATCGCAGAAAACAATTCAATATAATGTATATTTCATATACTAATTACTTGTTTCATAAGAAACGTTAAGGTGCAGTAAACTAATTTTGAAAATTAGCTTGTTGTATGAAAAATTAAGTAATTGTCATTGCACGAAACGTCAATATTATATGTCATTATACGTCACAATGAAAACGATGAAATTAGTTGATTTATATACTAATGTATTGACGTTGCACGAAACGTCAATATTTTGATACGTCACAATTAACGTAACTGAATCTACCTGTCAAATGATGATTTTCTTTTGTTTCAAGTTATTTATCACAAAATCCAAGAAAACAATTTGATATAATGTATATTTCATATACTAATTAGTTGTTTTATAAGAAACGTTAAAGTGCAGTAAACTAATTTTGAAAATGAGCTTGTTGTATGAAAAATTAAGTAATTGTCATTGCACGAAACGTCAATATTATATGTCATTATACGTCACAATGAAAATGATGAAATTAGTTGATTTATATACTAATATATTGACGTTGCACAAAACGTCAATATTTTGATACGTCACAATTAACGTAACTGAATCTACCTGTCAAATGATATTTTTTTTTTGTTTTAAGTTATTTATCACAAAATCCAAGAAAACAATTAAATATAATGTATATTTCATATACTAATTACTTGTTTCATAAGAAACGTTAAGGTACAGTAAACTAATTTTGAAAATGAGTTTGTTGTATGAAAAATTAAG
Organism: Nicrophorus vespilloides; assembly: GCF_001412225.1. NCBI lineage: Eukaryota > Metazoa > Arthropoda > Insecta > Coleoptera > Silphidae > Nicrophorus > Nicrophorus vespilloides. Next base: position 73,375 of record NW_017096512.1, read on the forward strand.
TAATTGTAATTGCACGAAACGTCAATATTATATGTCATTATACGTCACAATGAAAACGATAAAATTAGTTGATTTATATACTAATTTATTGTCATTGCACAAAACGTCAATATTATGACACGTCACAATTAACATAACCAAATCCACCTGTCAAATGATAATTTTCTTTTGTTTTAAGTTATTTATCACAAAATCCAATAAAACAATTTGATATAATGTATATTTCATATACTAATTACTTGTTTCATAAGAAACGTTAAGGTGCAGTAAACTAATTTTGAAAATGAGCTTGTTGTATGAAAAATTAAGTAATTGTCATTGAACGAAACGTCAATATTATATGTCATTATACGTCACAATGAAAACGATAAAATTAGTTGATTTATATACTAATTTATTGACGTAGCACAAAACGTCAATATTTTGATACGTCACAATTAACGTAACCAAATCCACCTGTCAAATGATAAATTTCTTTTGTTTCAAGTTATTTATCACAAAATCCAAGAAAACAATTTGATATAATGTATATTTCATTTACTAATAACTTGTTTCATAAGAAACATTAAGGTACAGTAAACTAATTTTGAAAATGAGCTTGTTGTATGAAAAATTAAGTAATTGTCATTGCACGAAACGTCAATATTATATGTCATTATACGTCACAATTGACGCAACTGAATCTGTCAAATAATAAATTTTCCAAGTTTTGAAATTTAATTGTAAAATAATTAAATAATTCTATAAATAATATTTCAATATCAATTTTATGATCTTTAAAACTAAATAAACGAAAAACATCAATTTATTCAAGAATGTCAAACTCAATGTGACGTTTAAAAAAATTAAGAAAATTTAACAATTTTAATCTTAAATAATAAACAATTTTCTAAATAAATAATATGTGAATAAAACCAAACAAACTGAAAATATATGTTTGTATTAATCTTGTACTTAATACTTAATTATAAGATCTTAAAGTAATCATGTTAGAAGGTTTCCGATGAGAATTCGTTCTGTTCCACGCATATTTTATTTTGTAATAATAATAATAATAATTTATTGGCCAAACATTAATACATAAGAAGAAGAAAAAAAAGTACAATTTATACATAAATAAATTTTAAAATATAATAAAAATATGTATCAATAGGCTGGCCAAAGGGCTATCGACCGAGGTCTTTCCGCCCTTTTATTTTGTTTTTGTTTTCTTTTTGTTTGTCTTATAGCAAGAAAAATGTTGGCAGGTTGTGAATAAGTAATAAAGGGTAAAAAAAAATAAAAAGTAATGAAATATTGCATGCTTATTAACACCAATATTGTTTCTTCTGCAGAAACTAATGTTAATAATTTAGTGTAAACTATTATGTATTATAAATTGATCTGCATGTGCTTGATAGAAATGCTTTCTAATACGCTTCAATTGTAAACTTGCATAAATGTCTTCATAAAAATTAATTTTTGGTTGTTGGGTTTGGAGATATTTTACTTATGCTGCTGTTAACACAGGTAACAGTACAAGTAACTCTTCAGGTGGTGTTGAGAGTACATCGTTGAGACCGTTCACGAGATGGTCCTTCTGCAACGGCAACCGTGCAGCGGCAAAGTTCAATCCTCGTCAACCGCAGCGACAGTACGTGACCCAGTACAACGCGCGCAGATGGATCGTCACCACGACATGACCCTCGATGCGCGGACCTTTCGACGAGGAGGTCACAGAGCTCACCGAAGTCGAGATCCGCTTCAACAACAACATCAACGGTCACAATCACAACAACAACCAAAACGAAACTGTGATGTGAAACGAATCGGACGTTAACCGAAGGTGTTTAAGATTTGATCCTTCAGTTTCCTCAACTTTGAAACGAGAACTCTGTGATATCAACTAAAGAAAACAAATCGTAAATAAGAACATATTCTCACATGCAACACTTCTTAAGAAAATCTTAAACACTTCGTAGATTTATTATAGTATTTTTTTTCATATTTATGGGACTGTGATTTTAGCTTTTAACAAACGGACACTCTTCATTTCTCCAAACTGTCCGACTTCCTCACGTATTTAGAAAGAAAGTGCCAAAAAATAAAATCAGCACCCATACAAAACCTCGTCCCATCAATTTTATAAAAATAAATCACTTTTATTTCAACTTTCAGGGACGAAACGACACAGGGTAATACTATTATTTTTTATAAATAAATATAAATTCAGTAGATAAATTCGCTCCAACTATACTTAATACTTTCTAATTGGATATTTGTTTGTAACTTTAAACTCTCTTTTTCTGTTGAAATGTTTATTTGGGGAAAACGAAACGCAGCTTACTAAATATATATAAATAAGAACTAACAAATTCTAGTAACTTTAGGATTACGAAAAGTATACGTGTTAATGTGTATTTATAATTGGATTTAAGCTTAGCAAATGAAAGGATTTGCTTTTTCGAATCTACGATTAGCACTAAGAATGAAAAATATATATAATATTATACTAAATTGGGTGACCCGATAATAGCGCGCAGGACAAAAGCGCGCCGACAAAATGTTTGGTTTTGGATGTATTTTAAAAATACACACAAATTCTCGTGCAATTAACATTGTCCTTTTATTGCGCGCTTTTGTTAATGTGCGCTTTCGTCTGCGCGCTTTTGCTAGGACACCACTAAATTGATTATGGTTATCTCTAGCGTTGTTAATTTTGGAGTGGTGAAAAGACGATAAACTGTGTGTTTTATAAATTGTCATTTATAAGGAAATATTCTAGTTTTTATATATATAAACGTAATAATTAATAAGGAAGAAAATAAATTAATTATTCGATTTTAAATTTGTTTATTATATATATGTATTCTTATTAAATATTTGTATTTAATTACGTTCCTCGTTTAACTTAACTGACAGTTATTTGTTCTTAGCGATATTGGAGGTAAGTAAATATTTCTATCATTTCATATATAAAATATAAATAATGATAGAAGCAATAGAACATATAAACAATAAAAGAATTATTCAAAAGATTTACTTTTAATTGTCATTGCACGAAACGTCAATATTATGATACGTCACAATCAATGTAACTGAATCTATTTGTCAAATAACAAAATTTCATTTTTTTTCGAGTTATATGTCACAAAATACAAAAAGAAAATAAGTCTATTCCAACAACAATTTGTTGGAATTGACTTTTTTTCATTAATGATTTTGTTTATTCATAAATCAGTACTTATTGAGAATAATGTTTGTATGAAATATAAAAGTATTGACATTTACTTGTCATTGCATGAAATGTCAAACGTCAATTATACGTCACAATCAAAGTAACTAAATCGAACTGTCAAATGGATCCAAATTCAATTTGTAACTAATTTAGAGCAATTAATCAATACTTTTTATTGAAATATTCACAAAATCCAAAAAAAAAAAACAAGTCTATTAGAACAAAATATTAACTAACTTATTTTGATTAATGATTTTGTATATTCACAAATCAGTACTTATTAAGAATAATGTTTGTATAAAATATAAAAGTATTGACATTTACTTGTCATTGCATGAAATGTCAAACGTCAATTATACGTCACAATCAAAGTAACTAAATCGAACTGTCAAATGGATCCAAATTCAATTTGTAACTAATTTAGAGCAATTAATCAATACTTTTTATTGAAATATTCACAAAATCCAAAAAGAAAACAAGTCTATTAGAACAAAATATTAACTAACTTATTTTGATTAATGATTTTGTTTATTCATAAATCAATACTTATTAAGAATAATGTTTGTATGAAATATAAAAGTATTGACATTTACTTGTTATTGCATGAAATGTCAAACGTCAATTATACGTCACAATAAACGTAACTAAATCGAACTGTCAAATGGATCCGAATCCAATTTGTAACTAATTTAGAGTAATTAATCAATACTTTTTATTGAAATATTCTTCATAATTATTAATGATCATAACGTAAATTTTGGTTTGGATTTATCTAATTTACAATAAGATCAAAAGAAACTTGTTACTATAGATAACATTTGGTTATCACAGAAGCCTACCGGTTTAGGATTAATTTGCAGATTGTAATCCAATATCGGGATATTGCGGTAATTAATTCCGAACTCTAGTATCTAATAAATACATTGACAGTAATTAACTCTGAACAAATGACGATCAAACGCAAATATTGTATCAATTTATTAAATATGTTTTCGACCATTGATTTCTAATTAATCTTTAATTAAACTTAATTTTACTCGCAATTATTTAATTAAGTTTAAAATAATTTAGTTGTATTTCTTTTTTTATTGTAAATTAGGTCAGGATTTTAAACGTAAATTCCTTTTTTTTTGTCTCCTTCCATGCGTACCTTAATTGGACAAAAATGGGTTCGTTGCACGCTTAGTGTCGTTGTATGTATATGTGCAGAAACGGGATTAGGTTTGAATAGGCGAGGGCGTAAAGAAATAAGGCAGCAAGTAAAAAGTACCTCTTTTTTTGGGGAAGGACCGGGCCAATTCCCAAAAGGATCTTGTTAAAAAGCAATGTGTATCTCCTTTCATCGCTTCCATCTACATCCTCTATACATTATATACAAATCAAAACCGTTATGTACTTACATTTGTCTGATTTTTTGTTGATCGTATACAGATCGGATCAGTTTCTGCCGTATTTATTTACATAAATATATCCATTTCCATTTGATTTTTATATGGTTTTTATTTTGATGCAGGTTTGCTACATTTTACGGCAAATTTTTATATTTTATACCAATATTTACAATTTACACACTGTTACATACATCGAGAAGCATTGATCAACAATTATCAACAATTTGCCAGAGGAACTTTTGAACACGATGAATTCAAATCATAAACATAATTAAATCGAGAGCCTCAATATTTGGTATAATCTGTGCAGAAATGGGAGTCTAATCCTTATTATTTTATACTGAAGTTTGTTGGCTGTCCCGAGTCAAAGTTTTGGATATATTGTTTGAGCTTCGCTACGAGCTGCATGTATGAGATGATGTTTACTGGATAGTCAAACTTGCATACGTGGCTGATATATTCGAGCATCTGAATAAACTTAATAACAATATGCAAAATTGGAATGAGAATATATTGACGTGCTCTGACAAATTACAGGGGTTAAAAAAAACTCCTGAAGACTCCAAGAAGAGTTGCAAAAAGGATGTTTAGAAATGTACCAAAGGACCAACCATAGTTTTTTTTTTGGATCTGGCACAACAACATTTAAGTATGCTTCAACAGAAATTTGATCACTATTTTTATTTTATTAATACAGAACAATATGATTGGAATCGAAATCCTACGGAAGAACAAATTCGAGAAAATCAAATTCAAGAGAAATTTATAGAATTAAGTCATGACTTAGATGTGTTTTGGATTTCCGTTAAGAAAGAATATCCTCGCATTCCCGACAACAACATATTCATATGAGTAAAGTTTTTCAACTCTTGTTTCAATTGATAAGCGGTCATGCTTGACCAAGAACTTCGGGTTGCGCTGTGAAATATTGAGCCAAATATAAAACTTTTGTGTTCATAAGAAATGAAAATTTATTTTGAAATTTGTGTATTAATTTAATCTCTATATATTTGAACTTTTGGTGTGCCGCAAAATTCTAGCAACAACTTTGGTGTGCCGTTGTAGACCACAATAGGAATAACACATTTTTAGTTAAGATTTGCACAAATTTTAACCCATAATTTGGCTAAAAAATTTCTCATATTTATAGTGCTCAAACCAGAAAAAGTTATTGTAGTGAAATTTTAGACAAATAGTTTTTTCCTATATTCCATTCAGACATTTTGGACAGTAATCACATAAATTTAAATATTGAGTATTTTCGTCGCTTTTCCTTTTTACAAAAAATATTTTAAGTGAGTTTTCAAAAACTTGTCTAATTTCGGATGTAGACGGTACACAAGTATTTCCAGACTAATTGTTATTGCGAGTATTTATGCAACGTTCGCGTGCGACCGAAATAAAATTGCATGCAAAGAAAATACGTTCCGAAAATTCGCCGGAAGGTCAATCCGTTTTCTTCGAAACGCATTGATTTTGGTTGCACACGAAATCTTTAATTTCTAGCGCACAGTATTGTCTGACCTTCGATAAAATGACGATGAATGAATACATTGTTAAAAATTAAGATATAAAACTTAACTTTCATTAATTTTATCAAAATGATTTTACAGCTTGAATAATTGAACTAAAATATAAATACTAAATTTTATAATGATTGTTTAAAATGCCGAAGTTCATTAAAACATCTAATGCCCCCATATAATTTAAATTTGTTAACGTTTCTAGTCTACACCCATCCGAGGACTCTCGAATAACTTCGAAATACGTTAATTTTTCATGTTCGACACGTAACCTTTCTTGTTTTTACCGTATCTCTCCTATGTATATATTTTATTGAAGTTAATTTAAGTTTCGTTAGAAGAAGTTTTTTATTTTGATTATTTGGGCTGAAGAAGGAAGTTTTGGTTTTATTGGAAGAAGCTGCTTACTTTAATTATTTGGGCGAAAGAAGAAATCCGAAGAATAAGTCTTACTTTGTGCTTTGAATGAACAGACAGTGGCTGGCGGAAGCCAAATGAAGAAGGGGAAGGAAGAAGAAGAAGGATTGTTTAAAAACTAAAACAATTATAATATTTACAAAATAAATTAAAGACTAGATGATTAATGTGTTTGCTTTTAAATTCTACGCGATTTTTTATTTCAAGTTTATATACGGAATATATATGTGCAAGAAAAAAAAAGTTGAATCATTGATTATAAATGGTCAATGTATCCTTGCATTTTGTGGAACAAAGACTAGAGTTGTAAATTACATTGTAAACTACATTCTTGAACTAAGCGCACTCATCTGGAGTCATAGTGGAAGAAGTGCACGTTAACTAAAAGAAGAGATTGCAAGAAAATAATATAACGTTTGGATAAATCTTAAGCTATAAATTAATGGTGTGTGTTAATATTAATGAATACTTAATAGAAATTGGAATAAAAACAATTTAAGTATTTCACAAAGTATTTGATTTATTTGTAACTAAACTGTTAATTAATTATCAACATTATTATTAATTATACTAATTAATTCTTGTCCTATTATGAAACTTAATATCATTAGTAAATTAACTAGTTTATTCATTAGTATAACAAAGAAGATGTAGCGTAATCCTTGTTACGAAACGTAAGTTGCCTATGTTAAAAAAATGACAGGCAATGCTCTCTGACGTATAGAGTCCAAATTTTAGAAGCGTGTCGCAATATGCCATCTCTTATCAACTATTGTTGATAATCCATTGTTGCACTGTTCCATTATGTTTATCAAAGTTTTAATGTATCTCCAGTAGATGCCTGCAGATCATCACTTCAAACTCAAATTATTGATTTTTTCAACAATCTAACATGACGCGTCTTTCTTTGTATTCATTTTACCCTTATTCTCTTGATGAAGCTTGTCTGATGCGTTGCACTTTGTACTATACCATAAATATACGCAACCAAATGGAATGAAAACGAACTTGTGACGATTACATCAAGGGTAAATAGGATAGATCTAGTGTTCTCGTTGCTTGTAAACTGTCATAATGAATTGTGCTATCACATAATTTCTTCTAATCAACACAATTTTTATTTTGCGCAATTGATATTGTTGTTGTTGTTGTTGTTGGATGCACGTCAAAGGACTATTTTTGAGCGTAAGTCAAAATTGATTGCTTGCTTGATTCATGCCATATTGCATATAAAACTATTATTAATTACAAGATCAATGGAAATGCGTACGGCCTTGCACTGATAATAATGGCTAAATTTATTGTTATGTCCCAACATTGTTATTATTTGATATCATGATTATACTTTATATAAAAGTTCGAAACTATATACAAGTTAAATTTATCTGTCAATATTTTGAAGAGATTTCCATGGAAACAATGTTCTTGATTACAACTATTTTCGCTTTGCTAAGAATTGTAACCCCCACTAGGAATTTTTATAAGGACGAAGAACGACTATCTACATTAAGTTAGTTTGAAGAAACTAGTTTAGAAAAAGTTGATACTGAAAACTTCTTATTGAATGCAACTCTTGAAATTCCCTAACCTCTGACAGACACAACATTATATAGTCGTCGGTCGCACACACGTGATTGACGATTAATAATCTCCTTTTATCACGCATAGTTGACCTTCTTCGCATTGTACGGAGATACTGCTATCGCTCGAATAGTTTTTTTAGTTAGTTCTTGTACGTTCAAGTGAGTGGTTTCTATTCTGTGAATGATGGCACATCAAGTCAAGGTAGGAGGTTCATTGTTATCATCGTTATCGACGTGAAATGCATAATTGGTTGCCTAGGTCGGGATCATCGGCGGTTCTGGGTTAGATAACCCTGATCTTCTGAAGAACAGAACGGAGAGGAAGGTGACCACGATTTTCGGAGATCCATCCGATATCTTAGTCGAAGGCGATATCGATGGCATTCCGTGCGTGCTGTTGGCGCGACATGGAAGGAATCACAGCATCATGCCCGGAAACGTCAATTACAGAGCAAACGTTTGGGCTCTGAAAGAAGCAGGTTGCACCCATTTGGTGGTGTCTACCGCTACTGGTTCTTTGCAGGAGGAAGTCAAGCCCGGGGATATCGTTATTCTGGATAATTTCATCGATAGGTAGAGTCGTCAGATTCAAATCGGGGTTGGAAATGTTAGAGTTCGAATTTTGTAGGACTTCGGGAAGGAAGCAAACATTTTACGATGGAGAGAAAAAATCTCCGGCTGGTGTTTGCCATTTACCAATGGAGCCTGCGTTTTGCGCAAGAACTAGGAACATCGTGATCAACGCCGCCGAAGGTCTAGGAATACCTGTTCACAAAACCGGAACAGTAGTTGCAATCGAAGGTCCACGATTCGGCAGTAAAGCGGAGAGCAACATGCACCGGATGTTTGGTGGAACTGTAGTCAACATGACCACTGTCCCAGAAGTAAAACTAACCAATTATTACATCCTATGAACAACAACAACAACACGAACTATTCGAACTATTTCAGGTGGTTCTAGCCAAAGAAGCAGGTCTTTGTTACGCAGCAATCGCCTTGGCTACCGATTACGATTGCTGGAGATCAACGGGAGACAAAGTGTGCGTAACCGATGTCCTGGCAATGTTCAAAAAGAACGTCGACAAAGTAACCAAACTGATTATGGCCGTGGTCATTCGCATCGGACGCGAAAACTGGGATGAAACCATCACCGAATTGAGAGTAAGAATCGATCATCAATCCGTGACGACATAACAATATAACTTTCTAAACTTCCAGAAAACGGTCAAAGACAGCGTCATGTTGCACTGATGCGGATTAAAACGCAATTCATTTACAGAGAAGAAGAAAAAAAAAATAAAACAAATTTTAATAAATATCTTTACAATAACCATAACCGTGTGTTTACTCTCTCGTACTCGTTAATATTTTTTTTTTGTTCATCGAATTTTGAGTCCCGATTCGAAGCAAGGTAATTTAAACGGCCTTAAATTACGTCGCTTCAATATAGTAAATGTTGAGCGTATAAAAAATGACAGTCTTATTATATTTTTTTTTATGCTAGTTTTTGAAGCGCGCGCGATATTTAGAGGTCCTGGCTGGGATTTTTCCTGCGCACGTATTTGTTGAAGTAGTCGGGTCTCCAGCACTTGCAGGAGCCTGGGATCAGGAACCAGTCGTAGTAGAGCCTAACTTGGAAGCAGCCCAGGGAATCGACGCCGTCGCAGTGGATAGGTTTCGATGTTGTCGTCGTTTCGATCGGCGATGCTTGCAAACCCGCTCTTTTATGCAAGTACTGCTGATAGTTCTTTAAAATAAATGAAAATATAAGCTTTGTTTATTTGCGGTTTTTTTAAATTGCTACTTACTTGGAAATCGGATACTGAAGGCGGTTGAGAAGCGGTGACCGGACTGCGAGGACCGTTGTTTTGCTCGGGGTTGCTTAAAACGGTGTCGGGGTAGTAAATTTCAGCTACTAAAAGGGATGACCAGCGCGGGGAGGATAAACAACCTCCATCTAAATAATGGCACCTGGATTGCATGCACCTGGTCACTTCAACAGTTTGCGTGAAGTAACCTTCGTAAGGAATCTGCACCACGTATCTCCAGACGCCTTGATAATTCTTTGCGAAGACTGGCGTCGCGTATTCGACCTTTGCTGGGCAAGGAGTCGGTGGTCCATCGTACCTCGATTGCTGCGGCATGTCATCTCGTCGTTCGATAGGTAGATGGACCGGAGCCGGGGACGCGGATCCAGACTGCTCACCGTTAATGGCCTTGTAAAGCATACAGAAGACACCACCTTGATCGCAGAATTTCCTTCCTTTCCTCTTAGATTCCTCCTCGTCGGTTTCCTCCGACTTCTTGGTTTCAGCGACATCGCGCTTCATGCGATCGTTCGCCTGATACGACGTAATGCTAAACACCCAGAGAGAGAAATTAACATTCTGCAGACGCACCTTCCTTTGTTTACTTACGTGTTCTGCGAAATGAGGTCGTCTTGCAGTTGGGCAACTTTCGGCAAAGTTTCATCCGCTTTGAGAATCGGTAATGTGCGGCTCAAATACTTCAGAGTCATATTCTTAATCAACTCGCTATAAATAGTATAAATGTTATGAACTTGTTTTTTTTAGTTTTTGATTAATTTACAAGGGATACGGCGAGCCCATGACGTTCTGTCCCATCGGATTCCTAGGAATGGAGCCCTTATTCAGATCTCCGCATAAATTGAATGGACTGACGTGCGGCGTTTTGTCCTCATCTTCCTTGCAATCTACAGGTGCATGAGTGTATGGTGGAGGTCTGACCCTTGGTGGTTCCGCATTCGGCGACTCCACGAAGGCGTAGTATCCTTCCGGAGGGTCCTCTGTTTTGGTGGTCGTCGTCTCCAGCGCATTTCCGAAACCAATCACCACTAGCTGTAAATGCAATAAACGTATTCATGAAATTGGGATTGAACAGGTTCTTGTGCTATATGTCTACGCAACCGTCGACGGCACACAAATATAACTTCGCAAATACAGTTAGATCATGTTAACGGGAATCGCCTCGCAGGTCGCTACCGTCTATCTCCATTCCTCCTCCTCTTTCACTCATTCTATATATCTCTCTCTATCTTCAGAGCTCACAAACTCTTTGAAAACCCGATTTGCATACGCGAACATTGAGATGACTCTAATCGGATTCATCGATGAAAGGTGAAAGAGATCCGGAAGTGGGCTAACTTCTTCTGTTCATTCACCTCGCAGCGGCAACCGAAGGACGCACCGGCTGACCTTCGGCTTCGGAATTGGGTCTCACGAATGTGTAGTATCTTCGTGACCCGTTTCACTCATCCATCATCATCTCGCTTCAAAACAAAACCCAACACCATTTCATTACGTAACACACACAAAAACAACTCACACGCAATTACATAATTTCCAATTCTCTTACACATTTTTTTTACAGCACGACCGCGTTTCATCCAAAATACTCGACAAGCTAATTTTCTAAATAAACATGCATTTCTAAAAACGGGTTACAGTGCAACTGAAATAAATCTGTTACCATTTCAAACAAAGAAACTAAGAAACTTAAACATATATAAAATCTTTGATTTATTACCAATTCTAATACTAATTAACCCAACACATTTATTGAATTAATTAAAATTGTAAATATGATTTGAATAACGCATCTTAGCAATAATATGATAATCTATTACGAAACGTAATAATTCATCGACGTAAGAAAATAGCAATTAAATGATTATAGAAAAATTACTAATTAAAAAACAACTAAATAAATAAATCTACGTCAAACTTGCTTTCATAAAATTCAATAATAATAAATAATCAAAAATAAACTATGTACTTGAAAACTCGCGGAAACCGCACATGCACAAAACTTTCAAATAGAAGGAAGCAAATGCAGATTAATGCCTCGAATCTTATCATTACATTATATAAACCTGTTCGAAAATTGTATACAGCTCATTCAGGTGAAATAAAAGCCTTCATAAAAGTAACGCGTTACGTAAATTCCGGTTTATTATTATTTATTAATAATTGAATATGAACATATCGGTACATAATTGTTCAGGAAATGGAGGCACGATAATCGTTAGATTCTTAGAAAATAACTTCTGCAGAAATTAATTAGAAATTCTCTTAATTGCGTATCTTAATCACGTTTTTTTTAAATAAATTGAAACAACTGTTTTCATTATTCATTTACTTTACCCAACCTGTAATAATCTTAAACAAACAAAAAAATACTTATAAAAAATTAGAATTATCTATATCTTTTAATTTCATTATACTAATTAATTGAATCAGCAACTTCGCTTATTAATGTTGAGATTATTTTTTTGCTTTTTCAAAATTTTCATCAACATTTTAAACCTCTTTTTATAAATTTTGTTGAAATTCTTAATTTATTTTTCATTACATTTATAAAAATTAATGATCTAGAAGATAAATCAATTAGTTTATAGAAATTATTCCCTTGTTGATATTTCACTTTACATAAAAGTATAAATTAATTACGATTTTACTAAACTTAAGTCAACGTCAATTATTATTATTCATATTTTGTAGTTAAGACTTCTATAATATGTATTTTTTGTATACCTGTATTTATTATTAATTCAATTGTATAACTGTGGAAATCAGATCATTAATCAATGCTTAAGTCTCTTTTAGTTATTGGATTGTCCAGTTGTTGTTACGTTATTTAAAATTGTATTATATTCAGTGCATCTTGAGTACATTCGATCATGTTATTTTCCATAGCAAACATTATCAAAAAAAAAGAGGTCGTGGGTCACGGTCTTGTTTTTTTTAATTGTTTCGTCATAGATGCTTGTAAGTTAGGAAATACTAAAACTACTCAATCATTAATTAACCAATTCTTAAACTGACTAAACCGATTTTGGTGTGTGTTGCGAAAAAAGCCGATTACTCTCACGTTCTCGCTCGATTTCCGTCTTCAATGTTAAATAACAATATCGTCGTTGCACTTGTGCAATTGGCGTGTGCAGAACGAAATGCGGCGATACTGAACTGCACGTACCAGTTGCGAACTTGATCTTGTTTTGTTGCATTAGATTTAGTGAACGAGCGGCGGAGTCGTCGAGAAGAGTCAAGAGCCTTCGCGAATTGGAATGTCAAACAAGTAAGAGCACGGCTTCGAACGAAATTCTTTTCGCATTTATTTAACAAACAACACTCGTCTATAACTGTAATTCTGGTAAGAGAAGAAGATGAAGAAAATACAAAAAAATAAGTAAGAAACACACGCACGCATCTCGGGAAGAAAGTAACAGTAATCGAGTCGACGCTTTTTTCTTTGCCATCAACGAAATATGAATTGCGCAACTTTCCCAACGCGAAGCGCGGCCAAATTTTAACAGTTACTTCCGTTACTAACGTCATTATTTTTTTTTTTCGTTGTCGTTGTTGATGCGGCGTAGCTAATGGCGAACTAATTTTACCGAGTGCAGAAGGAAGAACCGTTCGATGGTACCATTCGTGCTTTGCATACGCACCTCGAGCTCTTCGCCGTCGCCGCCGCACACTCGTTTTCCGTAGTTTGCTACATTATACCGTGTACTTCTTCAGATGTTCTTAATTGGTTAATTGCGAGAGAGGATTTCTCCTCGTTTCGATTGGAAATGCTCACTCAACCCGTATCTCTTCCGATACCGAGAAGCGCGCATCATCCTCGAAATGGGAAATAGAAAACGCGATGAAACCGAACCAAGTCAAATGGGGAAATTGGGTTCCATTAATAAAAAAAAAAGAAGAAACAAAAAAAACAACAACATTCGACGTAGAAAGCTCTCGTTGCGTAACTCACCCGATGGGTGAAGGGCGGAAGTGCTATTACTCTTACATATTGTTAGTGATCAAAAAAAAAAACTTCAAAACCAACCAAATGCAAGTGTTTTTTTTTATAGCTAACGCAATTACAAAACGAATTACTTCTAAAACAACATCTTATTATTTTCTTTTCACGTTACGTTTACGGATATTTCCACTCTGATTCCGGGAATGATTTTCTAGAAAATAAATTGCCTCATTTCTTTCTCCTCTGTGTTCCGGTTTTTAACTCAGACAATTTTTATTTTATTCGATTTCCATTTGATACGCTCGTAAATATTCTGTAATCGCAGCAGTGAATAAACAAAAAAATATGTATCACGTTTCAAAAATAAGAACAAACATTCCACATATGTTCAGTAATTAATCAATTGAATGAAATGTAATAAAAATAAGTTTTTTATAGTATTTTCTCAAAATTAATTTAAATTTAAGACAAATTGACTAATTTTGTAACTAGTTTCCAAACACAAAGACTAATAAACTAATTGGATACAAAATATTTTATCTAACTAACTCTAATTATCACGTAACAATTTTATTTTTATAACTGTTTTCGAAAACTTCTCATTATTAGCATTTATATTGCTTTAAACTAAATTTGTTGTTACAAGATTATTAAAATAATCAAAAGCTATTATAAATAATTACGTTTACTTTTTTTCGTGCGAGACAAGATGATTGCGACAATTTCACGTTTTATTTAATTTGTTAATGTTCCTTGTTTTTTTTTTGTCATTAGGCAATTTCACGTTATACAATATATTACTTCGTGTAATGAGTGCGAGTAATTGCGAGATGTTACAATAATGAAAAACTCTTAACAGTTGTTTTTCATTCTTCTGTACTCTCACGAAATGAAATTTTAGTAGGATCGGCCCGATCAGAAAGAGACGCGAAGTGCTCATATATTAACTGTAAACTCGTGATGACATAATGCGGAGGAAAGTTTATTGTTTTGTTAAAATAAAACTGTTAAATATTTGCCGAGAAATACAAACATTTTATTAAAGACTCCAATTATATGATTAAAGAGGATGTTTTTTTTTGGAGTTCTGTTAGTCCAGACCGGTATTTTTTAATCTTAGGGTTCAGATTCAACATTCCATTGAATTTTCACTTACCATGTATAATATGAAACGAATAAATAATACTTATATTCAAATTGTTTCGCATATTTGTGAATTATCTATGACTTTGTAATTGTAATATGAAAATTCAGAAAATTTAATATCAACTTGAACTATTATTGAAGTTATTATTATAGCAAAATAATATTAGTGGTCCAAATAATGAATTTCTTTTGTTTAAGCAAGTGAATATTGATATAATTCGTGAATAAATATTAATTAATCAAATATCAATAAATTATGTAAAAGATTTTTTTCAAGCAAATTGTTTTCGTTTATAATATAAAAATTAAAACTAACTATGGAATTTGAATAACTTGATTACTTATTGGCTAATACTTAGAAAAAATGGTATCAAATTCAAGAATTACTATTAAATAATGATGAATTATATTTTTTGTTGTATATAATGTTAATAAGTTTGGTAAATAATAAATGGGAAAATCTTACCAAAAGCACTGTCCAATTCATTTTAATAACAATTAAGAAAATCTAAGTAAATCACAAACGTCTCACTGGTCTATTGAACTTGTTCTCGTAGTTCGTTGTGTTACCTAACGACTAACGTCTTGAGGAAGACTCGGGCGAATGAGTTCTGAGCTTACGGATCGGCGCGAGTCCAGAGAAGACTCGAGGTTCGATGGTAAACAGGTAACGGGACTCGCATATCTTCGCCTGAGTAATCTACTACTGCAACTTGGTTATAGGCCAAAGCGGAGCTATACGCTCGTTATAGAGAAACGCGAACGGAATAAGTGAACTCCTCATTTCCAATTCCCGATCCGGAAGTCGCGATCGTGATGGGCGCTCATGATTTATGTGTCTTTTTCGATTTGCAGTTAGCACGATGATTCCGAGAACGATGCTGAATTTTCAAATAAGACGCTCGATAGCCACGAGCCACCTGAACTCGAGGTCCAGCGTGGAAGCGATCGAGACCAAAGCTACGTACTACCAGGAGCAAATCGATAAATACCAGGATGACGAGAAGCCGAGCAACTGGAACGAGTCGAAACCCTACAACAGCATCCCAGGTCCGAAACCTTGGCCCATCGTTGGTAATATCTGGCGCTTCTTCTACGGCGAATTCAAAGGGAAGAACATGGCCGAAATCAGCAAGCACTTGAGGAATACGTACGGCGATATCGTCGTGCTGAACAAACTGATAGGCATCCCCGATAAGGTGTTCCTGTATAACGCTGAAGACATCGAGAAGATGCACAGAAACGAAGGCCTTTGGCCTCAAAGAGACGCCCTCCATTCAATCTTATATTACAGAACTGTCCTGAGGAAAGATATATTTCAAGATAAACCTGGTTTAACAGCAATGTATTTTATCATATATAAAATTACGTTCAACCAAAACTCACCGATTCATTTCGTAGGCAAGGTCAGGACTGGTTCAAATTTCGCACAGTCGTAAATCCCATTCTGATGCAGCCCAGAACAACGATCAAGTACGTTGGTCAGATGGACACGATCGCTGACGACTTCCTTAGGCAAATTCACAGGCTGTACGAAATAAACCCAGAGATGCCCGAGGATTTTGAATTGCTGATCAACAAGTGGACCTTAGAATCAATCACATTTTTAGCCATTGACAAAAGAATTGGTACTTCTCTTCTTACCATTATTAATTGCGACAAATACTGAAAGATAATACGTTTCAGGATGTCTCGAAGATCATCCGACTGAAGAAATCCAGACTTTCCTAGCCAGCACCGTCGGCGTCTTCAAGCAGATGTATAAGCTGGACGTCCTTCCATCTCTTTGGAAGGTTTACAGCACGAAGGATTGGAAACTTTTCGTCAAACACATGGACTTCATTACCAAGTAACGATAATTAATAACCTAATCTGTCATCAAACAATGTATTGTTTCTTTTTTTTTCAAAGCACTCTACTCAAATACGTGGACGAAGCTTTTCAGTCAGTCAAAGACAACCCTGAAATTAAAGACAAGTTCAACAAGAGTATTTTCGATAAATTCTTAGAGCTGGACAGAAAGGTTGCTATCACCATGGCAATTGATATGATGACTGGCGGAATTGATACAGTAAGTATATTACAATTATATTACAAAATTATCAAAAACTTTCATTAATGGGATTTAAGAATTTTCTGCTTTCATTTAGCCATCAATTATTTTCTTACTGAAAATCCAACAATTCGGTTGTATACAACACATTACAATCAGAAATGTTGTAAAACGAGAATTTTAATTTATAAAATGTATTACAATAAATGTTTATTTTAAAATTCAATTTTAAACAAAAATACAAAATTATTAAATTAAATTTTGTACCGTTTAGATACGATACTTGTAAAAATAATAACAATATAAATTTAGTTATTGTTTGGTTTCAAAGGTTTATTTACAAACAAATAAATTGTATTATGTTTCAGACGAGTAAAACATTTGCCGCGACATTATATTTCCTATCGACGAATCAGGGGCCTCAAACTAAACTGAGGGAGGAACTAAAAATGCTGATGCCCAATAAGAATACGCCCATTACCGCGGAAATCTTGGAGAAAGCCAAATACTTGAAAGCTGCAATCAAAGAAAGCACCCGATTGGCTCCGATTGCTGTTGGAAATATGCGAAAGACGCAGAAGGCTCTGGTATTGTCAGGATACCAAATACCGAAAGGGGTAAAACGATATAAATATTTGTTATTCTTTATTAATTTTCAATTTCAATTTGCAAGGTGGATCTTTTATCCGGGGCCATAGCTCTGCACCACGACGATAAGCAATTCAAGGACAGCAAGAAATACATGCCCGAAAGGTTTCTGCGCACGACCACTTGCGAATATTCGGTGAAGAACACGAATCCATTCGTTTTTCTGCCGTTCGGATTCGGATCGAGATCGTGCGTCGGCAAGAGGTTGGCCAATTTGGAGTTGGAAATTGCTTTGGCGAAGGTAAATTTGTAGAAGAATTATGATGAAGTATTTAATTGTACTAATGGTTGACAGATTGTGAGGAACTATTACTTGGATTGGAAGAGGCCGGAGATGAAGTTCAATACAACGCTGATCTACGGAACAGCGGATCCGTTGAGATATCATTTGAGAGCTGTGGAGGACTAAAACTTTGTTTATTCGTAATTTAAATATATCTATATATAATAATAATACATGTTAAGTTAAATTAAATTGTACTAAAATAATACTGGCTTCATTCCAACTATTTGCCACCCTTGCGCTCCTCCCAAGCCAGCTGCATGGCCCAAACGCTCAGCGGTCTCATGTAACCAATAGATCTGTAATACTTTTCTTCGTACAGAGCCTCCGGCGTTTCGAAGGACATCCCTAAACGGTAAGCCAGAGTGTGGTACATACCCTCGGTGGTCTTGAACGCCTCCTCGACCAAACCCTTCAACGCGAAATCGTATTTGAAACATTTACATCAATCCAAGTACTGTCAAGTCTTACCTCTTGAATCATATTCGCCGCTAAACCGTAAACCACTCCAGTCCAAATCTCTTCACTTTGGATGGTGAACTGATCGACGGTTCCGTTGGTCTTGAATCCATTGACAGCTCCCATATTACCATTTTTAAAAGACATCACATTGTTATTGAATATGGTTTTCAACGCGCTCAGCACGTTCTCCTGTGGGAATACCTCGTATTTGTGGCCGCTGGACCTCAGATACCAGTGCCCGCACAACTGATCCGCCATTATAACATCCTTATTTTTAATATCGAAATTGTAGAATTTTCCGTTCCACAGCTTTTCCTCAAACGATTTCTTTCCCAACTTCAAAATCTTCTCGTAATTCACCTTATCCTCATCCTTGCCTAATATATCAGCCATAACGGACATCGCATACATAGCGGCCAACCACAAACCTCCGCAGTAAGCGCTAAAAATATTATAAATAAATCCGTTGGTGTTAGAATTGGAATGTCAATATACCTTGGACCGGTCATCACCCAAGTATCGTAGGTCTGATCGGGAATACCCATATTCTCTATTAATCCGTCGCCGTCGGTGTCGAATTGCAGCGACTTCTTCATCACAGTGTTCATTGCTAAATACATATCTTCCAGATACTGTTTCTTGTTGATATTCGTAGATACGTTGTAATCCCTAAACACCTGCAGAACAAACTTGGTGTTCAAATCGCGCCACTGACTCACATCGTGCACCGGATAGGCGTTAATCAGCAGAAAAGGTTCTTCGTCTGAAATACTTGCCATTATACACAAATACATTGAGTGATTTATAACGTATAACTAACCCGGATCACCTAGATCGTGCGGAACGCTATCCTTGACTTTACGTTTGCACATGTGGCCGTTGAAAAGTTCTTGAATGTTATCAGAAATCTCCCTGAAAATAGAATCCTTGATATCATATTGGATAGTTTGCTGAAGCATCGGCCAATTCATGCTTAGTGCGTAAGAAGCGTAGAAATGCACGTCGTAAGTGTTGTACATCCTGTATTCGTGTCCTTCCAGATAAGCATATCTTCCATATTCCAATCTTAAAAATGTTATAATTCATTTAAAAAAAAATATGGATTGATTAACTTGCAAGGACATACCTTGGATCGTGCTTGGCTAATTTAGAGGCTTCGGAATCGTCCAAAATGTACCAAGCGCTTCCTCCATCAGACACATAGTATGTTCCATTGAATAAAGCAGCTTTATACCAATCGGGCAGACCTCTAAAACGACAAACTCAAAATCCAATAACGTTACATAATTATTAACTACTAACGCATCACTTAAAATGGGCTCTTGCCATTTATAAATCTCTTGTTCCCAATTCTTATAATTCTTGAAGGCGTACTCTACCATTTTCAGAGTACCATCCATCCCAAAGAACTTGGTATAATACTTGGTATATTTTTGCTTCTTATAAAAGTAAGAAACCACAGACATATCCCATACCAAAGAGAATTCCATCTCCTTAACGTTCTTCGGTTTAACGGTCGTCTGCACTGCAACGCCGACAGCCATTTCACCGAAATAATTGTCGAATTTCTTGTCGGAAACTTTATCGAATTTTCCGTTCTTGTAAAGCTGATTCCATGGACCGGACCCACTGGAATTGGGATTGAAATGGACGCACTTCGAGATGTTCTGATCATCGCGGACCTTCGCTGCTAACGCGTAAGAGCAGCTGGTCTTTTCGATTTGGTGGTAAAGCACAACGCCTTCGGAATCGAAATAGGAGAATGGTTTGGAACTGCAGGCAGCTACAATTTGCAAATTCCTAATAATAAATCTTATTGTTAGAATATTGATAAACGTACCTTTATTATCAATTTTACGGTTTCCTATGCCGTTCTTGAAAGTGAATGTTATGGTTACGTTCAGTTCCTCCTCAGAAACATTATCAATGGTCCACACGAAAACGGCTGCTGGAATTGACGTATCCTAAGAACACGATAAATTTCAATTGGATTAAATCAATAATCTCAATCGTAATTAAATTACGATTTATGAATGGGATTGATACATGATTTCGGCGACAAATTTTAAGGTGCGAGATAATAGCTTATCGCAATAGTTAATCAATCGAATACGCAACCTCAGTTTGATTGTGATATATATGTATGTTTTATCACCTTATAATTGTGTGGAATCACTGGACTGACTTGTCTGCACACCAATTTGATTCCATACTGTGACAGATCATACTCAGTCCATGATCTTGGATACAGCCCTGTATAATTGCATTTTGAACCATCTATCAGCCATTTCCAACTACTCAATCTTTGTGACTTTTTCCTAATCAACATAAAACATTAATCAAATGCAAAATTCTATGTCCATTTTTCTTACTCATAGGTGGATAAGACACTTTGAAAAACTGTATTCTGCTTCTGATCCTTGATTGTAACAATGAACTGATTTGCATCCACTGTTTCATACTCATACAAACCAGGCCTCAGCTGGAACCTACAGAATTCACCCTTGTATCCCCTTCCGATTGTCCCACAGCCAATTCCTCCAATTGGTACACCTAAAAGTAATTGAGTCAGTAAACTTAATACATCAATATTTTCTTTATTAACAATGCACTCACCGTACATTTGCTTTGACCTCTGCATGGATAAAAAATCCATTATCGGTTTTCGCCCTTGCCATTTCAGCTTGATATAATACAGGATATATCTAGAAGAAAAGTTTTAGCTTCTGCATAGCGCATTTAACCTTAAAACTATTTACCGGATGCTGAGGAATATGAGCTGCAGAAACTGCCTGAACGTGGGAATCCTCTCCTGGCACCTATTCTCCGGGAAAACGTTATTCAATTTGAGCTTCAACCCGTATTTGGGGACGGCGTTTACTTCCACCGCATCTACCATTTCGTCTCTCCCAATTTCAGTGCTGCTGTTGTAATGTTCACACTCTAATATCTAATATGACATAGTCATAGTAAATAGTCCAATGTTTTAAGTGTGAAAGCAAACCGCGATAAGGGGACCCGATAAATTGGCTAATTTTTATGCTACTGCTTGCTTATCACTCGTATCCACGCTTTATTATTATTGTACAGCGATTTTTTTTTTATGTATTTTCCTATTAAATTGCAGAACATGTGAATAATACTGATAGTTTCTTTCAACGTAGAGCGCATGGAAATGCAACAACAAGCGACCCAAGGCTAATATCGTTATTAATCGTGCTTAAATAATGCATTGCAATTATTACAACATCATCTATAAATAAATTTTCAAAAAAAAACGATCAAAGATCGAGCGCAGCTGTAATTGTTCAGTGGAATTTAAACTCTTACTCATACCTTTGTCATTATCATTAATTAATTTTCACCTCATTAATTACACTTTAAACAATTATAATTAATTAAGCTATATATATTTCAATACACATCTCAAAGTTGTAAAAAGAGATTAATGTTACTATTAGATAATCCACTTTTTGGAGGTCTACCTAAAAATTTAAGATTATCTAACCAGACAATATTATCGCGAACAATCATTGAAAAATTTATGAAAAAATGTAAAAAAAATAATAACAATTAGCTATTATTTATTTTACAGATATAAATTTCAAATATTTTGTTTTAAATCTGGACTATCTTGGAAGATGCAACTTTGTAAAGTTGTATCATTCAAAATATAATAAATAATCATAATAGAAATAATTGTAATAAGTGAACATATATAGCAAATAAGTAAATGTATAGGCAACCAAATATACCTAGATTCTGTGTATATTCCAATAAATCAATGAAGAAATCTAATTAGATGAATAAGCAAAGTTGATTTTTGCTTTTTAATACCTAAACTTATTATAGTCAGTAATTCGTTTTTCTTTTTCCTTTTTAAAGTTTCTTTATTGAAAATTATGTGTAATTAAAAGTTGTTTCATTGAATCTCTTATGTGATGGATTGTTGAATCATCCGAGGAAATTCATAATAACTAAATGTAGAAGTGCATGGGCAAACATGAAGTCAGCAAAGCCTCTCTCTGCACTCAAATCTTTGAACTGCTTCCTGTTCTCTGGATTGCATTGGATACGTAAACAAACTACAAGAAAAAAACAACAATTAAATGATTGAAAGTTTTTGAAGAGTGAGTATTTACCAGCCAGGATGAAACTGCTGACTGTGCTCAAGAAACCGCTGAGGAACGAATTGAATGGAAATGTGCCCACTAGTAAACAATAAATGAACTGGATGATGCCTGTGAGTAGGATGTAAAACAGGTATGCATCGATTATCTTCAGCTCCCTCGACGTCTTCGTGTTGTATTCCTTGTAGAATTTCGATATTACCGTCCCTACGTTAGCCATTTCGTTCAAGACTTTATTTTACACAAAAACAACGAATCCAAACCAAAATCCAACTGGAGGACGTCACTTTTGACAACCGGCTTCCAATTGATGCGTTGACAAAGCACTGCTACCAATGACCAAAGATTATAAAGAAAATCACCAAAGACTTTGACAACAATTTTATGCAACTTCTTATACAATTAAGTCTTCAACGTCTGCATAAGGTTATTCTCTGTGTTTACCTTTTTGATTGATCAAAAAAGAAGTACCTTTGAAAGATCAAAAAAGAAGTACCTTTGAAAGATCAAAAAATGTAATACTTTCTCGTTAGTTTCTAATACGATTCACTATTGGAATTACTTATTAGTTACTTCATACAAACATTTTCAGTCTGAAGTTTTTATTTATAGAATCATCTGTGTTGTTTATATACAAGCAAGTAAGTAAAATTCTTTTAATAATTGATTATAATGGTTGTACGTTTTATACTAGGATGCCTAGCTGTTGTTGTGTCCATGGATGCAAAACTAATAAATACGATAATGTACGGATGAGGATATTTCCATCAGTTGATTCTCCATTATTTGAGCAATGGAAAATGGCTACAATGAATCCTTCACTGTTAAATATGGACAATCAGAAAATAAGAAAAAAAATGAAGGTGTGTAACCTTCATTTTTCTGAAAAGTATAGGTTGAAACCTGTATTCCTCAAATATGATTTTCCAAAGTTGACAGAGAATATTATTAAAGTAGAAGTGTTGCCTGAAAATAAGAATGTTGATCACATCAATAGAATTATTTGCAACAATATAACTTTCAATGATGATACTGATATTAATATGGATCACTCATACTGTACTAAAGTGGCTGAAAATAATGATTTTCAAATAAATTCGCATGTGGTACAACAAATGAGTGTTGATGAGAAGTCTGCTGTAAATGATATAAATGAACAGCAAAACCAGAGTATTAGCACAAAATTACATAGCTGTTTTACAGAGGCTGAAAATAATGATTCAGAAATAATGAGGAATTCCCATGAAGAAGATGTGACACCAAAAATGATTGTTGATGCAAAGGCTTTGGAAAATGTACGTAGAAGGACGAAATTGCTGAATAGACAATATTATTTAGAAAAACTGGTTAAGAAATATAAAGCAGAATGCAAGGAATTTTCAAATTTTAAAAACATGAACGGAAGCGTTCAAAATTTCTTTAGAAGCCAATTGCGCAATGCCGGAAAGAGAAGTCGTGGAGAAAATTATACTTTAGAAGATAAAGTTTTGGCTCTCAGTATTTACAAGCACAGTACATCGTGTTATAAATTCTTATCACGTATTTTTACGTTACCATCATTAACTACAGTCATGAACTTTAATAAACAAATTAAAATTGAGACTGGATTAAATGTTTAATGAGAATATATTTGTTAGTTTATATTTTGTATTTATTATTTTTATAAATTTGTATATTATTTGTTACTGTATATTGAAATATACTGAATAACTATTATGAATTGATACTTGATATACAGTGATTGGAAAGATTTCAACCCATTCAATTAACTAATCAATGGTATTATACTGTACAATTTATACACTTAAGTATAGAATAACTATTTAATTATCACTGACACCAACTGTAAGATATTTCATAGTTGGCAACAAATGGTACAAACAGTTGTATTTTCCATGTCAGCTGATGTTATGATATACTTTTGAAAATACTTTTATTTAAGTATTGTGAGAAGGATCAATGTTACCTGGGTTAAATATTATACCAAAGTATCTTGAGTATCATTCTTATTGGATTACACTGTATTGAACATGATGAAGAGGAAAAGGTCCTACAATTTTGAGCAATCCGAAAACAATTTGCTGATTGATCTTTGCTTGGATCACAAAGATGTAATTGAAAATACTGAAACAAGTGATGTAGCAGTGTTGAGGCAGCAGAGTGAAACATGGATAAAGATCATGAACATTTTCAATGAGAGAAGTGGGAAACATCCAAGAACTGTGGAAGGTATTGTTGCAATTGAAGATATATAATTCATATTTGTTTATTATAAATCCAGCACTCCAGACTAAACACGAAGATAACAAGGAATACTACAAACAGTATGCTGAACATGAACAGAAATTACTTGCAATTTTCAATAATTCTTCCCTTGAGCCAGTGGTGGACAGTGACATGCAATTTAAACAATTAGGTATGTTACAAACACATAAATGTGTGTTTAATAAATTATTTAATTTTTAGTTGTTGAAACAACCCATGATGAGAATGAGCATAGTGATATATCAGTGGTATTTATTACAATAATTAATTTATTAAGTACATCTTTTATGTTTTTCAGGAAATTACTCCTAAGGCACTGGTAAACTCTTTTATGGATAATAAAGACAATACAACAGAAACTGACGAGGAATCTTCCAATCCAGAGGTATTTTTTTGTAGATGTATTACATTTTCTTTATAACATTGTGTGTTTTGTAGAATGTTTCATCTAACAAACCAGGCAAGTCTTGCAATGTTCCTGAGCAGAACGGAGATGGACAAGCGCGCTTGTCCGATTTGGCTGATCGAAAGAGCGAGTTGGTTGCGCTGCAAATAGAGATTATGAAGCAGGAATTGCAGTCAAAGGAGAACGACGAGAAACGCAAACGAGAATTGCACAAATACGATCTTCTTCTCGTGCAGCAGCGAATAGAGAACGAGAAGAACGACGCGCGGCGGAGGAGCGAGCTTCATGGATTCCAGTTGGAGAAAGAGAAACTCGAATTGTTATTATTTTAAAATTAATATATACTCTGAATTTTATTTATTATAATATATTTGCGTTTAAATTAAAATATATCACATTCAATTATCATAACTATAAAAATAATCTATGTCAAAATGATGGTGTAATGGGATGCCAGCCAAATGGGACAAAATGGGAGAAGGATGTCTTTGATTCATATGTCGTATATGTTTCTGAAAAAAAGGAATATAGTGACATGGTATTAAAGCATTCGGGAAATGACTTAATAAAAGTTAAATCTACTTAAAATATAAAAAATACTTGGATAAAATATTTTACATACACTTTTCGACAAATTCTAGTCGATTTCCAACATGCAAGTGCTGTAAAATAAATACAATAAAAATGATTAATTATCTGGAGTCATTGGATTTGCACGTTTTGTCCCCTTACTATTCACATGACAAACCTCTACGTCGATTCCTAAATTTAATAAGTACTTCATCCAGACGGACTGATTCGACGCAATTCTATCGCCATGACCCTTCACTTCCACAAATTTGCACTGCAACAAAGCAAAAAGTTCGAATGGATCTAATCAAAATCCGAACGCGAGTTGTTACTACCTTGCCGGTATCGCGTGTCCAGACGAAGAGATCAGGCATACCGCTTCGATGCTCCTTGAACGAAATCGCCAATCTACCGCAAATCATCGACAATGCTTTCCTGCCTAAGCAGACCATCGCATCGAAAATTATCTCCGTGTTGCTGAGTATCTCCAACGAACATAATCCAGTGTAATGGTTGGAATGCAATTTCAAATGTTCGTACATAAACTCTGTCAACTGATTGAACGTCCAATTTTCAGCGATGTCTTGCAGCCGTTTATCGATGGCCGATTTTCGATTCGTGTAGAAGTCCGGAGTGAAGAAATCCAATGGGAGCGTCTGAATTTCGCTGACAAATGTTTGCGGTACATTGATTTCGTATATGATGTCCCAAAAGAGTATGATGTAAATGGTCACCATTAGCGATCCCTCGCAGTGAATCGCTCTGTATCCTTGCGAAGCATAATGATTTATGGTAAACTCTTCAACGCTTCCAACCACCGTAGCATCTTCAGTCTCATACGAATAAATAGCTTTATGTCCCGGACCGAAACTGAAAAATCAATTTACAAATATGTTTTCTTTTAATTATATATATATAACTGTAAACCTACTTCGAAACAGCTGTTCCAAAAATTTGTATTGAGGGAATTTTGGGAGACTTCGATGGCAGCAGCTGAGCTAAACGCGTGCAAAGTGCTTCGCTTGCGCGGTTTTTCTTCCTTTTGATTAACGCATTGGCCTTAATCCACAAATCTTCGATTTGAATGTCATTGATATAAGTACAATTCAATCCCTCCAGTAAATATTGAGCAGCCTAGAATTAGGGTGAATATGAATAAGCGGTTAAATTGAATAGTTAAAAAATGGTTACCTTATCAATATCTATAAAATGTTTGGTATAAATTGTTGCGATCTGGCCGTACCAATTGCCACGTTTGTGATGGCAGTATTTATTCTGATCAAGCAACGACTTTAAAATCGGTAAGATAATATCATGTTCCTTGGGAAAATCTGAGCAAAACCTAGACAGTAGAGCTATGTATATATAACCAGAATTAAATCTGTCTAAAAAGTTATTGCGTGCTTCAGTTTTTACGATTTCTTGGAAATTGCTATAAACCAATTTTCCAATCTCCAATAAGATTTCAACCTTACTTTTCTTCTTCTCGCTATATTTTTCATAATCTTGATAATACTCCCATGCAGATGAATACCTTGACAAATAAAAAAAAACATAAATATTTCAAATTATAACATTCCTTATAACATTCACTTACATAGCAAATGATTCCTTATCAAATATTTTTTCAGCATGAACAGTGTAGGACGGAAGAATGATGTCCGCGTTGTTAATTTTATCCATAAACTGTTGCAACTTAAAAGTACTGTTCAAATCTTTATTTGTAAACGAGTATAGGAGATGTAGTCTAAACAAGACCGTGTGAAATCCATGCGTGAGCTGAATACAAGGTCCTATCTTTTCCCTTAAAATACTCGATTGGTCACTAGTTAACGTCGTCTGAGATTTACAGTAGTTAAGTATTGACCAAATTAATTGATTTTTCGTCATCCTCTTCATGTGCTTAATTTTAAAATCCTTGTGCATAGTTTTAAGATCCTCAACTGTCAATAAATCTAACAGCGTATAGAAATTTTCAGTTGTGTAATCTTAAATAAAGCAAATAAGAATCATATTTTTTTTTAGATATATTGAACCATAATATTACCTGTCGTTACAATACCCTTCTCTGATAATGTGGTTATCATGTAACATGTAGTTTTATCCTGAGGCATTTTGATATCGTTTAAAAATTTCAATATGTTTTGCCATTTTGATTGCCGTGTAAATAGTTTGTAACAGAAAAACTGATAATCATCAGGCAATGAAAAAAAAACATGCAGTAATTGAATCTCCCCGTTATAAAGCAGATTGTATAAATAAAAATGTTCAATTACATATAGCATAATTTTCTGCAAATAGGATTTTTTTGAAGAGTCGTATAGTAAAGTTTGAAATTTATCCACAAATTCTGACTTGAATTCCAAAGCTTCATCACATTTCTCAGTTTTCATCAATCTGTTTTTGTAGTCTTCATTCTTCTGCATGCTATCAATATATTCTGACACACACACTATATCATCATTCTCATTACCAGTATCTGATGTTGTCTCATTATTCCCAACATCATCATTTGGCTCTTCTTTTATTGAGGTTATTACATCAGGACCTTCGAATTCTAATTCACTTGTTTCATGCTGCTTACAATTAATCTCCTCATTTGATTCCACATCTTGCTTAACTTTTTTCGGTGGAGTAGTGCTCAAACTAGTTGTGGCATTTCTCTTCACATTAGTATCATTGTTTAATGAAGACACATAATTTGAAAAGTTGAAATTATCCATGTTTTTAGATATAACTTTTGGCACTGACCTCTCAAACTGCACTTTCTCAAATTGTTTCAAATTTTTGGTCTTGTTTACTGCCAGGCACTTAACATCTTCATTTGTTTTCTTTTCAATTTTGCATTTCAGTTCATTTGCTAATAATCTCTGTTCGCTGTTTTGAACCTGCGTATTCTTTTGTTTACGTTTGACCGATTTTGGCGCCCTTACATCAGCTGTTGGAGGGGACAACTTTGATACATTGAAGAAATCAGATATTTTTTTCTGAACATGTGTCTTTTCCCTCCCTTGCATTACTTTATATAAACAAAGATTGTTTTACCAGTCTGACTGTTTCTCAGGGATACCAAAGACGCTAGTGATTTACTGCCTGAAATGAACAAGTTTTCATCAAGAATAGTCTGGTACAGAACACTTTGATTTTTTTTAGCGAAATGGAATGTTAGAACGAATGATCTTTAACATATTAAACACCTTACCCGATTAATTGAGTATTATTACCAAGAAATAACCACTTTCATTGCAATTAATCTGATGTTCTCCGTTTCCTGTTGCCGCCCAAATAACAAATGAACAATGGCTTGCAATGACTGCATCAATAGGTATTTATGCAACTAGTTATGCTTGGATAACCTCTATTTAGTGTCGAAAATACTTGGGATGTTTTTCTACACATACCCATACATCTGGAGGTCTTTTAAAACTTAAGTGCAATCGAACCAAAAAGTTTGAGAAACACTGCTCTATCATGCAAATTTATCATTTCCATTTCAGAACAAATAGAACATTAGTATATCGATGTAATTGCTGTTAACAAATACTTGAATGTTAATATTCTATCAATATTCTACAAGTTTTGATGGGTAATATAAAATTAGTAATATTTTTACATAAACTGAAATAATTTTGCAATGCGTGTATCTTTATTAAATATTGATAAACTTTAAAAAATATAAAAAAAAACATGAAAAGCAATATTCGCGTATATTCGCATAATTCATCTTAATGCGATTTAATCGGATTTCGGGACGTAGGACAACACGACGGTGTTGTGCGGCGCCATTGGGAATCCAGAAGACGTATGTTTCATTCTATAACAAAAAAAAATTAATTGCATGTCCCTAAGTGTGCAAGTTACAATGAAAACTTACTTCAATGAAACACCTTCAGTAGGTATCTTGATATATTGAACGGTGACTTCATCCGCTACCTTCGGAACCTCTATTAAGAAATCGACGACGACGAGCTCATCTGTTGGATTAACAGCGACTATGAAGCCTGGATTGCCGGAGTGTACCCTATATTAAAGTGTAAGAAATATGTATTAATATCAAATATAATTTATATATTTTTTTATGGTTCGACAAATGCTAAAGCAAAACTACAATTTTCTCAACTTGTTACTTGGACTCACCATTCCCTGATTATCCGAATAAATTAATTTTGTTAGACATACAAGTGGAAAAGATGGAAAAAATGGATTAATAAATGTGTTATTGGTGAGATGATTTAATACTCAATTTACCTGACATAGGCGAATACGGTTCTGTTTGCCA
This sequence comes from Nicrophorus vespilloides, assembly GCF_001412225.1. Classification (NCBI taxonomy): domain Eukaryota; kingdom Metazoa; phylum Arthropoda; class Insecta; order Coleoptera; family Silphidae; genus Nicrophorus; species Nicrophorus vespilloides. The sequence continues at coordinate 103,520 of NW_017096512.1, forward strand.
TAAGATGGGTTTGTTGAGAACCGAAAATGATGGATGCTGATTTACGGACTTCCTTCAGGTCCGCCTCGATCTTCGTGTCCTTATTTAATATCATGGAACCCTTGAGCAGGTACGCAACTGCGCTCAGATCAACTGAACTTTCATTCGATACCTGCCACATTGGCCAATTGTGTTCCAAGAACTTGATGCTCGCATCTAACCTATCCTTCAAGTTTTCTGCGGTGCTGATTTCCTGCTGGAACACGTTCGAATGCTTCGGCAAATCCACGACCAACGTGCTATTAACTTTGAATGGTTTCAAAGTTTCCAAGTTCTCGGCCAGCATAAAGACGCCAGCGTTGTCTGTCTTGTTCTTAATCAGATGCCTCCACGGCTTCAGAAGGTCTCCCAACTCGGGAAGGTACTCCGTTTTGGTGTGCATGTAGAAGTCATAATGATTTTGTGAGATGTCGCTCGGCTGCTGTTTGGGCGTTTCATCGACCAATTGGGAATTGACCAGTAGATTCGGAGCTCCGTTCAGTCTAATGCCTTTCACACCAGCATCCAAGAAGCCCTCCAAAACTTTAGTGAATTTATCAACAACAGCAGGCTCACGGAAATTCAGATGCGGAAGACCCTCTGGAGAAAAGTAGAATTGCTTGCGGGCATTATTAAATGTCCAAGCGGTTTTCTTCTCGTTATCGTTTGAGTCCTTTGCCAACCAATTGTTCGGTGGCTTACTTTCCGAACCATCTGACCAAATGTAAAAGTTTGCGAAGTCCGCATCCTTAGTTGCCGATTGATTCAACCACATCTGAGATACGGATGGTTTCAAATCAACGATAACATTGATATCCAACTTCTTCGTCAGATTGAGGAAAGCCATGAATGGACCTGTAGCATTCAACTGCTTGTACGTGTCTCCAGGATAAGGTATGATAACGCCAGTAAATCCTTCGTCCTTCAAGAGCTTCAAGTCGTCAACGGTCCATGCGGTATCGCCCAAAGAGACTTCGGTCAAAGGTCCTTCTTCCCACCACGTCTTTGGCTCTGGAGGATCGCATTTAGGTGCGGACACAATGATCATCACTGCACCGACCAACATACCGGCCCACAGAGCCCAGAACAAGATGAACAAGAACCACCTCAATCTCACCCAGAACGGATCGTTGGCATATTTCATGAGCTCCTCCTTGCCCATTCCAACGAATCCAGTCTTGATTTCGCCTAAAACAATATTAATATGAAATACAAGCAAATTCAAATGCACGAAAACTAATTACACGGACAATCCAAGTCTATCACTTCCATTTTAACACTACAGAATGAAACGTCTGAATGTAATTCTGCTTATAAATAGGTACCGTTCTTTTCAGTTTCATTTTTAATTAGTAAGCAAATTCGATTCTTTTGTAAGCAAATATCACATTACAATATCATATTTAACAAAAGCGTATTCTCATTTTTCATTATTATTTCTTTCATCCTATTATCAACAAAACAAATTAAAATAATAAAAAACAGTTAAAGTTATCTGTTACATCCATAAGAATTAATGAATTATAATAATCATCATAGTGCTTCAAAAAATCTATAAAATTAATTACAAAAGTAATTAAATGCTTGACATTGACATTACTAATAATCGTTTTGCATTTGATAAAATGCTATCAAATGCAAAACGATTATTATCAAATTTTGATTACATCACATTTGCGCTTATCAGAAACCATATAAAATTTATATGGTTATTGTGTTGTTTACTGCAGAAGAGAGCGTTCAAAGATGTAATCATCTGCCTAGAAACAGAATTATTTGAACAATGAACTAGTTCTAGAGATTAAATTGCATTCCACGGTTGATTCTTATAAGAGTTTATTGATTATAAACCACATTCGATCTAAAAAAAAAACACTCGAAACGCTAACGGCAATAACGTAATCTATTTGACCTTAAAGTAAGTACAGTGCTCCCAAATGATACAGATCTATAAAGATTAATAATTCTATACTAAATACGTTTTACATAAGATTTCATCCACGATGTAGTACTATCATTTATACCGCAATCGTCAGATTTTTTCATTAAATTACGTAAATCGTTAAAAATTTTGTAGGAAATTTAAGCACTTACAAACAAAATACTATTGATGCAATAAAACGTTTATCAAATAAAATAATCTATTTGCGCTTTAAAGTACATTCAAACCATGCAATCAAGAAATGTAGATTTAATAGAATAAATACTGCTGCCTTTTTAACAGATCACGATAACTTATCTTAATTCTTTTCAGAATATTTCGGTGAAACGCGAAACTTTAGAATATAATTTTCTACATTCTATATTTAGAAATATGTTAAAATTCTTGTTCACCATAGTTAAACTAATTTTTACTTAAAGTAAGCAATTTAAATTAATTATCTAATAAGCTGTTAAGATAGAATTAGCAAAGTTGGCTTTGCAATTATGATGAAATTTTCTGTGTCAATCAATAAGCAAGTTGGGATGATGCAATATAAAGAAGTTATTAAAAATATATAAGAAAACATAAAAAAAATTAAATAAAACTGAATGAACAAATTACTTTCTAAATTTGCATAGCAACTAATCAATAATTTAAGTAACTGTTTTAATATTTTTTGGTTATATGACAATATGGATGATGCAATGGGATTTGTACATGAATTATATATATATATTATATTTATACATACCAATATCCAGTTTGGCATCCCCATTCTGTTTATCGTTGCTTGTGAATTTGACTTCAGCAATGTTAATATTGGAGCTAAGCTTTTTGTCCTCGTCAGGCAACATCCTCTCATCAGCACCATCAAGTTCACTGTTGGTGGTTTCCTTGATGAGGCTCTTGGGCCGTGCAGGTACTTGATCTACATGGAGAAAACAGGTTAATACAGTTACTGCAACTCTCTTCTTTTCCTCTTGTTTATTTGTAATTGCATTCTGCTGATTGGTTGCAATTGGGTACACTTACCTTCCATGTCGTTCTCTGGTAATTGCTTGTACGTTGCCGTGGGCGAATGAGTCTCGTTTGGTACCTTTGCTCCGGATATTTCCAGTTTAGTCCCTTCCATTGTGGTGAATCGTTCTTTCTTCTAAAATCGTTGCTCTCCTTTTGTTAACGACGACACCCAGTCCACTCTCACACAGAAAAAAAATATGCTCGGACCCCCAAGGTGAAATCAATACACAAAACCAGATCGCAGCGCCTTTTCTCACGCAACTCCGATCCTCTTAGTTTCCCCTCGTACTCACAAAACTGTTGATCATGGAATGAGAACGATTTTTTGTCAACCAAATTCGACCTCGCTTAACAATCTAATCACCACAATTACCAACTATTCAATATATATCATTACTACCAATTACTATTTTAATTTTACTAAATTTTACACTAAATAAATAATGTAGAACAAGCATAACTTTATAGTTCAATCAATTATAATCAATATTTTTATATCAACATTATATTATACAATAGATTAATAATTATTATTATTGTTTTATTTTTTTTGTATAGGCAACTAATTTATCATGTTATAATTATTTATTTTTATTTATTAATTAACATTTTGTTATTGACACTAATCCAGACCAAATCGTAATATGTCTGTTCTAATACTTATTAATTTGTTACTTTCATCATTATTATTAATACCAATAAAAATGAATCAACCTATTATTATATAATTCTTTCTCAAGCAATCAGCACTAAGGAAGTGCGCAATTTAACTCTCAAATCAAGTTATACTAGTGAATGCATGCTACAAAAGCAGATACTTTCTTTTCGACTTGCTTTTAATAAAGCCATAACGGTCAATTGGTCAAAACTCATAGAGGCAAATCCAGTGGACTTTAGAACTAGAAAGGAAAAGTTCAAATCAATTTCAATCAACAAACTAATACTAAATATACCCATTTCGAGACGTACTTTTTACAGTTATATAAGCATTATTTTAAATAGTATAAACTGTTGCTTACATTACTTGTTCCAAATAAAACTACATTACATATAAAATTTTAAATATTTAAATTTCGTTTATAGAAAATGGCGTCGAACAATTCGTTTATAGGCAACTAATGTTACACCCATGCTTCACACGTCCTATAAACAATCAATGAAATATTTAATAAAAAATGTTAATTTAATATTACAATTTTCATTACGTTAAGTTTATAATAATTATTTTTCATTTAACTGTTTTCATTACTTAAAGATCAAATATGTTTATAAACAACAGAAAAGCAGATTGTTTTTTTACATGAATTAATTTGATAGAAAACTTAAGCAACTCAATTTATTTGTTATTGTTTTTAACATTTACTTATAATTGAAAAAAAAACTTTCAATACTTTGGTTTTATATCGTTAATTACCAACGAACAGAAGAATAATAAGATAATTGTATTATTCATTCATTTTCATGTTAAGACATTGTTAATTTTTCTATTTGTTGTACATACTTATTTTTATATGATCTTACTTACTATATTACATACAAAGATAAAAGTTCGTAAATTTGTAAGAATTAAAGAGAAATTTCTACTTATAATTATTGATGTATCTAAGGAACAAACAATTATATGAAATGTATCAATGAATGAGAAAATAATTATGCTTTGTTTTATGAACGTTTTGTATTTCTCTTAATGACGTCGTTTAAATTCAAAGCGTAGTCATGTTTAAAGATAGAACAACAAACACTTAGTTATCAGTTATAAATAGAATAATTATTTATAATTTTACTGAAAAATTCTTCGAAATAATTACATAATTCTTTCCCTAATTTCGAAGTAATTACGTTGCTCTGAGAGACAACAATAATGCAACGATTACGTGAACTGTTTTCGACATCAACATGGTATTATCTCAGTCGAATGATAACCAAAGCAAATATTATGTTGACCTACAATAAAAAAAAGAAGTTATAAAATAATTTATTTAAACGATTTTGTTATTACTTAAAGGAAACATATTTCTTTTTCTCATTTTATTCACGTATTTATTTGTGATTCAAAAAAACACAATTTTGTTGTATGTTAAATTTTGCGATTTCAGGACTTTATTGAATATATATTTTGATAATAAAGGTTTGTTTAATTGCAAATATTGGTATGAGGGTTGAGGGTTGTTCGAAAATCTTTTGGTATTGCCGTTGAACGCACGGAATGCGAACTGTCGTTAGAATTTATTGATTTTCTGGTCCTCTTTCCAGAGGCGGTTTTTTTTTTGGTTAGGCTCCGCTGAAGCGGCGCTCCGGAGGGCATCGTGAATTAGTGGAAATCGCGAGGCGCAGAAAAACCTGTTAAAACGAAACAGGTATTTATTTAAATGAAAAGCGGCTCGATTTGCATCACAAACATGAGCGAATCAAACGGAGACGTGTTCAGCAGCTCGAAACCAGTTTATCTTTAGCTCTCAATACAATCGCACAAACCACCATCATCATCACATCCATCCAACTCTCGCGCGACGACATCCACTTTACGCAGTTAAAAAACACTTCCACTGCAAAGTGCATATATTCGCACAGGATTCCGAAGAGGAAGAAACGGGAATCGAAAGGAGAGATGTCAGTCATCGGAAAGGTAAGTGGACACCTCTGAAAAGGAGACGACTGACCTCTAAAACACGCAATTTTCAGCCCGTTCTTTACTCGTACTGGAGGAGCTCATGTTCGTGGAGGGTTAGAATTGGTAACTCTTAAACAACATCCTCACATTCATCCATACTAATCCGTATTTTTTTTTATGATTCAAGCTCTGAACTTGAAGGAAATCCCATACGACATAAAGCCGGTGTCGTTGATCAAAGCCGGCGGAGAACAGCACTCGAACGAATTCCGGGATGTGAACCCCATGGAACAGGTTCCGGCTCTTCACATTGATGGAAACACTCTGGTGGAATCGTTGAGCATCCTGCATTACCTGGAGGAGACCAGACCGCAGAGGAATCTTATGCCACACGATTTCGTCAAACGTGCAAAGGTACATCTTAACACTCTTTTTTGTGTTTCTTTTAGTCAAACATCTAAAACAAACCTGTTTCTATCTAATGACATTCAAGAATTTTCATTCACGCATAATTAGATAAGCTATTAGTATTCACTTTTGCATTGCTGTTGCTTAACGACAACTGCACAACACATCAGACCATATTTTTTTAAAAACTTGTTCTATGAATATGCATTTGCATAATAATACGGTTTTCGATGCGTGTAAAATTGAGAAACTAAGACAAAATTAGCATTTTTTGGGAAAAAGAAATTTTAGGTTTAAAGATTTAGATGCAGACAAAAGTGAGAAGAAATAGAAACGTAAAGTCCATTTAACTTCTACTTGAAACTTATACACAAATTATGATTTTAATTAAATTTATGTCATATTTCATATTTGTCGTAATTTTACTTGAAACTGACATTGTTTCAGAACCAAAGCTTTGATGATTTTAATTAGCTTTATTATTTTATACAATTAAATTAAGTAAAAAGCATAGTTTGTGTTGAAATAACAACTTTTTTTTTTGTTTCAATATTAATAATGTTAATAGTTGAATCATTAGAGAAAATATTGTCATATTCATTTCAAAATTGATAAATCAATAATATCAAAAATCTTTGAAAGACGCTTTGTAAAGATAATTTGAAAATGTCATCATCATTAGCTTTATAACTTGCAACTTTTCCCTAACTTGACTTAAATCTTACTTTAACAATTTTTTCAAAGAGTTTAACTAGCTGTTGTTTACAACAATACAGTTGATATAGTAACGTGTGTATCGTGTCAATAATTTAATTGATTAACACTTTCAAGTCTATTTTTTTTTTGGAAAAAATACAAAATAATGAAAATTATGTTTTGGGGACTTTATGTAATTGGGACAAAAGGTTAATAACATTAATAAAACAATAAAAAATCTGTTTTATCTTTATTCTTATAGGCAAGAGAAATTTGCGAAGTGATAGCATCCGGCATCCAACCGCTTCAGAACCTCATCGTGCTGATCCACGTCGGCGAGGAGAAGAAGAACGAGTGGGCCCAGCACTGGATAAACCGCGGTTTCAGGGCCGTCGAGAAGCTTCTGTCGGCGAGCGCCGGGAAGTACTGCGTCGGCGATGAGATCTCCATAGCGGACTGCTGCCTCATACCGCAGGTCTTCAACGCGCGGCGATTCCACGTCGACCTCCGACCGTTCCCAATCATCCTCAGGATCGACAGGGAATTGGAAAACCATCCGGCATTCCGTGCAGCTCATCCCAGCAATCAGCCGGACTGCCCACCAGAAGCACCCAAATAAAATAAACAACAACAACAACAACATAAAAACAACACCGGTCGAACATAATTTCGCTTCATAAGATTTTCTATTAATTGATATGTTTTTTTTTCGTTTTAATTTTTTGTTTTGTTTACATTATGTGTTACACCAACTTAGTACAAAGAGACGTGAAGGGAGACGACTTTCCTCGCATCTCGAGCGCAATACTTGTACATTCACATCAGCTTCGTTCGCTTTCTTTACATAGCTTTTCTACGTTTTCCTTTATTATATAACAAACAGAAATCTATTTAGAACTTTTAGAGATTTTATCGTTCCCTCGAGCTCAAAAGTACGCATTCGAAATTAATAATCGCGAGGGGACTTCCCTATTTTTTAATTACCTACTTGTATGTTTTTTGTTCGTTCAGAAGAGACATATTTTTTTATATATCCGTGTGTGTAGGATGCTTTTTTCTATTGAAATCGACGAAAGAGAAGTTTATTTAAAAAAAAATAAATTCTTATATATATATTACGAATAATAAAAAAAGAATTATATAAATAACAATAAATATTATATTATATAAATGTTTATATATATATAAAGAGAGATAAATAAAGAAAAATATGTATTATTGACTCACTTATTTTGTGACCCTTATAAAAATTAATAGAAATAAATTGAAAATTTTCATAATTTTTTGATTACAAATAAATTCCGACTTTTTTTAAAACAAATATTTATTATATATTTAGTTCTAAATATCTCCTAATTTGTTAAAGTTGATCTGTTAATAAGGAAAAACAAAATATTTAGGAGATTGGGTTAATTATTTGTAAAGAAATCGAAATAATCGACAGTTTTATTAATAAAGAATGATTAAATTTTATTTGCATACATTTATATATTATTTTTTTGTAACAATTTATTGGAAGAGCTAAAAGTTAAGTCAAAACTTTCATTATTATTAATTCACATCTCTTCTAGTTTGTTTTTCTCTCTCAATATTTATTACTAAATCACGATTTTCGTTATTCCTAATAGAGAAATAGCGAGAGCATTTAAAGATAAGACAAGTATATTTCTTAAGATAAAACTATTATAAAAGCACCTCTTACCTTTAATCCTTTTCAAATCTTCATCACAGATGGAATCAAAACGGAAGGTTTCACAGATTATCGATCCAATAAAAACAAAAATCGAACCTCTCCATCAATCATAATTACCCAATATTTCTCACAAATCAGCCTTTGCTCCTTTATTATCGAAACAAGTCTCAAATACAAACAAAGTTACTCTTCATAAAAAAAATCTATATATATACGTATATAAAAAAAATGTAATAATAATCGGGAAAAAAAAAATAATCATTAGAACAAACTTAACAGATAACAAAAAAAGAATTAATAAAAATTTCGGCTCCAGAGAGAGAGAAAAAAAAAACAATAATTTAAATGAAATTAGAGAAAAAAAATAATTATTTAGTAATTAAAGAACAAACATAAATGAGAATGAGAACTGAACTTGAATCTGACTAGAATCCTTCTTTTCTTATATGTATTTTTTTTTTTTCTGCTTCTTTATTTTCTCTTTTTTTTCTTTTTTCATTCCAATCAAAGAGTGCGTGGACGGAAACTCAAGAACCAAAAAAAAAAATAATGATGAAATCAACCCTAACAGTTTACATAATATCACAAAAAGTCTTCCACGATGCGCGATGACTTGCATAGATGGACAGAGATAAAGAGATTTTACATAAGTAGAAAGGAATGTTTGTGTATGTTTGAGCTTTTCTTTCGCACATAAAGGATGAAACAATGTGTCTTAAATACCTGCAAAACAAATAGTAAAACGTAAACAAAGAAAAAACAAAACAAAAAAGAGGATGGAATGATGTGTGTAGGAGGTCAAATCGATTGAGAAAGAGAGAGAGAGAAAGAGATGAGAATGGATGGAATGCATGTGATGAGTATAAAAAAAAAACAAAAATGAATATACAATGCGATACTATGGCACTATGGATTTTATTGAATAATGTGTATTATTATTATTAATATTAATTATTATTAATATTTCTCATAGTATATTAATAATATTATATATCGATTTTCTTTTGCGTCAACGTTTTCTCGAATCATGCTTCATCTGTTATATATAATGGTTTTCTTTTGTTTTCTTTTTGTTTCATATATCCCCAAATACGTTCGACAAAGTTGTCATAGTGAACTACAAACAATGGTACAATCTGTCAATAACAATGTATATATTTCATATATATATATATAATATAATATTTATATCAGGCCCTTGGAAAAAAGTCAGGGAAAAAGCTCCCCCAAGGTCCTGTAACCACTTACAAACGACAAAAAGATTAAAAATATTAATTAATTTAAAAAAGAAACAACAATTAAATGTATTTCAATTAAAATCTAACCACTTCTTCTTCTTCTTCTCTGATTTATTTTTGTTGTCGTCGTCGTACGCTTTTGTTTATGCTGACTTTGATCACCATACCATTATTATAAAGAAATAAAGAATAAAAACCCGTTTGATTATTACAACATTCACAATAGAAACAAAAGAAAAAGTACAGAAACAAAAATAATCATATTTATATATATATAATATATTATATAATAACAAACAAACAATCATCATAATCATCTTCATTCAGACACAAATCACATATCGACCACCTCTCGCACTTCCAAGAGAAAAATTGGTAACATATTAATCCTAAGGTCCTCTCCGACAAGAGGGAGAGTTTACAGAATTAGATAATCCATCACCGTTTCGTGTTTCAATTGATTTTACGTTTATCGTTTACATTTCATTATTATTATTTTTATTTATATTTATTATTATTTCTCTTTTTTTTTGCAATTTTTTCCTGTTTTTTTTTTGAAGAAGAAGAAACGAAATAACCCGCTCCTAAACTACTACGACTGCCACTAATACTCGCTACCCAATTATGTCTAAATCGTTTTTTTTTTTCTAAATCGATGGGATTCTCCAATTTCCCCGGCAAATAAAAAAAATTAAACACGCAAAAATTAATTTAAAAATAATAATGTATAGATAACTGACGGAACCGAAGGATAAAGCAAAAAAAAACAAAAAATACGTAATGACTAAAAGCCGATTGGTCGGTTGCACTTGTTGTTACACGCCTTCGAGACATCAATCAAACAAAATTAATAATACGGAAAACAAATGCAACCGATCGAGCGGACAGTGTTTAAAGTATAACAAATAAAGCGACTTAAAAAAATATATATTTTGTTTTCATATATATATATAAATCGTATCTGAACAATAATAATAATATTCATATTACATATACCATTCACTAAATAGGACCGTTAGAAACGTTTTCTATGACTATGACCAAAGTACTGACTAAATTAAACGAAACAGTAGTAAATAAAGTAAACAACGAATAACTAGATTGACTCATTTAAAAAGTAACAACGAATAATGAATTAGAAAAAGAAGAAAGGTTGAAATTTCGATCGAACGTAATAAGAAATAAACCTACGGGTTAAAAATATCGATAGAAAGAAAGAAAAAAGAAGTGATGTATAATTATTTACTTAATAATATACGCTCCACATTTTTGTTTCCTCTCTTCACTTTTACTTCTTTTGTGTATATTTAAGTAACATCTCTTTTATAATTAATTAAATTATTATTTTCGTAGATTTAGAATACGCACATCGTTTATATATTATGTAATAGAATTATATTTAAAACCTATCTACAATGAAGAATAGAGTTTGTGTATTTTAATGTTTCGTCGAACCATTTATATATTTTGTTTTTTCTAACAAGATTTATTTATTTATTTATATTTATTTAAATATTTTCTCTTCGATAACATTTGTTTATTTTCATTTTTTTTTTCTTTAAATATATTTATTTATTTATATATATAATATACGTTCTGAGGATGTCCTCTCTTTTCTCAATAATGCTTCAAACTATGTACATGGTTGATTTGAAACCCCGAATATATTTTTGAATGATTCGAAAATGGCAAGCAAATGGGATTGTTGTTGTTGTTGTTTTCGTAGCTGTTTGCTTTGAATCGAAACGAATGGTGGTGGTTAATGAAAAACAACACGAGCTCCAAGGAGATCTCGTAGCAACGCTTTGTTTTTAGTTTGTTCACATTTTGTTTTGTCTCGTTAATGCGCGACGATCCGGACCGAAAGCAGCAGCTGGGCGTGTCGTGGCCAGACGACGCCCACCGTTCACACGACGGACACCGAAGTTGGCCGACATTTGCTCAGTCCGGAACATTCACGAATCCAAAACAAAGTCAAGTTAAAACCAAAAATCGATCTTTTTCGCACTTTAAAACCTACACCCCCGCACATCATGTTATCACAGCAACAGTATATATTTTATAATATAATGTCCTTTCATATACACATTTTCATCTTCTTCTTCTTCCTCCTCCTCCACTTCATATATATATAATAATTATTTCTATTACATTTTAAACACATACGTAAAAGGAATTGCCAACGTCGGCACTACCCGAGAAACGAGAAAAGATAGATGTACAAAGTTCCTATATATTATATATGCTCGAGCAAAAGACTTCGATCCTGGAATATTTTTCAATTTACGTAAAAGCGGATCGATTGCACAGTTTATTTATTTGTTTTTGGTATTGCGCACATCTCCGGATCTACGCGTATCGCAACTTATTATCATTTATCTACCGCATTCACATTTTTTTTTACAATATCTAAAGGCGCCTGGTTTCACAATTTTCTCGTTTTGTTTTGTTTTGTATATTAGATATATGTGTATATATTTTCGAATTGCCGATGCGATTTCTGACGAAGCCTGTCTCCGAGGAATGCCGAAAGTATTTAACAAATTAAAGCAAATAAAGTAATACAGAAAAAAAATATACATCGGATCTTGCAGTCATTAAAATTTGATTCGTAGTAAAACAAGGATTAATAATATTTAAAATCGAGATTTGAACTGCTCTCGATTTCGGATTGCACTAACTAAACTAAAAACGAAAAGCTTCGTGAAAAATCGGGAGGCTTCGGAAAGAAAAGAAATCGTATTCCCAAACATCAACAATGTAACAACATGCGATAACAATAATAAATATCTTTTGTTTCACTTTTACTTTTTTTTTTATATATATATATAATGTATGTATGTTTTTATTTTTCTAATATATATATTTCTTTTTTTTAAATATATATTTTTTCAATATAGATTCTATGACAATGAAAAAAGACGGCTCAGGTTTGACTAAATCGAAAAGGAAACATAAGTAAAAACTATATCATAAAATGGAAATCCCCATGAAGCCCAAGAGCGTTGAAATGGGGCGTTCCACCTGGTGGCCGCAATTTTTTTTGTTTTAAATTTATCTGAGGCAAAAGACAGGTACAAATTATGTTTCCTTTTTTTTTCATTTCTCATCTATATAATTACACTTGATTTGATGATTCGCAAAACGAAAAGTTAAATAGTAATTAACAACAAACGCGAAAAGAAACACTGGCAGTGGTGCTATATGTTAACGTTGAAAAGAACGGCTATTCACGAACATCCGAGACGAGTGTTGCCGAAGATATTTGTTGGGAGGAAAGGCGGTACGAGCGGTGACACGCCCCGCGGTTCGTTAAGCACGATAAACGGGAACGATCGGATGAAGTCGGGATGAACTACAGCAAAGGTCCAGCCGCTAATTGTTTTATTCTCTCTTCTTCTTCTTCTTTAATGAGCTTTGATTGACTGGTGAAACATTCGTTTATTAGTATATACAACTAATTGCAGTCTTATAATAGTCGAAAATTGTCGAAAACGCACACGTACAGTAATATTAATACAAATAAAGCACTTTGATTGGATGTCGCCAATAACTGAAGACCGACTTCGACCGACCGCCTCCCCGTTTGCGCTGTTCATCGTCTAAACACAATATTATCAACAATATTCGTTTTGCTGTTATATTATACAAGTATCCTTCTGTTCTATCGAAAATCATACATACATACATACTTACATACACACATGACAGTAATAAGAAAATAAAAATAAAAACAAAACATCACTTTGCATCAATCAGATCATGTGACGTAACCCGCAACAGAAATAAAAAATAATAATTGAAAATAAAACAAAAAGATATAACAAGCCTAATTAATTTAAACAATTATAAACATAATATTATGGATCAACTAAAATATATATATATATATAGAATTTTCATCAATTTTCATATGTAAAAGAAAATTACAAATTATTTACAAGATTACATCGAGTGCGCTTCACGCATCGTGATTTCTCAATTGATGAAATAATAGAAGAAATATTTACAAGATACTCTCGAGAAACAAGGCAAAAATAATAATAATAAAAACAAACTATATATATTTGAAAACTCTGTACAATTGTAATAAAAATAAAAAATAAAAAATATATATCGTTTTTCTTCATTTTGGGAAAAGAAAGAAGAAAAAACAAACGAGAAATAGTTTAGACTGTTCAGAACAGTTTTGGTAACCAATCTATATATATATATAATCTTCTATATAGAATTTGTATCTCTAGACAACAAATATATATATATATAACAATGATCTGTGGGAAGAAGAAAAAATGTTATCTCGTTTACGTTAATGATTTAAAAACAAATTACTTCGTGATTTTCAATTTCCTTTTTAGTTTTCTTTTTAACCCACAGTGTATAAAATGACATTCAACCAGTATATAATGCGCGCGCTAATGAATTATGGCAAACGTGAAATATACAAAAAAAAAATATAATAATTAGTATATATATATATAATAAAATCTCTCGAATTAGTTGTGTTTCCTAGTTTCATACTTTTTTTTCCATTTTTTCGCTTCATGTTAAACCTCGAACATTAAATAATATATGCGTATGCGTGTTATGTAAACAATCAAACTCCGTAAGTATGATGTTTTTCGTGTACCTGTGAGATGATAAGCATGTGACGTTGGTATCACTGCATGGTGAGGGGCAGACCTGTCGTCCGCGCCCTCTTTAATTCTTCCTCGCTGATTCGCTGCTCGATGAGGTATTGGGCGGTATTGATGGAGTTGGGGGTTCCCGAAATTGTGACAATACGGTTGCGGGTACCGGGAGCGAATATACCCTTCTTCGAGATCTGGATATTCGCACCGCTGATCTGCTGGATCTCCACCAAAGCCCTTCCACCAGGTCCTATTTCGACAATATCAATTAATAAACATGAAAACCTAAACAATGACGCAGAAGGATTCATCGGAATGTATGATAAATTACCTAAAATAGCACCGACGATGATCTCAGCAATCTCAACGTTCTTGGAATCCTTGCTGCCTCCTAGTTCTGCTGGAGTAGGAGATTTACTCAACACAGCCATCTGCTGACCGGTGCCGAGACCGAAGCTGTTGTTGTTGATGGAAATGGGAGCGGTGGCTGGAGAACTTTGATGCCTGAAGGGGTCGAAAGCTGGTTCGTAGCGTTCTAGGGTGGATCTGGGTGTTGGTGAAGTCGTGCCCAAGCAATCGCCAATGTTCAACTGCCCCACGGCCCCAAAGACTCCAGTGTTTGCAGTGCCAGCGTCGGTGGCGTAGGTCAGGTAATTGGGTAAAGCTGCTGTATGCGGTCCGCTCAGGCCAAGACCCATGGCCAAGATGCCGTACTTGGCTAGAACGGAGAGTGCTGCGCATATCTCGACCACCTGGGGCTCTGAGTAACCTGTGGATCTGAGGTGAATCTGCGCATCGTTTTTGAAATAAAGAATATGATTAGTACTCTGTTGCATCTGGAAGGCGTAGGAGGTTATCTGCGAACGTACCTTGATGTTCTCCAAGAGTTGGCTCGTAATCGATCCGACGTTTTGACCGGGCTGGTTCAGGTTGAGGCTCAGGTTTAGGCCGCCGTTCAGCATTATGCTCTGCGACACAGAGCTAAGGCCACTGTTCAGGCTTGCCGTTGACGCGTTGAACGCGCTGCCCGCGTTCTGTTGCGCAAAAGGCGATCCCGTCGGATTGTAATTTGCCACTGGGCCGCTTACGTCAGCATAAGACACGTTCAGGCAGGTACCGCTCTGTGGATCGTCAACCACCTTCGCCAAAATCATCAGGCACGCTTTTTTGTTTGGCTCCTTTTCGCCTAAAACAAATCCATACACAAAAAAATTAAATCATCACCACCAATTTAAACTAAATTAAAGTCAATGCAGATTGCAATGCTCCTTATTTTCAAATAAATCTACTGATAACTTTGAAGTAAATTGACAAAAATAAAAAAAAACTGATCTTCCTATCAACTTTACGCCTTTGCAAAATGAAAATTATAATAAATGTTATTGTTATGATGAAAACCAATGGCAATTTTTTTATTAGGTCGTCAAACTTTAATAAGTAGTAACTACTGTCACTTCTCTATCTAGAACCACTTTCGTTTAATTGAACCAGAACAAATATATTAGTATAAATAATGCACAACTATGTTTAGAAACTAGTTCATTAAAATGATTACAAGGTCTGCAGAACACGTTCCCCGAACTGGAGAATATACACACATTAGCAACAAAATATAAAAGAAAACCCATACTTTATGACACACTACTAGAGAGAGAGGCCAGCGGCGATCATATAAACACATCATCGTAACCACAAGCGAGAGGCAACAGAAAGCAAACTTATTATATCATAACAGAAAAAATTGAATGATTTAATTGAATTTACTAAGTTATGTCGATCTGGTTTCGATGCATAAATGATCGCAACATGCGGATTTCGATCTCCGTTTGAAGAAAATGGAAGAGTTAAGTAATCTATAAAAGTGGGTTTTTTAAAATCGATTCGAGTTTAATGATGTGTGAGTGTATGTGCATGTTCCTCGTCTTCTTTTATAGCTGCTTAACGCTTATTGGAAAAATCAAGTTTAGCAAGCTCGTCGCGGTTAGCCTTGGAGCGCACTCTCGCATAGCGAGAATACCTCTGGAACTGTGTCACGTGAACACATCAGAAAATTTGCTTGTTTTTGAGAGAAGAAAAAAATTAATAGAAATAAAATGAGAAAGCACGTATGTAAACAAATGAATCTAATGATACGTATAACGATGACGCAATCGTTAAAATGCATCCGAGATGCCTCAAGGTCTGTCTGACACGCGCCATTAGAATCTCCAATCCATTAGAACGGGTGGCTCAACCAGCGTACGTAGTGCATTTGTTTTAGTGTTTTTGTTTTGTTCTTTACCTATCACAGTGATGCAACGTTCCTGTAGGCTGACGTCTTTGGCTTTCTGCGAGATCTGCACGTACGACCCGCTCGATTCCTTGATTTGCTTGATGTAGGTTCCCGCCTTCCCTATGATCATGCCAGCAGTCGAATTCGGTACCAGGATTTTCACCTGCTTATCCCTATCTTGGGGCAGCTTGCCGTCGCCCTCCGCCAGCGGAGGTTTACTCAGGTCCGGCTTTTCCCTAATTTTGTCCATGATGAAATCCATCACGGACATTATGGCCTCTACTCCTCCAGTTATCAGACAAACTCTTTCCGTCGTACCTAAAAGAAAACAAAACGAAAATTACAATCAAACATATTTCCAATACACCTAAAAGTCAATAAATAATTTAAATATCTAATTCAATACATTATATTTACAACTTATATAAACAAAAAATAAACTAGTTTGCATAAAGCTGCTGGGATAACCATCTATTTCGAACGTATAATTTTGAGAAGAGGTTAAGGATTCGGATTCGTAGTTTCGATAATTGGCATTCAAGAAATGTTGAAATTCGAAAGAACTATGCAAATTGAAACGCTTTAGTTGTTCGAAAAGCAATCCGAAATTTATGACTTTTCGGAGAAGCGCTCTTTGAAACCGTGAATTCTCCATGGTCTCTCGTTGCATAACAACTCTCTTTCCCCCCATCTGAAACCTCTATCAGCGTTCTCTCCGTGTCTCATCGCGCATTCCCATATATCCTCTTTCCGTTTATTTATTCCTCAGACTTCTTCTTCTCCTATTGATTTATTTTGTTGCCAAGCGATTTCCTAATATTAGAATATTAATGAATCTACCATGTGAAGCACCATTCCAATATTCAATATGCCATTGCGTTCATCAAACTTTGATACAGCAACTAGTTTAACTTTGAACCTTTGAAACATCTCCACAAGTAATTCAAGCAAACACAAATCTAGACATTTCCATTCGGCGACATTTCAAATCTGATTTGCATATCTAAAGAGAAATTTCACTGTTACCAAATAACATGATTAATTTATTTACGGATCAAAAACAAATATATTAAAGATTTGAATAAATCGAAATTTTATGAAAGTCTTATCTTTTAAAGATGTCACAACGATTATTTTCATTTAATTAATTAAAAAAAAATAGAAATCTATTAACGATTTGAAAATTATTATTATATTCAAAGTTTTTTTTTTCTATACTTATATGATAGATATTTTAATAATAGATGAATGTAAACGTTAATTTTTAAAAAACGTTTAGACAAATAAATGAACAATTTATGACTGAACTCAAAATATAACAAAATTATATTTAACATGTCGTGTATTTCTCACGCAGAGCTGAGCAAAAATATACAAAGGTTTTCACTGAAATAAATGCTCCATACAAAATGATTTTAAACTATTTCATACATTTGTTATTCCGGTCAATTATTATCTTGTTTTTACTTCGGAGTAACATGTTTGCACTTTGTGTATTTTATTACATGTAAAAATAGATTACGCCTATAATGGGAGAAAAAAGGTAACGAGTACATGGTATTGAATCGATAAGTGCGTTGGTATAAACGTTCGGACGTCCTCGATACAGTTAGTTTCGAAAATAGAACAATTTAATTTTCAATATTTCCATCTTATCCACAACATAATGCATGGACACACAACCATTGAAACACATTTTTAAATGCCAGACCACTAAAAAAAAATGGTTATACAATACTTCTAATCTCATCCCGTTATCGCCGCTCTCTTATGCATTTATTCCCCGCTAATCGCCGACTTACGTAACCCGAAAATGGAGCGAAGAAATAAAAGAGAAACACAAATGAATAGAAATGGAAAATACGTGTAAGTTGAATAAAAAAAAAATAACCAGTCCCAACATCTCCTCAGTCACTTTTAGTGAAAACACGGCAACCTTGAATAATTAAATTGATACATGTTGCCGTGGTAGGTAAAATCGAAGCCATTATCATATAAAACAAAAAAAACACGTAATTTGCTGCAAGGATTTTCCTTTACAAAACGTAATTGAAACCTTTGATCAACAATACACATTTAAAACAAAAATAAGTCTGGGTCAAAAAGAAAATGGTGTATCTAGTGAATGTACGGACACAAATATATAGATAGGAAAGGTACAACAGCGAATCATTTAAATACAATGCTCGTGTGCCAATCTCATCGGGATAATCGATTTGGTTGCATAATTAAAGAGTCAAATGCTAACCGGACACGTCCTGTGTAAACGGCGTGTTTATACTTTTAAATTTGATATTCGGGATAATCAATTCGACACGCACAATTTACAGGCAACTTCTGTACTCGGATATTCCAACAAAGCTTTTGTTAATAACACAAACGAACGTAGTAATTAAATGTTTTAATTGGACCAAAGATAAAATATAACGATTCATCAAACAAAACGAACAATTGTTGAAAAATACGGTAAAACAATCAATTATACACAATAAGATTGATAAAAAAAAACAAATTATGTAGTTTCAATTACTTATTGTGTTGTGTGTACATTAGTCAGAACTGCGAGTAGAATTGAAATAAAAATTATATTACGTTTTGTTTGTAATAACAATTGATAACAATTTGAAAATACGCAAATCGAAATAAAAATTCAAAAAGTTAGGCAATGCTTTCTGATAAATCAGTTACATTTTTATTTGACAACAGATTAATGGTTTTTATGTTTGAACCATAAAATAGAATTAATAGCAATGAACGGCGATTTGCATTTTAATGGTTTCATTAAATTACGTAAATCGATTTGAAAAGATTATATAAAATTAATATTACATCGTTTCGTTGTAAAAAAACTAGAAAGCATTGAGTATTTCATAACTGCATATAAATCAGTTGTTAATAATTAAGAGAAATTTAATGGTCTTTAGCAAATGCAATATTGTTTCAATTCTCCGGTACAAACTGTATAAATACAATAATAATGTGCAAAGGTTCATTTTATTTGATATATTGTAATTCATACACTGTTTAATATTTAGTAATTCAGAGTAATACAACGGTTATGTGATTTGCATATTAAATTATTTCCTTGTCATTCAGAAAGTATTAAATAAAGTGTATTAAGTCTTTTAAACGTGCTAATAACAATAAAAAAGCAACTGAATTGTATCTATAGCAACTATATCTAAGCAATTATGTAAGAGAGTAAAGCATCAATAAACAAGAGCATGATGAGGTCAAATGGAAACACGCGTTTATAATAACTAGTGTCGACAAAATTCTTGTTGATTATTTTTTAATTCATTAACTGGAAAACTTTGTCAAAGTTTCATGGTAATAATAACGAATATAAATTTAAAAAAATATATATATGTGGGATTAAGTAGGGCGGAAGTAAAAATAAACTTCAGAGATTCACGAAAGCAGCGAAGGTAATCCGCGTCGATAAAAGTAAAGCTGCGATGAGAGCGTGGATAAGTATGTCCTCTCTTCTTCTACATTTTCACAATCCGCCCTTTATTCTTCGTGTATTTATTTACTCGCCCGAGGAAAGAAAAATACGCGTATCTCCCCCTATTCACAGAACGTGTCGTTGAAATTGAACGCGAAAGCAATTAACAAACAAAGCAAAAAAAAAATATAAAAAAAAAGTACAAAAGAAAGGAAAAGGGTGACCAGCAGCGGCGTAAAAAGCGTGACGTTGGCAGCAGGAAAAAGATTGCTATAAATGAATTATGTAACCGAGCAGCGGTGGTGCTTCTAAGGACATGTAATTGATCGCATTGTAAGCACTAATTGCCGATGTAGAACTTTTCGACATGAATTGATTCCCTACGGGTTGCTGAGGGCGTTCGAAATCGAATTAAGGTATTGATAGCTACAGATAGAAAAAAAAAAAGCAAACAACAAAAATCTGAGCGTTGCAAACTAATAGGGGGCGTAGTTTGCATTGTATAGCAATTAGAGGCTATATTAATTAATTCCAGTAATAATTTGATACACCAGCGGCTGTAATCTGCATACGCTAGAGACGCCGGAGCCAAAAGGGCCTTTGGGAGTTGGCCGCTCGTCGCCTAATTAAAAATGGATAATCATCGATTCTGCACGGTAACCTTTCAACTGGATAGGATCAGATTCATACGAGCAAAAATAAACACCTGTCTGCAGCTTATCACCATCATTCAACAACGAGGAAAAGGAGACAGTTTGCTTCATAACAAATTAAAATCTTCAGTTCATCTGAAGAAGACCGAAAGGTTTTATTTTATACTCTCATAAACTCAAGACGATAATCGTAAAAAGTCACTAAGTCGAGCGACCAAAAATGCTTTGCCGAGAATAAATAAATTCTAGTTACATGGAATACTATCAATTAAAATAGTTTACAGTTCAACATAAAATATTTAGTACAACTTTGTACTAATTCCTGATACTCTGCACAAAATTAAACTTATGCCACAAAAGTTATCAAATTATTATCAAACTATAAATAGGAAAATGTATGAAATTTAACGTTCAAATTTACCACTGAGTTATTATGAAACTTTGAGGTTCAAGTGCAAATTTTACGCGGATGCGCAAGGAAATGTACTTAGCGAGGGCGCGCGCAAACTCTCATCTCATCTCATTAAATTACTAATCAAGTTAAGTGAGTTCCATATAACGTTTGAAATTTGATCGGTCCCGGAGGTCTGTAACGCACGGACACCAAGTGAGAGAAGGAGCTTTTACTTTGATGATTAACCAAGCTATTACAAAATCCATCCATCCTACGATGATAATAATAGCTAAGGGGCCATCGCATCCTCCTCCCTACGGTTACACAACGATGGCTATATCCCTCCAATTAATTCTATTTACGTGTCAGTCATTAAGTTGGATACTTCTTTTTATCAAGCATGCTAACACTCGATTAAAGAATGTTTCGTAAGCGATTGCGGTCGAGGTTATCACTCTTCGTGTCCATCTATTTTCACGTGTAATACAATAATTCTCTGATCAATACGTTCGTTGTTCGAAATTATCGATCGATAACCGTAACTAGAGCGAATTAAGAGTGCTGGTGACACCTGTCCAACTGTAAACAAAGGAGTGACATTGAAAGAATCGTGGGTGTGGTTGCGGTGGAGATGATCCTTCGATTGGTCGGTAATAACATTCATTAGAAAACTATTGTACATTATTGATTTCCAATAGCGTTATTACATTGCTCGGTTGGAAAACAAAATGAATAAATCAAGCTGCTGCGGAGTGCAGTGGGTCAAGGTGGACAACATAAGCTAGGATAAATTGAAAATTTCTTGCATATTTCTAGGGAACAACACAACTCACACGACTATCGAACGTTAAATATTATTTACTCTCGTGAAAGAGAATCCATCCGTGCAAATCGTACAGATTGTGAATCGTTCTCGCTAAATTATTTACTTGGCGCAAGACGTATTACCGGCAAGGAAAATTGCCTTCACAATTCCATGCATCTTTCAATGGATCTCCAACAATACTGAAAGCTTCATCTCGGGCGGACATGAAATATAGGAAGCGCAGGAAGCGACGAGGAAACGGAACCAATATTGCAAAGGGCCGCACTAAATCCCCGGATTTTCCTACCAATCTTTTCTTTTCGAAATTTACGTTCCCTCTATTCAAACGTTGAATACTAAACGGATATCTGTTTCAGAATAACTTCTGTATTTGCTTGTACGTTCTCTAGTTTGAAAACTAGAGAACGTATTTAAAAATAAATGTTTATACAATTATAACTAATTTAATATTGTAAGAATTTTAAATTAAAATATTAAAAAAACATATTGAAATATTACGTGTTTACATAAAATTTTTTAGCAATGTCAAAAGTGATTTATATAATTTTTTTCGCGGGATTCGCTGAATGAAAATTTTCGAGGCGTTTTGCCAAAAAAAAAAAATCCGAAAGCAGAAGTAAACTAAAATAAACAAAAACGCGGGACAAAAGAAAAAAATAGCATTCCCAACTATATTTAAAACTGATCGTTTACCTTCGCTACCAGCATTAGGTAACAAACAGTTAACTAACATGTTTTTGATAGATCGTTGCAATAACTTACCCGGATAAAAGTCGAGCGATTTCGACATCTTAACCCTAGCCCCGGTATCCTTCTGCAGTTGTGCGATAGTTTCACCCCCTTTGCCGATGATTGCCCCAGCCGCAATGCTGGGCACCAGCACTTTGAAGTGGTATGTTCCATCACCACCTGCAAAACAAGAAACAAAAAATGTATTAATTCACATATAAATTGCAAGCAACTTTTAAATATTGATAGATCTTTAGTTCTCCAATCAATAGTTTTGTAGATATATATGGATGATATTGTTACATAATAAGAACTAATGATAAATAAATTTAGTTAAATTCTAAACTTTTATTTAATAGATGTTTAGTTCTCCAATTAATTGTAATTGAGATAATGGAAGTGTTACATAATAGAAACTAGAAATGTATTCGATATAAATAAGATCTAAGTAACATTAAAATATTGATAGGTCTTCAGCTTTAGAACTTCCCAATCGATAATCATTTAGGTCGTACGTGGAATTGTTACATAGTTCTGTTGCAATCGATTCTGAATGAAACTAAATGCAATACTGTGCTTATGAACAACCAATTAGGGCGGAATGCTTTTAGATACGCAACGTAATGTAATGTTAATTAAATGATAATAAATAGCGTCTAATTAGTAGCGGTCCAAAATCACGGGGACGAAATTAATGTGCGGCTAATTGCGCCATCTATACCATCCGACCGCCACTATCTGCGAAAGCGACACGCAGCGTTATTGCGTAATAATCCAAATTAATAGGTCGACGTTAATTTTAATCCAGATCCGTTAATGGATGACGTGGAGGATAGAGGATGCACGTAGTTTAGTTACGAAATGCATAACGAGTTCGGCTCCGTTCTGGAAATTTGGGGTAATGCCGTTGTTTACATCGAAAACTGCGGCTCCGCTCGGACACCACACCTCCCCTCTATCGTCCGCCGCCCCCGCGTGCCCTAAATAGGACGCAGGGAAAGCCCCCCCTGAAAAACTAGCTCACGAGAAACCGTGAATCAATACTCCGAAAACCCGGAGGCAAGATGTAGGGAAACGCGAGAACCCGAAATCTCTCATAATCCGGCGAGTCCTCCCTGGTCGCAGCATTTGGGAAGGAAGGAAGTGCAAGAGGCGGAAGTAGGTGACCCAGATAGACAGAGAAAGAGATCGTACACTTCGTAAAGTATTAACATGTGCGTCAGCTCTTTTTTTGTAGCGCGGAGAACAAAAATTGTCAGTGGGCTTAGATAATGCCCGGTTGATGAGCGTCGCCTTGGATAGGGATGAGTTTTCCGCTGTGGATGGCGCGTTTTTGCTGCAGCTGCGCGCGTGTTGCAAAGGCATGTGGATGTAGCCTAGACCTAGTGAAACACATACAAAACCCGATCCAGAATGGAACTGGGTGTGCGCAGCTCGAGCGTTCCAAATATCCGCAGCATCAACATCAGCGTCAGCAGCATCACCATCAGAACTACGCCACTATTGACTCCGTAAATTATACTTCAAACAAACCAGAAACTACTCCCTTTTTTTTTACTATCTACTGCATATTCATCACATCCATTACCTTTACAAACACATACATATTCCCTAAATCAGACTATAATAAACATTTCGGTTTTATCGTATTCTACATAAGTTTAAAAAGAAATGACAATTTATACTCAATTCTAAACAAGCAAGAAATTTCAATAAACAATTTATATTTTTCTCATTACTGAATTTAGAAAAAAAATAATCTTTAGCATAATTTAACAATTTCCTCATTACCAAAGATATTCAGTAAATTCTAAATTACGAAATTAGTTTGAAGAAAGGACAAATTTCAAAATATCCTTAATGCGACGAAGAGATACGAAAAGGTTATGAAACTGAAATGAGAACTGAGAGAAAGGTGTTTACTTTATATGCATTATTATGAAGACAGCGGTACCTTTAAAAAAACGATATAAAGAGAGTGTCTTTTTAATTTTATACCATATGTTTCTTAATAGGCATCAAAATAAACATATATCAAAGTTCAAATGATGAAAATAAAAAAATAAAAAACAGATGCATCGCTATATTTTTAAGTTAGCACACAGATGTAACAGCTGGATTTTCCGTCGTCGGGCGCTGATAATCTGCACGTAACATATTTCTGTATTTATATAAAAACAAGAGAGATGATGACGGCGTTACGTAACCACCCATCCTGGACCGGCAGCGACATCTATATTTAAATCGCCTCAACTGGGTCAATTAAATTATGCCGTTTGCATTGAATTATGGCTATTCCCATCTTCGGGTTAACGCGCCATTGAAATCCGCAACGAGTATTCCTGCTCCAATGAGATGCAAATTGTGTAAATTTGTATCAATCCCATTGTTCCAACGATCAATTAACAGAGATAGTGGAAACAACAACATAATAGTATTCTACAAAGATGGTGTGTTTAGGTAATGTTTGCAATTATGTATTTTAAATAATACGGTTAGGAGTTAAATCATGGTGACTGTCAAAGTTATAAATACTGCCGGTATATGTTTTGACACATCCGTGAATAAACTTGTTTCTATTTGGCATTGAGCGGCAGAGGTCTAAAAATAAAAGCGCGAGTTCGCAGAGCAACAAAGTTTCGCAGCGGCGCGACCCGTCAGGATGGAGATGACGTAACGGCAGCGGCCGCGCAAATTGCATTTAACAAGAGGATCCGAACGTACGCCGCCGCTACAGCCGCCTCCGAACTTCGTACTTGAACTTGAACTGAATCAAACAATGGGAATGAATGGCAAAAGTACGTCGATCGAGAGCGAAAACGCTGCCGCCGATAATAACAATCCATACGAAACGAGCAACAATGGCTTTTTGCACTTTTACTTTCTAACGCTTAAGAAAACATCGGGTCTTAGGCATCTCGCTCTTGCATCATTTCGGGCGAGAGTGAAAGAGAGCCACACGAAAATGAAACGAAAACGTGAACGCATAAGCGGACACGCAAAGAGAAACTAGTTCAAGAACGCTCTCTCGTAACTTCAAGTACGCTCGGCCCAGAAATTGAAAACAAACCCGGCTTACTTACTACTTACGTAAGCGCGATTATGCGCACGGCGGTTGTCAGCTTGTCCGCATTATGCGCAGCATGCACGCAAAGTATCTGCAAGTTTATACATTTGGCGAGGACAAGTGTTTCCTCTATGATGATTCAATTGTGAGTAAATTACAGTCATCCATTACGTACAGCAAATTGATCACTTTCACGGCCCATCCGAGCGGAAGGAACAACTGTAGCGCGAATTACACACAAATTAATTGCAGTAACTAGTTTTCTATAATCCCGTCTTCAAACTACAATCCATTTAAACCCAATTCGTATACAGTTTATAATTCCTCGCTAATAATTAACGTGTTCACCAATATACAACCAATAATTAAGTGCTTAAATATAATAACTTGAGACATTGCACACCATTCAAATTATTTGTAATTACATCATATTAACCACGTCAACCTAAACATAGCATTTATTCACCATACAACACTCTTTATTAATTATTATTCATCAATATAAAATCACATTAGTTACAAAAATAAAGTTACGAATAAATATGAAACAATATCCTTTAATTAAATTTATCAATCGTTCATTATTATTTGTATTCATCAGATTTATAATATAACGCGAAGGCCGCACCTAACGAGGCCAAAAATTATATAATAATTATTTATGCTCCGGTCGGCGAGTTTTTTTTTTATTGTTGTATGTTGTTGAAATATTACGGCGGCTTAGTTTCTGCCTCTATATTATCAATTAGTATTCCATATGAATTATGCATAATGGTTCTCATTTTTTTACATTCTTGCGCAGTTGATAATATTTTTAACCACATGCATATAATTATTAATTCCAGAAATGCCATTCAATAAACGTTAGATATTCGCAAATATTAATGAATTAATCATATTAATATTTGATTAGCAATGAAATTCATAATCCATTTAAATAAAAAATGTAGCAATGATAGTCTGAACAGTTTAAAGTGGAAAAGTGGAAAAAAAGACGATGCTTAGAAAAAATATAGAAATTATTTCAATGCTTGAAATTGTAGAAAAATAAAACTAATGAAGTATAATTAGTCTTGAATAACAGCAAAAATGTTTAAGCAAATAATAGTATACTAATATTATGTAATTTTAGAAATACAAAATAAAATTTATATAAATGTTAAAATTCAATTTATCTCTAATAAATCGAATAAAACTGTTTTTCTAAATATAAAATAAAGTTTATAATGGAGGTAAAATAGTATAAATCTATGGCATCCGGAATATCAAAAATAATAGCTGAATTGTTCCGGTTCCGCCGGATGTTTCAACGATAAACCAAATAAAATAATAATAGATTTAAGTTGACCAAAACCGTTTGCAGAATCCGCATTACGTTGAGACTAAACCAATAAAATTCAATTTGTTCAAGCAGAGACGACGCAATATTTTTCGATTCTCGATTACAAAATATACTCAAAACGCATAAAAAAAAATGCATGGACTAAATTGGATTTAAAAAGTATATAAATAAACGGCGTTTAACAACTGCATTTCGACAGGTCGCGTAATTGCGAAGCAAACGAAATTGCACGAAAAATTTCTCTTTCTGCGGCGGAAATGTGTCTCCATTTCCTTCATCCCTGAAAAGCCCGTGCGCCCTACATATTTCCCCGGTGCGATCGTTTAACCGCCTCCGCCCCTCAGAGTCTCCCCCTCCCAATTAAATATTAATATCGGTGTGGGAAATGTTACATGTGCGCATCTGTGAAATGAAAATATATTCCGAGACACGAAATTAAAAAAAAAACAAAATGCGGGAAATTCAAATTAGTTGAATCTTTATGCCCTCAGTTTTTTTGTTGTTGATATTATTACTTCGCTTTGGCGCAATTTCCCAATGGTGCAACAATAACCATAGGAACGTAATTACATTAATTGCACAATCTGAATTACAAATGTAGAAAGGAAAAAATATAATTTTCCTAGCTTCGGTTATTCAAGACATTGTCTTAAGCTATTTATTTCTTTCGAATGTTTTTATATTTGTTTGACGATACATTGGATAAGCGTTTAGATGACGCAATTGTTAATTGGACAAGCTTTGTTGTCCATCATCGGAGAGATAATGGTGCCGTCGAAAATTATTTAATGCTTTTCAAACAACACTCGAAATCGCAACCGATCCTCCACTTGGCTGCTGTTAAATTCAATCTGAATTGCATAAGTGGTGCAATTGTAAATGTACGTAGTATCCTCGATCCATCTCACTCGCTCTAGCGACTACCCCGAAAATTCCAACTAAATTCCCGCAATACAGAAACGCGACGTTTATATTTTCCGAAACCAGCTCCCCCTTAGTGTTTGTACAAATCGAATTCCGCCACGGGGTTGCATGTTCCAAGGCGGCCAAACCAACGGAATACCAAATCCTCCGATTATCCGCATTGCCCCAAAAAAAAAAAAATATATCGACAACCACGTCCGTTTAATGCACCAAAATTGACCCGGACGTAAATGCAACGTTACACTACAAAAAGCTGTATCAATTAGAGATGTTCATTGATTCGTAAAGTGGAAACATCAGGCGATGAGATGAAGTTAATACCAATTGCAAGGAAGAGGAAATTTAATTAATTTCGATTTTCGCATACTGAAAACACTGCTGCCTGCACATTCACTCACTGTGACGACGACGTTCCTTTTTTCTCAGTCGTCATGCAAAAATACCATTTATAATAAATGCAAAATGTTAACATTGGAAACTGGTTACGATCTGTCGATGCGATAAATGTCAGAGCAACTGTCATTCCAACCCAAGAGCAAAATTCCAGCAGCGTACTTGACACTAATAAATTATATTAGCATATATCTGCGTTGCACAATTACTATTTATAATTAAACACTAATCACCAAAGATCATAAATTTTATTAATAGATGAACGAATTAAAAGATTGGAAACTTTCCTAAAGCGTCTTTTAATCGAACGAAATGGAAAACTGATGTACGCCAATTAATGAATACTGATTAGAAAACGATTATCTGTTACAATCAAGTCGTTAGGATTACAATAGTTTCCATAACGATTTGTATACATCATAATGATAATATAATAGAGACATTATTATAATTAGATTAAAGTGTCGTTACAAATTGATCATTTACTTTGCGTCAAACATTATAATTCCTTCTATTTTCGGATCCATCATCATCCCATTAATCTTCTGAAAAAAAAATGTGACATCTATAAATATCCAAGTGTTAAAACGTTTGCCGCAAAGCAACAACAACAAAACACTGTGTGGAAACTGGTGTAAAAAGACTGACCTAAAATCGATTTGAAATAATAACAACATTATTTGTTTAGCGTTTCCCGAAATCGAAATAACGTTATTTAAAAAAAAAATGACAATTTTACGAGCCTTTGACCCAAATTCGAATTTTACGCGCAATACGTTCGACTTTTGCTAAAACTAAGTAAATCGTTCATTTTGGTAACCATGTTTCGCGTTTTTCGTTACTTATCTCGTAAATGCTACATGTCATATCCTAAATATATCTAGATTTTCGAAACGTCAACGTAATCTATTTATAGGATTATCCACTCTTAATACAGATTGAGAAATTTAAGAGATAAAATTCAAGTATATACATATTTTTTTTTCATAGATCGTTCAATTTAACTTTGTGGCTTGAAAATAAAATCATTTGAAACTAACTAATCCTAAAGATTACAAATACCGTTTTAAATGTTTCATATATAAACAAGATAAATTATGTAATAGCAATTTGTGTTGAAGTGAAACAGTTTCAAGTGTCGTTTTATCGAAAACAGTGGTTGATAATTGGCTCTTCGGAAATTGTCCGCATTCACCGCAAATAATTTGGACATTGCGAATATATTCACGTTCATTATATGTTTTTTTTTTTTCATACTCCTCCGGGCGTTAAACTTAACCAAGATGACTGGTTCATAAATATTTTCTTTTTTTTTATATTCATTCCGTTCTTCTGTTGTACAGTTTAATTCAGTTCAGCGCACAAAAGTTGTGAAAAACTGGGATGATGATGTGTACGTGGCTCTAGGAGAGGATGAAACCTCGGGGCGGAAGGAGGAGAGCGGAATTGCAGGGCTCCATTATGCGGAGACGGCGGGACGGCCACCGCCCCCCCGGATTCTCCAAAACCCCCCCTCGCCGACCCGTCACACAGTCCGTTCTGCCCTCATTCCGGCTGCCTCCGCATTCTCCAGCGCTCTGGTGCTGCCGCCTCCACCACCCCGCAACCCGGATTACGTAACTATATATATATATATACATTTTTTCCGCAGAAGCGAAACATGATTATGTAACTGAGAATGTGCGATCGATCCACACGTGCGATGTCCCTCGTTCAACGAATTATACAGGTGAACATATAGTAATCGTGATATTACATCAATTTCGTACACGTTATCGGTAGAGCAGTAACGGGATGAGACTGAAATCGCGGATCAAGTTAATCTGTTTACGTAATGCACAACGGTTTTACAGTATACAATTTGATAACCGATATCGAACGTGTATTGGTGATGGTGCAGCGGCAGCAGAATTAGCGATGACATTTTTTAATTAAATGATAATGGAGGATAATTAACGACACGATTTCCACGAAAGGATGTCCAAGTAATTAAATTTGATATTAGGAATGCGCTTTTTTTTCCTTCTTTAAATCTTCTTCTGCTCATATTCGTTTCGTGCAAAAGCGAAGGTCGATATGAAAAGACGCGATTCCTCTCATCTTCCCGAGTGAAAGGCTGACACCTTCCAAGGCTTTTGATCTTCGCGCATTCTGTGATCTATTACTTTACATTTACCTGGGGAATCCACGAGTCGCGTATTCAAAGAAAACACATTTATTTAAATCTAATTGAGCTGAAACAACAACGACGTTTTGCAAAATTGTGCAAGAAAACCGACAGAAATCAGTTTTTCACAATTCGAGAAACTCCATCAAAAGGATTATTTTTTCATACATTTTCATTTGTTACAATTTATTAATATTTTTCACTATATTATTCTATGGACCAAAAAATGTGATTAGTGCAGAACCGGAACCAGTTAACGATCATTTGTAATAAACCTATCCAGCGAATCTATTGTAACTGAAATATAACGACGGGAAATGCCATTAAAACATCGTTACAGAATAATCTGAAATCATTCGGGGATTCGTTAGATCCGCTTGAAAATGACCAATGGAAAGATTAAACGCGAGACCGGAGGATAAATTATAAAAGACGATAAAGTCAAAACAAATACGCTGATAATTATGAATCATGTACTTTCAACGAGGATATCGTCGTTGTTTCGAGCAAAAATAAATTGGCAACGTGGTTGATTGGCGTTTCTTGTAGCCAAGACCACGGACTTCCGGATTTTAGAGATTTACTAGAGCCAACGGATAAAACCAGAAAGAAGAACTTGGCCACCGCAATTGAATGTTACACAATATACAAATAAAATATATATATATTTGGTATTTTTTATGAAATGATTAAAATTTTTGGTATAATATTCAAATTTTAAACAAAAACTAGATCTGTAGTAAAAAAAATATGAATTTCTCTTTAATTTCGATAACGATATGAAGATTAATCGGTCCGCGCGTTTTTTTCGCCCTTTATGGATCAGTTTTATTGGTTTGGAAAAAAAATGGATTACCAAAAGCGAGAATTAGAACAGAAAACGCATAAACGCTACACTCTCTTATCGCGGCTTTTTTTTTATTATATATATTTCGTGCGGTCATGTAATGAGGTCAGACGAATTTAAAATATATATATTTTTATGTACGTACAAAAATTTCGATGTACATCCTCCTCGAAATATATACACAAATATAAATACACTGTTATCTCTAAACTCGCTCTATTTTTCGCTGCGTTAACACGCTTCGCTTATCGTCGTCGCTCACCAAACAATTGATAACAAACGATTATGCCATCACATATTGATGAGCAAAATATTGCTACATAAGCTGTTACGATAAAATGTACA
Organism: Nicrophorus vespilloides; assembly: GCF_001412225.1. Classification (NCBI taxonomy): domain Eukaryota; kingdom Metazoa; phylum Arthropoda; class Insecta; order Coleoptera; family Silphidae; genus Nicrophorus; species Nicrophorus vespilloides. The sequence continues at coordinate 135,166 of NW_017096512.1, forward strand.
CCGATACACTCATTATACAAATAACGCGTACGATTATATTGGCAAAATCGCTTTCACCTGTCTCTGCCTACTCGATAATTACGCTTTGATAGTAGTTTTCAGGTGCACTTTCATCGAACTTTTAAAAAGAAATAAACTTTAAAAAACTGCGTACGTCATAAACGCGAGCGATTGCTACGCCACTGGTAAAAGCGATATTTGTTTTCTGTATTGAAAGAAAAGAGCGGTTCGTTTGGTAACAGTATTCCTTCCTTGTCATAACAAAAACAATGCAATGACATAGTCCGTTGAGCGTGCAAGAGCAAAATAATAGATGCTTTGTACACAAACACACATTTACACATACTTAAAAGACGGGGAATGTTGCTTAGAAAACTTTCCAAAAACGTAACCGAAATCCGCCCAGCAACATCTCAAATACTTGCCACAAACACTCACGTACTTTATCTTGAAAACACTACCATTTATTTATCCAATTTTGAATACTTTAATGGAAACAACGTGTTTGCAATACTCAAATTATTGTTAAGAAATATAATAATTAGAGTATTTTTTTAAATCATTAATTAAATATAATTTAATTAATTATTAGAAAAAAGAATATCTGTTAATTTACACTGAGAACGTACTAAATACAATAGGTACGCAAACAATGATGCATTGTTGAAATACACCTAAATTCGTTGATGGCCTCTTGAAATTAATGCATAAAACTTTCACCGAAATAAAAAAGAAATAACGAAACGTATAGACAAATAACACGAAACACACTTCTACAAAAGTTCAAAGTACTTTCGATTTCGTTTCGGGCCAATGGATGAAACGCATAAAACGTTTTCACCAAAAATCCTAATGGTTGTGATACTCAAATCCGCTCTTACCGAGAAAAGGTTATAAGTGGAATAGAAGAGAAGCAGTTAAAACATACAACCAACCTACAACAAACAAACCAGAGTTGGTGGGTGATTCATTGCTATTCCATAACCTGAATGGAATGTCTTGACATCACCTGCATTACATCTTCGTAAACTTTAATATTTCGCGCATGTTATCTAACTTTTTTTCCCCATTGAATCGTAAAGCCGTTTAAATGACGATAAATAATAATAATAGACCGGCCGATGGCATTTCGCATTGTTATTTCACGTTGTACCCATTACAATTTGTTTTCTATGTAAACGCGATAGCGTTAACGTCATTTTCCATACACGAACAACGTTAATTCCAAGTAAATATCTAAATTAAAAAAAAAATACATGTTGTAAATTTAAAACAAAAAAAAACTAAAATTTGTAATTAAAGAAAGACTATGGTGATAACTGAAGACGATTATGAGATTGGAATCTGTTATTACGAACTAGCAAGAGAGAAAATGAAAACCAATTGAGTGAACAAGTAGCAATCAATTAAATTCTTCAAATCTCGGATCTGCTCGGCTCACACAACCACATCAATTGGATTGGAATGGGCTCTCCGCTGAGCAAGGAAAGGGAAGGAGGACAAACACGTGGAATGCAAGAGACCTGCCATTTAGAAAACGTGTAGAATTTCTCAACCCAACCGAACTCGCCCATTTAAATAGCATTCACACTAAATCATATACCGATACTCAATGTATTTTTGTACGTTTTCCTTTTTCAAGGTAATCATAAGCTTCGATTTGTATTTATTTCAATTAAGCTATTAAAGTAAACTTGAAGCAACTTTTCGAAATAATTTATTCAATATCTTGATTCATTTTAACCCTTTCCAGCCCTGTAAATCCAATTGGAATCATTAATTTTTAAATGCAATTTTTTCTTTCGACGATTAAAACTTTTGGAAGTAACTAATGTAAATTGAAGCTAGATGTATTTTTAACAGTAGATAATATTGAATAAAGAAAAAAACAGGTACGATGTTTTTTATGATTAAGTAAGTGCTTTTATAAAGATTTTAATAAAACAAGTTCGGATTAAAGCATAAAATATGAGTAAAAATTTAAAGGGAATATTATAGTATCAATGAATCTGTAAAAGGTAAATTGTAAAGTAGATAATGAAGCACTTGTGTGTTATAAGTACATCCTGTTTTCCTTATTATCTTTTGAATAAACTTCCTCCGGTTATTTCAGTTGGATATACAGATAATAAACGTTGGTTAATTGTAACGAAGATAAATTAGCTGTGAACATAACAAAGCGGAATAATTAAAGACGAGTCTTTGAAAAGAAGAAGTTGTAGCAATGCGCAGAAATATCTGGAATGGTGCATGGATGCGGACTCCTCCATCGATCATTTCCCATGCAGTGCTTTAATGGATCTGACAATGCAATAGTCGTTTAATACATAGGGGGAACGTAACACCTTGTGCCAGAGAGATAATGAACCCTCTTCCCTTCACATTTGCCGCAATTAAACTGTTAAACCAAATTTGGGGATCCGCACATACGCAACACTCCACCCTCTCTTTGCGTAGGTGGATGAACGCTGCAAACAGAATATCCCCCCATTTACGGTCGCCTCATCCTATCGAATCGATTGCACCGCGGATTAAAGTTATCTGGAAAACAATGACCCAGATCTGGGAAAGCGCGGAAGTTCCGTTTAAGAGTTTTCTCGTGTCGCGTGTTTTTCGTCGCATAATTAAAAAAAAAGAGAGGGAGAAAGAAAGAAAAAGCCAACCGCCCCTACAACCGCACATAATGTTACCCACCCCCCAATTTCCCCACATCGATTTTTAGTATACAGGAAACTGTGAATTGGGACGATCATCGAACGAGGATAAGTCGACGGTGTTTGTAGAAATTCTGTTTTGTTTTGTGTCGTCCTTGCGTGGTGCATACAGCACATACCAATGGGAGGAGGACATACACACATTTATGAAATGCTGAATCGATTTTATGGCGTGTTGCTGGGAACAGAACAATCCAAAGTCCCCTCGATCGTTAGGCCCGTGGATCGTGTGGCGCCACGGGAACACCACCGTGCTCCAATGATGTCTCGAAACTGGAGTATACCTAGGATTTATGTGTGTCAAATAGCTGATGCTAATGCACGAAAACTTTGAAACGTCGATAATAAAAGGAGTGACACAGATCTCATACTACAATAACAAGTAATATTGTTACAAATTACAATCAAATTTATTACATTGTATATTATAATACTAATCTCTACCAATTAATAACTATCATCAATAACGTATTGGCGCATTCAATATTATATTACACTTCAATTAACAAAATTTAACCCAAAACTTTCAAAATACACAAAAAAATACTATTTACTAACAATTTTTATATGGAAGCATAAAATTGATGATAACCAATAAACATTGAGAATTGACATAAATCCGCACGAACATAAAAATATGAATATGAAGAAAATATCTATCAAAAATATAAAGCAGTAAAAAAATTATTATATGTATTATTAAGATTAATAACTGTACAGTTTCCAAACTTAAGTCATCATATAATTTCAATGTGTGTCAAATAGATTTCTCTAAAAACAATAGCCACGGCCATCAAAATAATAAAAAAAAATCTATTTTTAAATATCAATAAATTACATTAACTAGTACTGTATTCATGGAGTAATAAAAATAAGTAAAAAAAAAACCTTGAAACCCTTTCACAATACGAACAAACACTATTGATTAATTAGAAACGATTTATATGTGTCAAATACCAATAAGATGAATGCATCAAAATGTGTGCACTATTTGGATTAACAAAAATTGTTATAAATAAAGCTATATTTTCGTACATCTTATTTATAGAACAAATCAAATTTATAATAAGATAAATTGAAATATGAATAATCTTTACTTATTTTGTTTTAATATGGAATTTCTCTATTCATTTTTTTTTCTATATATCAAATTTCTATTATGTTTTAATAATTTCTATATATAAAAATTGTAAAAATCTGTGGAGAGGTGACACAAAAGGAAAGGCAAATTCGACCAACAACAACGAACAAAGTAGCACTATTATTACGTGTGAGGCAACGTTATACACGCGATTTGTTCCTTCACTATCTTATCAGCCAACTGTTAGATATTTTAAATGAAAAAAAAAGATATACTATTTGAATAGCTTGTATTCTTATCCATGGCAGCGCTATCTGTCATGGAAAACTACAAGTGGGTAGAAAATTTCAAACATTAAGGAAACGAATCAAATCCGGAACCGTTCGATTAATCAAAATCAAAGTTTTACGGCGGAAAAACGAATTTTGTTACAACTGTAATTGACAATTTCATTTCATGCTGCTTCGACTTTTATCGCGGATAATGCGAAGCGTTCCCAATCAAATGCAATTACAGCAAATCAGGTCGGAGCGATGAAGGAGGAAGGGAAAACTGGTGCCTGCGAAGAGCATCAAATTGCTCACACGAATTATGTTTAATTGCGAGAGAGTCGCATATGTGTGACACAACCATCTCGAATTGCTTTCCCAGAGATCAGTATGAGATTAATAGAGTAATTACAAAAAAACACAAGTGAATTAAGAGGAAGTGATCTTGAATAAGCGCAAATTCCTAATTTTGGATCAATTTTATGTAACAGTTTACGCGCAAGTCACGACAAAAATAAATCTGCAACGGGATGAAAATATGTTTTTTTTTTCACGTTGCACTTGCTTTCATCTGAGGACAAGTGCCCTACACTGTGGAAAACCTCCACAGTCCTCATCGATTCGAGGAAACGCTCGGTTCTTGTCACTTTTCAAAATCGATACACGTACGAAGCCAGCTGATCCAGTTGGCCGCCATTTCTTTCTGTTTATTTTTTTTTTTAGTACTTTTCCAATCGATACACCCGGCATATCTAAACACGGAATCGATACCAAAATTCATTTTCATCCGTAAACATTTCTATAGAAAAATATTATTTACATAACCCTAGTATCATTGAAATCTAAACGACCTCATAACCTGGAACAGTAATAACTCCGAAACATATATATACTCGCTCAATGGCATAAAATTTTATGAGCAACATTTTGACTACACGTAATTGATTTCGTATTTTATCTGTTACGACCCTTACGTTTTATCACCTACTAATTAATTACTAATCTTTACAAACAATAATCGCGGAAATAATTTTTAAGTGCTTCTTTTTAAATGAACAAAAATAACTTTCTTCTTCGAACTGCTCTCACAGAAACGCTCTTTTTCCAGTAACGATTTAATCAAATATGCACGAAGCGAATTGGGTCAACCGTACTTATTTATTCAATAAATAAAAAACCCCAAAGGATAATTAAGCCAAGATCTTTTAGCTCCTTTTCATTATAATTTACTATAACAACAATCCAATTATTTCCAACAACTGAAATGTTAACAAATATCAAGTCACATTTTCAAATAAAATACTCAAAAATATAGAAAAAAAATAATTGTAATATAGAAACAAAACAAAAACGAACTGGAAATGAAAATGTAGTAATCCGTGAAAGTGTCCATACAAACATGCATACACTCACGGATCTGTGCGCACGTAATGAATGGAATCCACAGCCGAATAAAATATATTAAAAGCATAAAATAATGAACGAATGGAAAGAGGCAACAAAAAAAACCGAAGAAGAGAAGAAAAACGCGAATTGTACGAGCAACATAGATGAGTGCGCAAATTGCGATTACGTAATTCTACTTATAAATAAATAAACGTGAATTATAATGTTTGTTGTTGCAAGTATTCACGTATGCGCGCGTTACTTTTCATTACAGTAATCATACTATTATTCGGCTCAGATATCGTTTTCTATTCTATACCAGTGTCTATTATTACGCAACTATATTATCCTTTATTTCAATTTGCTATACTTTACAGACTGACGATTCGAAACTTTTCGGAGAAGCCCTTTTGCACCGCTTATTAAAACTTCTTGCAAGTTATTTCATGGAAGCTTATAGGCTCATAATTTAAAACAAAACTGATTTTAGTCGGAAAGTATGCAGTTGTATACCCACTGATTGGAAAGGATAATGAGAATTAATTAAACTGGAACGTCGATCTAAAAGGAAAATGGTAAACAACGTCAAACGTCAGCGGATTGTTTAATTGTTGTCGACGTTTTAATTAACAGAACTGGTGAAATCAATTTAACGTTATTTTAGTGTAACGATTCATTCAATTATAAAAGCATCCCTCGCTATTTTTTTTGCATATATGTATTCGTATCGTCGTTAAGCAAATAATAAATATTTTCTAAATGCAAGAAAAAATGAATAGATTTATTGTACAATGGAAACGCGCGCAGCCGGAAACTACTGATATACAAAAGTAAGATACATCAAAAGACTTCGACGGTAAATACAAATATGTAAACGTGAAACCATTTATTGACTCAAATATAATTGACTACCTACTAAACGCACAATGGAATTCATATATACAAAAAGGTGGAGTCGCGTCAAAGTCATTTAATTTCGCCTATTTGTGTTTATTCTCAGTTTCAAGAATTGCCAGCAGTAGTTATTTGTTCATTTATAAACAAATGTTTGTTTCAGTAAATAAAATTATAAAATATTTGGTTCATTATAAAGTTATTAAAAGCATATCGTATTAAAAAAAAGGTTACTTTATGTAACAAGTAAAAGCAGTCAACTCACTTTTATAATGATGTTGAATTTATATATTTTTTTTAAATTATCAAAACTCTTTCAGGAAAATATTTCTTTTAATGTAATTGAAACTATTAGTACATTAACTTTGGTCCTGAATAATCCAATAAATAATATTAAATTTACGTAACTTTACGAAGTTATATAAATATGTTTAAAAGTTAATGAAAATAGCAATAAAAATGTAAGTATTTGAGCACAAAAAGTTAGTTTTAAATAAATATTGAAAAGTAATAAATTATTAATGTTTAAGTTTAAGAAATAAAATATTATAAATATAGTCAAAAGAAAGTCGAAATTGTCAATTTTTTTTGAATTATTTAAATGACATTTATAGAAATTATATAAATATCAAGCACCAAAAAAAAAATCGTATATCTAAAGTGGTCCGTGAAAGCGTTTACGTAACATGAAAAATCAATGTTTTCGTGAAAAATGTTCGGTAAAACCTAAAGGAGGAAAACGAAGGATTATCTATCATTGCATAACATTGTAAAGTAAAGACCTGCAAGAGAACGATGCATAATAGAAACAAAACAAAACAAAAATGCACCAAAAACTTTCCGATGGAAGCAATCTCCTTAATTGTTCAATACTTAACAATAAGCAATTCCGCATGAGGCCACACAGCAAGTGTACGTTATGTGTGTGTGTGTGCGTGTGTATGTATGAGTGTAGTTCGGTCGTGATGTGGCAAAGCAGTCTAACATTGCGTAGCACGACGCAACATATTGACGATTGATACGCGTCTTCGACCATGGTGAAACGAAGTAGAAAAAGAACTAAATGAAAAGTGAAATTAGCGAATTTAATGAAATTAAATAATAAATAAAATTAGTATAGAATAATTGGTGGTGAAGGATAGAGTTGCAAGCGAAATAAGTTTAAAAAAAAAATATATAGTAATTAAAAAATAATAAGAAGAAGACACTCACCAATCGGCAACGAATAAAACAGACTGTCAAAGACGAAGCTTTCTGCCGGGTTGCTTATCATTAGGGAATGTGTGTGTGGGTGTGTTTTGTGTGATGATGTTGTAAGGTCGAATGGGTTTTCAGGAATGAAGAGAGGGTTACGCGCACAACAACGGAACCGCACTGAACATATGTTTCGGGTGTTTTGCGATCAATTATTGTTGTTGCTCAATTATAATTTGCTAATTTTATAAAATAATTAATTAAATTAATAATTATTGTTGCCTTATACTTGTGTTATATGTAATGTGTATTATTATTATGTTTTTTTTGTTGTTGTTGTTGAGCTGCGCGACGACTTCGACGAGGCCGAACGGAGTTTCCTATTGGCGAGGGCTCGACGATAAGTCAGAAACTGGTGGTGTTCTGGATCGTTCCGACTGCTGCTGCTGCTGCATTGCTGCCGACGACGGCGGATTCTCGGCTTCGACTAACAGCCAGCACACACACAGCTGATCGGCAGTCGCCGAAGCAACACCCACCATACGTGCAAATCACAATAGAGCCGAACGTTACGAAGGCAACACATACACACACACAAAGAGAAGAACAATAAGGATATAGCAACAATAATAAGAAATTTAAGTAAAAAAAAATGAGACTTCGATTTTTGAAATTTTAAAAAAATAGTCCAAAACTACCCTTATTTTATATATTTGCTTTTGAAGTGATTACGCAAAAGAAGGATAACCGGTTGTGATAACGACAACCGCAGCGGCGCGCGAGCGTCATCGGTTGTATAATGCGTCCGGTGATAAGGGATGGTGCGAAGTTCCAATTGGATAGCGCGCTCGAATTTTTGACTTTGTTTATGTTCTTCGACTGTTTTCGGCGGGCGAAACTTTGAATTTCGCTCGTTCATATTGTAGGTTAAGTTTAGGTTTACCTGTGCTGAAGTGCGAGCGCTTCGTGTCTCCGTTCTCGGTGTCCCCGTCGAGCGGCCTCTTCCTGGAGTCCGCGATCTCTGGTGATGGGCACGTATCCATACCCGAATCGGCAGCCATTTTGAAAATTTAGACGTCCATTAGCATAGAGCGTGCGATTCGTATATGGAACACTATGCGCGCGCTGTACACACAACTTCCTCTCCGCGCTATTGCAATATATATATATATGTAAGTGTTTGGATATATATATATATATATACACTATTTACACACACGTGTGAGATAGAGCGCAACGACCACACTCCGACTCGTTCCGGATCAAACTGAGGTAGAAACACGCACACGAACGATTCGGAGACGTCCCCACTGCACTGCGAAGCGGTACGAGGATGGACGAAACGGCGCGAAGCTGCTGTTCGAAAATTTCGCAGTCGAAAAAAACTACGGGGAGCGCGCTGTGCTCGTTACGTAAGCGGCGCGACGCAGTCGAAAATTGCTTCTTCCTTCTGGAAAACCTGGAAACACACAGAGTAACAGAAACACAATCAGTGGCAGGAATGCATTCGAGTTTTATCCTCCCTAAACCGAACCCCTTTTTCCTTCTTTTCGCCCCACCCACCCAAAGATACAACGAGAGGCCACGCCCCTATCTTGTTTTTGTCAACATTTCAAATTTGGTGCTATTCTTCAACAACAGCAATTATCGAATTTAATTTTTTCTACTTATTCTTCGATTTACAATCTAATCTTCTTTAAATATTTATTTACTTGATAAAGTTTTGCTGCTTATAATCACCAACCCTTAGTAATAAGTATGATTTAAATACAAACAGCTCAATTTCTACTTAGTTTCCTAGATAATAGCCACAACATTAATAAGTAATTCCGTTAATCCTTAAAGTTCTTCAGGCGGAATTGGAATTAAATGTTTATTAGTCCCCTTTTGTTGTCATTGAATATAAATAATCAAAAATTATAATTAGAAATTTGTCCTATTAACGAAAAAATACAATAGTGACAAGTAAAACAGAAAAGAACACTTACATGAAATTTAACAGTTGGAAAACGGTACCAATTTAATGAAATTCATACAAATTTTGACTTCAGATATATTTCCAAATAATTGTTCATTTTTGTGCATTTAATTAAATTATTTAAAAAAGCGAAAAAAAAAATCGCATTGTTTTTTTTTCAATTAAATTAATAAAAGTAACATTTTTATTAATTTAATTGAATTTGATTTTTCAATTGACTTTATGTATTGAAAACTGTACTTTTATCTCGTTTTCAATTAAATATTATATGTGATCATTTCATTTTAATTATTTAGTAAAAGGCGGAAGAAATATCAATAAATTAAAATTAAAAATTTGTCCTATTAACGAAAAAATACAATAGTGACAAGTAAAACAGAAAATAACACTTACAAGAAAGTTAACAGTTGTAAAATGGTACCAATTTAATGAAATTCATACAAATTTTGACTTCAGATATAAAAAAAACTATATTTCCAAATAATTGTTCTTTTTTGTGCATTTAATTAAATTATTTAAAAAATCGAAAAAAAATCGCATTGTTTTTTTCAATTAAATTAATAAAAGTAACATTAATTAATTAATTAAATTGAATTTGATTTTTCAATTGACTTTATGTATTGAAAACTGTACTTTTATCTCGTTTTCAATTAAATATTATATGTGAATATTTCATTTTAATTATTTAGTAAAAAGCGGAAAAAATATGAATTTTGTTAATTCAATTATTTCAATAATTAAATTTTTACTTTCATTAATTTTAAATATAAAAAACATATAAATTTATAATTTTTTTAACTAAAAAAAATGTAAAATTTTTTCATTAGTTTCATTTAATTATTTTTTTACAAAAGAGGAAAAAAAAATATCGACAAACAATGCTTTAGTTGAGTAAAGATCAATAATTTTCATTCGCTCACAACAATTCCATATATGATAGATATTTCCGGTAGCATTTACAAAACAAGTAAATCAAGTTTATAAAAATTTAGTTTACATAATATCAATAAATGAATGCCTGTTTAAAGCGTCCTTCATTGTTTGCCAACAGAACGCTTCGAAGTATTTTTTTTTTTTGCAAATCATCGCAATGACTGCTAATATATATTTTTTTTTAAATATAAGAAAAAGCGGAAAACATCGTCAATTCTACATACATAAATTGTATCGAAAACACAAAAGTTGAACTTATGCGGTTTTTTGTTTGTTTGTTTGTTTCGACATAAATATTGAATCAAATTTGTAAAGTTCCAATGTAAGGAAAATGTAATGGTATTAGTTTCTACACGAAAAACAGCGAAGCAATTTTTGAAACTCAATATGCAAACGAAACATAAATTATAGCGTAGGTGAAAATAAATATAAATGGTATTTAGTTATTTGCAGAATTGTTAAGATTTTTTATATTATAACATGAAATTTGTGAGTATTTAATTATTATACTTTACAAGTTTTTTTTGGTAGAAAAGTTTTGGTTTTCTGTTCTGAGATTTTAGTAATTTACATAAAAAAAAGTCATAAAACTAATATTAATTACAATTGTTTAAATTAACAATCAATATTGTTTATTTATTTAATGTTTCTATGGTCTTAGTGGTGGCGCAATGAATAGCAAGAAACACGATCGCTGTTGTTAATTAATACGTAAGGACACCCATAGAAAATATACATACATTACATATTTACATAACTAACGTACTAGTACGTATACACTTGCACGGATGCACGCATGGAGAAGGCTATAATATAGAAAATAGAATATTCAAATTGTTGAGCATCAAAATTGCCGCATTTCATTAAGCAAACGCTGACCAATCGAAAATGGTAATTGTAACCGAAAAGATGACTTGGGGAAAATTTTTCGTTTCGTGCAGATCGATGAACCAGGGCACGCATATTTTTCATGATTCCACAGACTGCGCTGTATTCATGATACACAACTTACAAAAAAAAATCAGCTACAAGTAATATTATTGATTTTGGTTTATATTTCTACGAAACACATTAAATTAATTTAAATTAAAAGATTTTACTAATTTGATTATATACAGTGAAACCTCGCTTAACGAGTTTAATCCGTTCCAGAATGTTTACTCGTATAGTGAAACATATTGAAATATACACTAATATGTGTACACAAGTATTAAAAATGATGTAGCAGGTGCGCAATCCGGGACTTCTCTTCTCATCGTCACTCGTTATGAGAAACGTTGCGAGAATCATTTTTCTTACAATTAATTTTGCTTGCTAAACGAAATGGTCGTTAAGCGAGGTTCCACTGTATATTTAGTTAGCAATTTAGCTCATAATCAATACGCGTTAATAGTTTGTGTATTTTGTTCCCTTCCGCTACGTTCATCGTAAAAATAGACGTAAAAAAAACTACGATTTCCAAACGCTTTTTGGCTCTTGCAAAGCCTACTTTTGGCCATTCTATATTTGAATCGCTCGAATCTTCCTTTCTCCGCCGTTCGCCAATGCATCGCACAAAAAAGGGCAACAGTTTTTTGTGTGTGTTAGGAATAATAGCGTTGCTATTGGAAGTCTTTTGAGCCACTCCTAGCGACGATTGTTTAATGGCAGAAATAAGTAACGTCGGTTTAATAGCGAAATAATACTTTTGAGGACAGGGATTACGGCGAAATGCAAATACGGGCACTAATAGCATCCTAATGATTACCACCTCTAAGTATTCGTCTCGCGACGCTAAAGAATAACATGATCTCATTATCGTTACAAATGCAGCAGATGATAAAGAAATTCCATACTTGATGACCTACAATGCAATTAGCAAAAGGATAACGCGTTAATTGTGTTTGATATTTGCTCATACAAAGAACTCAGCGAATCATCAGCAACAATAACAAATGACTCTTAGTCATGAAATGCTTGTAAACGCATCAACTATTATTAATCTATACAATTTACAAATGATGCAAGAAAAAATCACAAAACGCATAATTATATTTATTAAACGGAAAAATCGAGAATGTGGAAATTTTAACCGTTTAACGAAAAAAAAAAGAGGGGTCACCAATTACGTAATTGACGTTAGGAAGAGCGCGCTTCGGCAATTACGCAATTAAAATACAATTTTTTTGTTTGCATAACGAAATGTACAAAATAGGAACAGAAATAATAGTAAAGGAAACATGAGAAATTCGCTGTCTGGTGTTTATCAATATGTTATTTTGTACACTCATCTTGATATAGACCAGATTTCGCACAAATAAAATGAAAAGAAAAACAGAAATAAAGAGATGCAAACAAGCGCAATTATCAAGTAAAATATGTGGGAGACAGTAAAATTAACGTTCAACGTTGGATGACATTTTACGATAAACATTGATTCCCCTGTTGCCACCTGAATACAATCAACGAACTAGCGTTTAATTCGTAACGCAACGCAAACAACACAGGTTTCTCTATTAGTTGAATTGCATTTTCGAAAACTCAATCCAAGTAAATTGTATTTGCGAGGAAAAGCATGCGCAAAAACTATTCGTTATCAGCGACGAAAGGTCAAGACCTTAAGTGTACGAAAACTGTTATCTGGTAGAAGAAGCAGCCAAACATTTCGGATAACAAGTTGAAAGTGCATATCTAGAGGTACAGGGTAAACGCGAGCAGAATTCCAAATGAGTTTAGCAGGTGGATGACCCCTTTCGGTCACAACACCAATTTACGTAAATTGATAATAAGATAGGAGCAGAGTTCATTTCTTTTTTAAATTTACAATTGTAATTTTTTTTTCAAATTAACAAAAATACAGCATTTTTAAATGATGTTTAGAATCTTTCGATTTACTGTTTCAAGCGCATTATCAGTAGCATAGAAAATTAAGTACTTTATAACCACAAGTATTTAGTAGAACAAATTCATTTAATTTGGATAAGAAATCTTCTGAAAGTGAAATTTATATTAATTTCTATGATACGAACATTAATTTCTACAATTATACAAGACAACCTTTGACCTTCCACGCGATTTTCTTTGATATGGATATACACATATATTTGTAGATGATTAAACAATATGGAAACAAAATAGATTCCATTCAAGTGCATGCAAACATGATTAATTAAATATAAAAATAAAATATAACTAGAATTCCCTTGAACTAATATTGCTGTGAATCATGAGTAGAGTGAACATGTTAATCGCATTCTAATTATATCAATTGCATAAATACAATAAAATTTACAGTTCTGTAATTTTTTACACGTTTTCTCTTTTACACGGTTTAAAAAAAAATATTTTGTTTTGCATGCTTTTCGATTTACACGGGTTTATATTAAAAAAAAGTTACAATTTCAATTTACACGTTTTTTTTTCATGAACCTATCTACTGTGTAAATCGGGGTTAGGTGTACTAATTTATTATTTATAAAAAAATAAGTTATATAAATTACTAACAAATAAATACTTTGTTTAAATAAAATCAAATAAAATTAAACGTATGTTACTTAAATCTATTAACAAAACTTAGTATGATGAAGTAATTAGTTGGATTTTTATTGGAATTACAATGAATTTATTAAATTAAAAATACATAACGAGTGACGATGAGAAGAGAAGTCCCGGATTTCGCGAGCTCCATCACTTTGTGTATACATATTATGTGTATTTTTGAATATGTTTCACTATATGAGTAAAAATCCGGAAATTCTGGAACGGATTAAACTCGTTAAGCGAGGTTCCACTGTAGTGGGAAAGAAATAATAACTTAATGAAGATTGACTATTTGTGTGTTCTTTAGATGGCAAGGTCTCAAAGGTAACGTGATGGAAACATCACCTTTCTAGTTTTTCTTATTTATGGTTGAACATTTTAACGTCAAGGATTGCAAACCGAAATTTGAATTTAAACGAGCCGGTGCGATTATTTTTTTTGCATTTCTTGGAACGGTGATAATCGTAGACAAGCTATGCAAATTGCAAACAAAACACTAGCAAAAATATCTTCCATTCCAATGGAAGTGCTTCTAATGTGTGTGTTTTTTTTTTATCAAAGTGACATTTGTCTACAAAGCAATGCGTAAAAGTACTCACACGTAAAGATTTTGCTGATTTTATCACGAACCTCTGGACCGGACCTTTCTGGGGTGGATGAGTCGAGGGTGGCGTCAATTATTATGCACGGGAAATTTCGCGAGACTGGAATTTGTTTGGGTCGTGAGGACAGAGGGAGAGAGGATAAATGACGTGAATAATTTGACAACTATAAAGATAGAAACAAAACTGTATTGGTATATAACCATGGTTACGGGCAAACAAAAGGTATCCAAAAAGTTTAAAGTTTTGAAAAAAAAAAACAACAACCGCATCCACAAAACAAAAAGCAACGTATAAACAAAAGATGAAAACAAACGTTTACTAAGAGTTCGGATCTAATGCCAAAATGATTTAGTATTATTATATATGTTTAGTGTCTGCCAAAAAAGCAGCTTCCCGAGTGCGGTGAGCCGCTTCGTTTTAATGGTGTGCCGAAACTACTGTATTATTACCAAGGCTACGACACAGGCAAAATGGTTTTGTAATTTTCGCTCGTTGAAAGACTACGAGTGGACTAGAGCGAAAAACAGAGACAGAAAAGTTTCGTAACGAGCGCTTACATATATATATATATTCATGTGCAACTGTGTTATCAACCATGCAAGTTGCCATGGTCAAGCAAGCAAGTGCATCGGGAAAAAAATCCGCGAATGGAAAACCTGCCCGGCCAATCCGCAATAAACAAATATTACGCAACTGAGGATGTTTTTCCCCGCAACCGATTCAAAAAGTTTTCCGCCGAAGCGACATCTATTCGCAGCTACGATCACAAAAAATAAATATTTTCAATAATTTCATTTTCAAATGCAAGCTTTCACCTGCTAATATCATTGAAGAAACAATATCATTGAAGAAAATAAGAGTTAATTAAAATAAATCGACTGATTACGTAACATAAATTTTCATCACAAACACCTATAGGATGTTATTTGAACTAGAATCAATTTGAATAATTTTACAATGCAAACGCATTCGAAATGAAGTGAACTATTGATGATTTGTAATTGTAATTAGATCGATAGTTAAGTTTAGAACGACTGTGCACCTTGTTCACATCAAAAACAAACTGCTTTAAGCCGATTATAAGCGATTTGCTTATGCAACATTTACTCGGCTCGTTTGTACAAAACATCAATCGAATCGTCCCTCTATTATTTTTTTTTTTCACTACTCAATGCACTCACTATGTAATAGAATTACTGCTAAATTGCTTCGATTAAATTCATTAACTCTCATTAATTTTCCGCTCGCGTAAATCGTACCAAAGTCGATGTTGAAACATTCTGAAAAAATCGATAAATTAAAATTAAAATACATAATTTGATTGTATAAACTTACAAATTGAAAATATTATTATATAATATTGTAAGCATTGCTTTTAATAATTAGTGAATAATTTTTTTAAAAACAAACTAGACTTTGAATAAGACGCATAATCCATTGAATATATTAAAATTTATAAAATTTAAATGAACATGGTGTGTAATTTTATAGAAGACGCGTAATTTGAATATAACTTTAAAATTTAAAATCTGTTATAGGCAACTTTACATACAGCTCAATATAAAATTACATAAACAATTTATATTTAAATTATTGGCTATCCTTTGGTTTTTTGCAGAGAGTCGAACCGAAATTAATTTACGGTTTACGGTTACGTTCCAAGTAAATATTTATCGTTCCAGTTTCGGTTCGTCTAAAAATTTCGGTTCAGTTCCGGTTGAAATTAAAATTTAAAATCGAGTCCAATATCAAATTTTGATTTACCAAATTCCCTTACTATTGTTTTAAAATATAAAATTGAAAATACAAAAGAAATAAAAATTGTTTAGTGACTAGTTCAACACATGCACTTTGTAAAGTTTCTTCAGTCATGTTTACAGTAATAACTTTTTTAATCACTTTTGAGTTTTTTTTTAATGTTAGTTGCGCAAGACTGCTTGCCCTTTTTTCTTCTTGAACCGAAATTAACCTTAATTAAAATTTCGCTCCTGTTTCGGTTTTTCAATTCAGCATTTTTTCGTTCCGGTGACAATTTCGGTTTACGGTTCGGTTCCGTTCGACTCTGGCTTGTTGTAATTTATGAATATACAGTTTTATAACACTGCAAAAATTCATACATTTTCGCTATAAGTAATATACGGTTTCACAATATACGGTTTCACCGTGATTATGTAATTAGTGGTAATCTCAAACTTTTTGGTCGGGTTCCGGACCTTTTGCACATACAAATTTTAAAAGACCTCCGGAAAGATTGGGTATGTGTAGAACAACATTGAGACGGAATATTTTCTACACATACCCATCTGTCATTAATTTTTCTGCTATCCCCTAAATAGTTTTGACGACATTGACAAATTATATTTTTGGGTTTCCAAAACATTTATTTTAAAACACTATAAAAATATGTCTTAGCTTGCAAAGCCTGGGTCCCTAGACACGTATCTTATCAACTTAATGGGTAATTCATCTCTGTAGGGCCCATCAGAGTTTTTGGGGCTCACGAAAAAATATGTGGAATAGAATATATATTTTGATGTTAACTCTGCATCAACCATAAGGATTTTCAGTTGTAAGTTTTCCAAAAATATTTATGATATTTATTAAAAAAATATCGTATTTGTTCTTTGCATTTACCTTGAATAATATAATAGCATAAAAAAAATGTATTATAACAACCTTTATCAGTATACCGTAGTAAATTGATAGTCTATCAATAATATGTAATTATTATGTTGACTCGTTAGTATAATTGTAAGAAATACTAATATTTACTAGTTACGCACACTAATTATAAATTAATTGTTTTGATGCCACCTCGATTACGTTTAACAACAACAAAACGAAAATAGAACAATTTTCGCACATTTTAATTTTGCACATTTCATAAAAAAAACAATTTCATAAAGTTTTCTGTCAATAACAATGTTCGCAACAAATGTTAGGGCACTGGGCAAATTGTATTTAGAATTATATAAAATATTTAAAAATTGCATTAGGCTGTCAATTAATTTTTCTGTTATTCTTCGCAATTAACAAGAAAAGCCTAAACGTAAATATCTTATTATTGAATATAAAATTATTTAATTATTTTAATCTCTGTTTTTAATTATATTAATGAATATTCTCTCGTTAATGATTTAACTGTTATTTTCTTCAAAAGATTATATTTAAATTTCCATGTATTTCTATATGTTTCTATGTTGTTGTAAACGCTACTTTTCGGGTGTTATTTACGGCCAAATAGGTGTAATTATAGTAATCTATGAATAATTGCTACATTTCCCAAACATCCAGCTTTCATATGCATCTTTTGGATCGATTCTATGTATTATAGTTCTCAAGAAATCAACAAGCAACATGTTGGGGTAATGGGTGTATAAAATTCGGTCTAAATAATATTATTTGTAATTAATTTATTGATGCGTAATCTCGTAATCGCATCATTTTGATTGGCGAAAAGAATGGATTGAGATAATTGTCCCTAGATAATTAAAAGCGAGTCTTGGAGAGTTGAGATGTTCGGTAAAAATAGAAGAGCCAACGCAATTGTAACCCTAATCGCAGATTATGACCTTTTATGTAATAACATTTGGTGAGAGCAAAAAAAAAGCGAAGATCTGATATGATCATCTGTAGAGCAAACAACACGCCATCAGGCAACATATACCGTCGATTCAGACAGAGCATATAAACGGCGCTGCCGATCAGGTTTTCCCGCAGTTAGCTCACAGGACGTGCTGTAGTTAACTTCGCACGAAGCTTCCAAGGGAATTTCCAACAAACGCAGGACCATATGTTAGTTTATTTTCATTTATTATTTAACCCTATGCTTAAGACAACTTTATTCGTGTATTTACATGATTTAATGTTTTATTTATTTATTTATATATTTTTTTTTTTGGGGTAATAGTTCTGAAGATGGCCAACCGCTGCGAACTGAAGACATCGGCGTGTCCTCGTGCGGAGAAGACCTGTGTGATCAAGAAGGCCAAGATGTCTTTCGATATGAGCAAATTCGTGAGGCCAGATCAACCCTCGAAGTGCACGTGGAAGAAGGGGGCGGATCCGAAGTCGTCGCCCCATTCCACCTTCAGGATGTGAGTTAACAAACAAAAGTCCGAAAAGAACTAATGCCGCATCCTCATTAACCTTAAAGCGACCCGCATTTGTTTATCTTTGACATCAAGTAGCATATGCATTTGTACTGTTTGCATATGCAAATCGCTTTGTATTTCTGTTTCCACTTACTAGAGACAACAATGGACCTATTGAAAACGCAAATAATAGAGGAAAAAAAACTGTTTAGCGCCAAAATGACGATATTTTTTCCGTTGATGCCACCGATTCGACCGTAACAATTATCGTTCATTGTTAATCAATTGAATACATTCAAGGCCGCCCTATCACGAATTATGTAATATAAACACGGATTTCGCCATGTGCTATTTTGATATTAAGGTTGCCTATCATATCGAATTGTGCCTATTGAAACATACTGCAAAGCCAAAAGGTCTCTAATTCTTTGAAGATTTACAATCACACATATGATTTTCTTGAAAATGAATTTATAGATAAACATTTTTCATAAACAAATAATTCAAATAACTCAATTGCAAAATCGTTTCAGTTATCATACGATTAATACTTAACATCGTCATCATCTGTTTGCGTATGCAAATTGCTTTATTTTTCTCTTTTGTCAGATTGTTAATGTACAACTCAATTTGCACATTCATGCATAAATGAAAATTTACAATGATTTATTTGAATTTCTTTGAACAGCCAGAACGACGGTGGTCCGATTCCGAACATCCTCCATCACATTGGAAACACGCCGATGGTAAAACTCAACAAAATCCCGCAATCTTATGGAATCAAGTGCGATGTTTGTAAGTGAATTCGTTGATGTTCTTCGAAGTATTTTTTTTTAAATAAGAATATGTATTTGTTGTAGATGCTAAATGCGAATTCTTCAACCCGGGTGGTTCCGTCAAGGATCGCATCGCTTTCCGTATGGTCGAAGACGCGGAGAAGCAAGGTCTCTTGAAGCCAGGATATACCATTATCGAGCCGACTTCAGGAAACACCGGTATCGGTTTGGCTTTGGCTGCTGCCATCAAGGGTTACCGTTGCATCATCGTTATGCCCGAGAAGATGTCCAACGAGAAGGTGGACACTTTGAAGGCACTTGGAGCCGAGATCATCCGGACACCAACCGCTGCTTCATTCGAATCTCCGGAAGGTTTAATCGTCGTGTCTCAAAAATTGCAGAGCGAGATTCCAAACTCGATTATTTTGGATCAAGTAAATTGGAGTTCATCAAATCAAATGATTTCAATAGTTTAACGTGTTTTCATTTCAGTACAGGAATCCGGGTAATCCTTTGGCCCATTACGATACAACAGCCGCCGAAATTTTGGAGGCTTTCAACGGAAAAGTCGATATGGTGGTACGTATTTGATAATTGATTTAAAAAAAGTGTATCTATGTTTGTAATTAATTAACTTCTTAGGTTGCTGGTGCTGGAACCGGTGGTACCGTATGCGGTATTGGCCGTCGCATGAAGGACTCCTGCCCTTCCTGCATCGTCGTCGCCGCCGATCCTGAAGGTTCAATCCTTTCTCTTCCGGAATCCCTCAACAAAACCGATGTAACCTATTACGAAGTCGAAGGTATCGGTTACGATTTCGTGCCCACCGTTCTGGATAGATCCGTCGCCGATCTGTGGGTCAAAGTTAACGACCAAGAGGCTTTGCCGATGGCCAAGCGCATCATCAAAGATGAAGGATTACTTTGCGGTAAGCACTCAAAACGACGAATACAACATCATTGTTATAATTTCAAAACCTTCAGGTGGAAGCAGCGGTTGCGCCATGGCTGCGGCTCTGAAAGCGGCGTCCAGATTGAAGGAAGGCCAAGTTTGCGTCGTTGTTCTCCCCGACGGTATTCGCAACTACATGACCAAATTCGTTTCCGATCACTGGATGGAAGCCAGGAACCTCCAAGAATGTGTCAACACTCAAAACCACTGGTATTTACACAACGCAACGAACAAAATAATGCATGCTAACTGGAATTGTTTACAGGTGGTGGGACGAAAAAGTATCTAAATTACCTCTTCAACCACCAATGAGCTTATTGCCAAGCACGACCTGCGCGAAAACTCTCAACGTTATGAAGAAACAAGGTTACGATCAAATGCCGATCGTTGATAAAAATGGGTAAATTCGGCGTTCAATATTGGTAAATTAGTGTTTATATGTTTTTCTTTATAGAACCATCGAAGGTATGGCAACCATCACCACTCTCATGGGTAAACTGGTGAATTCGTTCGTGAAGCCCAACTGCCCAATCAGCAAGACCACAGTTGCAAAATACAACAAAGTCAACCCGAACACCTCCCTCGGTTTAGTTTCAAGGATGTTGGAAAAAGACACCTACGTCCTAGTCACAGACAGTAAATAAAAAAGCAATTCTATAATAAGTGTTAAATTAACTAAATTATCTTTTTGTAGTGAAAGATTCCAAGGAAGTGATTTTGGGCATCGTGACAAACATCGATTTGCTCCACTACATCACCGAGAAGGAGGCGAAGAACGGCAGCGAATGAAAACACAAGACCGATCGGCAAAATGTTTCTTTTTTATATACTTACAAATAAAAAATAAAGACAAATAAATAATCTCGTTAAGATCTTTGGACCTGAATGTGGAACTTGCAAGAGGGCATGCTTTGCACCTCCGCAGTTACTAAACTGTTGATGCCCAAATTGGCCAATCCGCCTCTGACTACGCCGCACGTGAACGTCACGTAACGCGGAGCCAGCTCCAAATATTGTTTACCATTAGAGATGTTGTTCAGAAATCGGAATCCGTTGTCCTGCAGCACGTAGACGCCTTGGTGGTTGGTCCGCAAGTTGTCTATCTGTTTCCTATAGATCGCCGTCCAAAAATCAGTGCATATGAATTTCATCGTGTCCAGCTCATCTTTGAACCGAGGCATTTCCTTTGTTAATCTGAAAATGCACATAAAATTATAATAATATAAACAAACAAGATTTAGCATTGTTTATTCGCCGTCATAAATTTTGAAATAGAAGTCTGCTTCAACAGGAAGGAACGTGTTTACGACTGTTTAGTCTACATTAATAAATAATGTTTTCTTTCAAGTCCATAAAGATTATAAAGCCAACAAACTTGTTTATAACATAATTATTATATTTACTTAACAGAAGTCACCTAAATATAGTGAGCAAATTTTTGAGACATTTTGAATGAAAATAATATGAATTTACGTATCCAAAAATACTGCATATTTAATAAATAAGTTTAATTGAGTAAATATTTATCTGTTATTAAAACTTTATCACCTCGTTTCCATTGCACTAAAATAATACTAAATTTATGTGATATAGAACATGTAACTTATGTATTGTAAGTTGACAAATATGCCTAATGGCTTGATAATTATTGGTCAGTGATACATGTATCATGTCACGCATAGTGCGGATGCAGCATTATAAATGGTTTATAGATAATCGAATTAAAATATACACAGATGCAATTGAAGTTGCCTATCTTGTTTTTAGAAAAGTTAAATATTTTCTTTCCTAACGCTATAAACAATAAGTCTATACTCTGTTGTAATTATCTTTGACTATACTGCTCACCTTTCTATCATTCTGTATCCAGTGGAAAATCCCAAGTATTCCAAATTTGATAAATCTTCGTCCTGCAGTAAGTTTATTGATTTAGTTAGAATGTATTGCAAAGGATTTAACTCACTTTGGCATCTTTGTTTTTCAGCTCGCTCTGCTCGATTACATAGTTAACAAGTTCGGAATGTAAGAAATCGAATACTGTTTCGTCTGCCATTTCTTCTAGCGCAGAAACGGTACTTCCTGTATACACCTGTATATAGCTGTTGAGGAAAATATCGAACGCCGTCCTTTGTAGGTTAATACAGCAAATGTATTGTTTTTTTAAACAGCTGATGTGTATGAGCGATGAGAGCGCCCTCGGAGTCAAACTAAAATCTTTTTATCGCAATATGGCAGCAATGTCATAGTGCTGGTACGTACTAGAAAAGATCGTGTTCCGTAAAAATGAATTCAGTTCTGTTCTGCGTGGTCTGCGGTAGCAACGAGAAAGTACACAGGTGTTCGAGCTGCAAGTCAACGTACTATTGCTCAAGAGAACATCAGAAACAGGATTGGAAGCGTCACAGAGAAGAGTGCAAAGCACGCATCAACGGACGCGCCACCAACATCGAGCATTCTGTGGAGCAGCATCAGGGGAACCCCCAGTTGCCAGACGAGGGTAGCTCTGAAAGCGAAATACTGAGATCACAGGCCGAGTGTTTAAATCCGCATTATAAGGAGGACAAGACACCGACTGAGAAAGCCCTGAAATCTGCCAGGACAGCCATGCCAATCAGTGGAGAGAACATTGTACATCCCAAGAGACCTGACTTTAAGGACTTCCCAGAGAGTTCGCACTTCTTGCATGAGGCCCACAATGAGACAACAAATGGGATCTGCAGGAATGTGATCCATGACATGGATGCATATGGTGTGTGTGTTGTTGACAATTTTCTGGGTGATGGTCAGGGGAAGGCAGTGCTGTCAGAGGTGCTCGATATGTCCACCAAAGGGGTATTTAAGGATGGCCAATTGGTTAGCAGCAATGGCAGACAAGATCTGAAGACCATCAGAGGTGATCAGATCACATGGATTGATGGTAGGGAGCAGCATTGCACTCAAATTGGAAAGCTCATCAGTCGGGTTGATGCTATAATCATGAGAGCAAACAAAATGTACAATAATGGTAAACTGGGAGACTATAACATCAATGGAAGAACCAAGGTAAGAATTGAAGAATAACAAAAAGATTGCAAAAAGATTTTCAAATATCAAAAGTTCTTCATGTTTAAGGTTATGTCGCTGGCATCGACATAGTTCCTAAGAAGAAATGTAACAATTCATTACAGAAATCACACGCAATTCCTAATTAATTGAAACATTCCTCGTGAACAATCGTTCAATCAAGCAATAAACGTTTGTTTACCAATCGAAGATTTGACATGTGTCAGATTTTTAACTAAAATTGTAAACAAGCGAGAACGTTTCAACAATATACGAGAAAGTTTTGCATGGAACTTCTTCTAAACTCGCACAAAGTATTTTTATAGTTTCTAAATATAAAATGGCGCTCCGTTAAAATCGCCCACTTGGACGCACTTTGTTTTCGCTCCTCACAAGATCTACGATTTCAAAAATAGGAAAACGAAAGAAGGCAACTTATATTGCAATCGTTTAGAGCGTTTAGCGCTTCCTGCTTCACGTTTAGAAAGTTGCTATCACGAACATATTTTGGCATTTAACAAAGCTAGAAATTGGGTTAGCGTTCTCCGAGCGATCATATTTGTTTGTTTGTAAACATGTGTATTTTCTATACAATCTATAGCGCAAGCAAACACAACTGAACTATAAACAATTATAAATCCAGGCTTCATATAGATTTTCCCTCTGGAAACTGCAATTTCGTGAAATCATCCTATATTTTTTTTAAATACGCCTTAATCTGAAATTGGAAAATAATGGATATCTGGATAAGTCTGGTAGCGTGGAGAATATGCGTGGTCTATGTTTATTTACGAGTGCGCTCTCCGTTGCACTCGCTTCGTTCACGTGCGCTTCTCTCCTTCTCTCGGCTTTAGATCGGAGCATGCTTTTAGTCACGTACGCAAAATCCCATATATATATATACGATTTGTACCTCGTGTTTATTGTTTTCGTCTAACACAGCCAGGATTCTTTTCCCATACACACATACAACTCGCAGTTTTAAAAACCCAAAACCTCTTTAATTCTTCTCTCTCTCTTATTGGACTAACGAATGAAATAACAACGAAACAACGTCATCGATCCATGAAATTGCTCTTCGGTGACGCAACGCATTGTTGACTTTCCTGCTATCGTAGTTTCTCTGCAATATCTATAGGATTTTCCCAAACTAAAGTGAACTCTTTTGAACGAAGCCCAACGATGTAATTTATTTTTTTTATTGAAACAAACCAAATAAACAAATATACACACAACATTATTTGCTTACGAAACCAGTAACTGTTTACACTTAAACATTGCGGAGATCGTTCATTTCGTATTGCGCATTTTGTATGGTAACGAAACATCATCATCATCATCCATCGAATCACGCCAAAAGCACCGGAAGAAAACATCAGTTACGCAACGTCGTAAATCGATTTTAACATCATCTCTTTTTCTTTTCTCTCCAAAGCGAATGGAAAATAGAAATTCACTTTGAATAATTACTTGGATACGTGGGAGGAGAAACAAGTTCTCTTCTCGTGATTCTAGCGAAACGTTTTAAAAATTAAAAGCAACATCAATTTTGCAACTCGTCCAATTCGCGTGATTACCAAGAATATTGGATATTTAGAATTTCAAATATTTACTTTTTGATCTGCATCTGGGAACAGTTTATCGCTGCATAATAATATTTACATAGGTTTTCACGAAAGTTAAACAACTTTTATCGCAGATTGGGTGACCAATTTTTTGATCAATTATTTCAATCTATTTTGCATATAAATATTGTTTAATATTTTTTGGGCATTTAAATAATAATTGCCGAGTGACGCATCGATGAATGAAGTGATGTCCAAAGCAGGAGTTGTTGTCATAGAAACATCTCGATGGGGGTTCTATTTCAGTCGAGATTTATAGATTTTTTTAGTAGTTATGGAAACAAGTTGAAATAGAAGAAAGAGCATGCGTTGCGAAATTTAGAAATTTGAATCGCCAATAAATTCGTGATCCTAATACTCATCGATTTAAATATTGCAACAGCATAAATATTTAAGAATCTAAAGGACAGAAGACTGTTAGATTTCTTTTTTCTAATGGATATTGTTAGTGGTTTTGTAAAAGCAGTTAACTTTTTTTTTGGGGTTCAATGTCCTGTGTGTAAATCCGTTAATCTCTTAATTAAAATGCAATGTTTTACTTAATTCATTTTGATATTACGTTTACGTTTCTTGATTAAAAATAATGACTTCGTGTTACTGAATGAACATCATACAAATAGTAAATATACTTAGTATTTACTGTAAACAAAACGCATTGAACCGTAACGATCAAATGTTAGTTATTGGATCAACGTTATTCGCGGACACATTTTTGTTTATCCACAGATGCCTTTGGTTGCTTGAGCATTGCCGGATGCTAAAATCTTTCGACAGATACAGGAAGCGAGTAATTAAAATTCCAAACGTTGTAATTCAATTCCGGTTGTATTCTTCAGTATTCATACTTTCAAGTCTTTGTTCTATACTACATTTATCGTAAAAAAAAGTTTCTAAACTTAGATATGATTGCTCTGAAACATTACTTATTTATTATAATTGGTCGTCTGCTTTATTATAAAGGTCGAAACAAATTGTAACTATGATGTCCTTCGTGGGATAATTACCGAAACCTTTAAAAAAAAAGTATATATGTAAATACACGAAACATTTTGGTCAAGGTCCTCGGGCCATCATCCTTGGTGGGCTTGGTGGATCGAATCGCACACGTAATCGTTTACACGCGTAAACTGGGCTCGGTTCTTCCCTGATGGCCACAACAAATCAATGAATCTGATGTAAATTCGCGAATTTGCACGTAATTATGGTTGCCTACTATACAAGATTTGAATTTAAATTTGCGCATTCTTCGGTGTAGTAAAATAGCAAACAATCTGCGCTTTACAGTAGTAAATCAATTAACTACTCGTTAGATCTAGATTATATCATCAAATTAGTTTCCGTTAAGTGTTTTTTTTAAATGTGTAAGCATGCATTTTATCAATGAATGTGTAAATGAATCAACATTTTCGGCAATGCGAAAGAAGTAGTGTTCATTCACGGCTCGAAGTATATTTCCAAGAAAATCCAGTCATTCCGATTTAATCTAATCGCATTGCGAATTACTAATAACACGTTATTATTCCTTTCCGAGAACAATCCGCTCGCAAAAGGAATTTCTTTTCTTTCTTTTACACATCGGTCATTATATAATCAACGGAATGTTATTACTCAATTGATATAAATTAGTTTTTTTTTTAAATTAATTGTTTGTGTTTTTTTTTCTTCTTCTCAAAGATGAGATCATTTCACGAAAGTAGGCCATTTATTTCTGTATACACATTTTTTTTTTCTCGAGAAAACTTAATATGCTATACATGTAATAAGCTACTAGTGCAGGTACTTGAAATTGACCTTTGCCAATGTAAAATTAAATTTTATTTTGGTTTAAAAAAAAGTATTTGGCACCTCAGTCTCGAGCACACTTGCATGTCTGTATCTATGAGTGAGACTTTATCGGCGTTGAGTTGTTCAAGTTGATAATGGTTCGAAAATGTGAATGAATTCTTTTACGTAAGAGGAATTAATATAATTTGGTAAATGCGACTTGCTTTATAACCTGTTTACATTCGCTTACAAGTTTCAGTAATTTATTTTTAAAACAAATTATATAAAAAAAAAAAGTAACTTATGAGATAGTTGCTGCAGCATTTATTTGTTTGACGTAAATTACGAAAGATTGCAATTGTTATCTTAAGTAAATACATGGAGTATACGATGAATATTGGATAAAATGAATCAATTTGGAACGTAAAAATTATTATTCATGATGCACTGGTTTGTGGGTATGAATATTGGACCACCCACGTGAATGGAATGCAGGACTTTATTGTCCAAAGAGAGCAAAAGATGCAATTGGATTATGCAAGTGAGTCGGTGCATTTGGGACAATGGAAATGTTACGAACATGCCGGGTGTGCGTGTAAAATCCGCTAATAAAATGCATTCACGGTAGACCACAGAAAATGGTGCAATTTTGTGGCGGATTCGTGGAAATTCCCGACCGACGATCATATCTAAAAATATCGGAAAAGCATACACAGAACTCGCTAATAAGCGAAAATGTATTTGTTGCAACAGTTAAATGCACACAATTCTTGGTACTAATCTTGTTATACACATAAAACAACTAAATCACAAGATTTTTTTTTTAATTTTGATATTTTAATAATATAGTAAAACCTCGATTAACGCTTTAAACTTGTCTATTTACTGTATGTTAATATGACTTCAATAAATGAGGTGTTACTGCAGTTGCAAATCATATGGGACTAGATATTCAAATGCTAGGTTTTTCATGGGGGTTTTCCTACTTCAGATTATAAACATGTTATTTGTTAAAACCGATGATTGGAAAAGCCTCTATTAATTAATTAAAATAACCAAACAAATGTATTACACTGATTACTAAAGCTGAACGGAATTTAAAACTATTCAAGAATATATATATAAAAAAAACATTGAATATATTTCACTTTAAAATTGCTTTTAAAAATACAGAAAAATAAACCTCGGTAACACATAATATTTGTGATTTATAAATTTGTAGATTTCAATGTTTAAGTAATTGTTGTATTATTATTATTTATGTAATAAGAAATCAAATTGTTTTATAAATATGTTGAGAATATTAATAATATTTTGAAATGTGAAATAGTTGTTTTAAAGATAGTTTTTAATAAGTAAAAATTGTCGAATTTTATGAAATGTAAATACTGTTTTTTCGGATGTGCCGCAAATTTATGAGACAATTAATATAAATCTATGAAAGACGCATTAAAGTTTGAAGTAGATTTCTTTATGGGATAAGTGTGCGTCTTATGGTCAGAAAAAATACTGTCTGTAGATCATTGTTCCAGAGGTGATAAAAACTGGAGCGTGTACGTGTATTCCCACTAGACAGAAGTGTTTAATAATAGAACGTATAAATATTAAGTAATGCAATTTCTAAATGTGTCTTTGAGGAGGAGGTGTTGGCCAGAAATCCCTGTCCCACTTTTTCGCTCCGTACGGCGCACGAAAAGAAACGCCGGTTTTCCTATTAGATTTCGGAGCCTACGTGACGTTTGCTGGGTACGTCACGGCCCTACACGTGGGCTGGCACGTAGCAGATTCGTTTGTTCAGCCTCTATATATATATTTTTTGGAGTGCAACGACTAACGAATAACAATATTTATTGTACTCGGCTACTTGGGGGAGATAATTGAAGAAAGAAAGAAACAATGCGGTTAAACGCGAATAGACCGAAATTCGTGGCCCAAATAGGCGCGCGCGCGCCTTTTCTCTACGTGCACGTCCACTTTTCCTCGGTGTTTATTTTCGTTTCACCTGAATTTGTTGTTTTTACCTTATCTGGCATGGAAATTGTAAACAGTTCGTTTCATTTCATTTCTAGCAAAAACGTTCCTTATCTGAACACAATTGCCAATTAATCGTGATGCGACGCCGAATTCGTTTTATTTTTATCTTTCCGCTAATTAGCGATCATTGCTCACTCTAATCTGCATTATCTTTGCTTCGGAATGCGCACAGCTGCTGCAATCCATCTCTTGCGTATCACGTTTCTAAAAAACACAGTATCTTTTATAGATTCGATTGTTTATGGTCAGTAGCTTTGATATTTATTTTCAAACCACTTTATTATTCGAACTTTATTATTGTAACACAACTATTGTTTGAGTGATGAAATTTAAACGAAATATTTATAAACTGCAAATTCTTTAAAATAAAAGTACACTTATTTACACTTTGGATGATGAGTTCGTTGTGGTAGTGACGTTTTCTTTACATAATAGAAGAAAAAATAACATACTTATACATACATATACACGAAATGAATGATTAGCATAGATTTTTTTTGTAAATGGGATCTTGAGAGTCCTCATTCATTCACATTGGGTATTAATTATTGTTAATTCGAAGAAGTGTTGTGTGTGTGTGTCTGTGCTCCGCGTGTGTAAATAATATGACTACATAACAACCATATAACTTACTTTGTAACCCAACTATTGTTTGATTGATGAAATTTAAATGAAATGTTTATAAACTGCAAATTCTTTAAAATAAAAGTACACTTATTCCCCGATTTACACGGTAGATAAGTACTTTTGAATGTAGAACCGTGTAAATCGCAAATTATGCAGGAATTGGTGTACTGTTGCACGAAATTATTTAAAATTACAAATGTAATGTAAATGTCTCGAGTTTAACATTGTTCTCTTTGTTTCAAGGCTATGGTTGCTTGCTATCCAGGATCAGGTTCGCATTACGTGAAACACGTGGACAATCCGAACAGGGATGGAAGATGTATTACGGCCATCTACTACTTGAATCTGCATTGGGATATTAAATGTAGCGGAGGATTGCTGCGAATTTTCCCAGAAGGCTGGACCGATAAAGTAAGTTCTCTTTACATTCTTTAAATATGTAACAAATTCAAACTGAATGTTGTAATTCAACCCGAAAGTTGTTTAGGGTCATTGCAACTGGTTTCTGTCGACTAAACATGAGTTGACAATTGCTCGACTCGCTGTACCATTTACGAAACTTTTGTCTCTATATTTTTCTCCTTTCTGATTGCAGGTTGCAGACATAGAGCCGCTATTCGATAGGTTATTATTCTTCTGGTCGGATAGGCGGAATCCGCACGAGGTGCAGCCCGCATTCCACACGAGATACGCGATAACGCTATGGTACTTTGACGCGAGAGAAAGAGAGGACGCTTGCAGGCGTTATGAAAAAGATCGTAAGTCATCTTTCAAATTGATTCACAGATAAATCATTCTATGTAATGTATTAATCCATTTATTCGTTACACATGAATCTGTTACTAACAATTAACTGCTGGTATTAGGGTGGTCGACACGGAAGTCACTATTATTGATTTTTCATAGTATTTGTACTTCAGCAACCTTGACCAAGTTTTGTCGTGTTCGGGCCAAAAGTGGAACTTGCTAGTATCGATCCCTTAAAGCATGTCTTTCTTTCATTGCTTCAACCTACTACAATTAGTGCACTAATGCTAAAGCATTACATTTTTTGTTTTGTTTTGGCTATTAAAACACTCCACAAAATTATTCTAAATAGTTTAATAAAATGTTATTTATTTAAGTAAATATTTGTAATTTTAATACTTTAACTCATAATAATAATGAGATAATTATTGAATAACAATTAATATGTTTATGTTTGCAGGTTCCTCTTTGAAGAAGAAATGAAACGAGGCTCCGACGATGAAGGGGAGTGCGATTCGTTCAGTGATGTGATATTTATTTAAAGGAAAAAGGGACTGCTGGAAGGATGATGAGTTCGTTGTGGTAGTGACGATTTCTTTACATAATAGAAGAAAAAAATAACATACTTATACATACATATACACGAAATGAATGATTAGCATAGATTTTTTTTTGTAAATGAGATCTTGAGAGTCCTCATTCATTCACATTGGGTATTAATTATTGTTAATTCGAAGAAGTGTTGTGTGTGTGTGTGTGCTCCGCGTGTGTAAATAATATGACTACATAACTATTATATTTTGTATTTAGATGTGTAAAATGTGTGATAATTTCCAATGATAACCGAACTGGACCTCTCTGTTTGGGATGATGGCTTTGTTTGTTGATTCTTTTTTTGTTCATTCTACACAAACCACACGGATTTCTGAGAATTAAGTGAGAATACTGATTGTAAAAGTAAAACAAAATAACGAGTATTAAACTAAATGCAATACGATAATATGTGCAACCCCAGAGCAGTTTCCTATAGTCTATGTATATTATTATTATTATTAATTTTGTTTCCTAGAAAACAAACAACGTCCCCCCAGTTACAGTGATTTATTTGCTTCTTAATTACTCAGCATGATTTATACATACATACGTATTTAATTATAGTTTTCTTAATGCTTATAAAAAAAAAAACATCAATCGTTTTTTTTTCTTCTTTAATTTAATACAAATGATTTGTATATAGATAGTTTACAGTGTATTATTTTATATATCTGAGAGCGTCCTCAATTTTGTTTGAATTATTATTCAGTTGTTCTTAATTCTATTTTTACTTGGAGTAATCTCGAAAGACTATGTATAATGTATAGGTAAAAAAAATAATGAAATTATATATTTTATATACAAAAAATTTGTATATAGTAGGATTGAAGTGTATACTTATCTTATATATTATATAGTGTAACATTTTTATTACTAATAATTTAATTTGAAAAAAAAACAAACTTTTTTCTTTTTATATATATATTATATAAAAAAAAACTATGAGTTTAGGCGATAAGAAATAAACGTGTTTCATAATAAAAAGAGTAAAGACAAAGATATTAACATTATTTGATCACAGAACGCAGTCATCCAATTGTTCGGTGTATGGGGTGTAGCATTTGAACTGAAAACCGCCTTCGCAAAACGAACCCTGTAAACAGTTTACAATTTAGGAATTAGTTGGTAAAACTATATAGTTTTTTTGTTTTAATTACCGGATTGACAACTTTGCATCCCTTGTATTCGCCTTGATAAGATTCCGATTTATCCCCGATTACAATCAGATTTGGTAGTGGATACAAATTGAGCGTATAGTCGAAGTCCCAGTGGACGGTCAGAGCGTTCAAAGACATCGGGCTTAAATGTCCTTGACTAATCACAGTTCTGGTTACGCAATCTGAGAGCTCATCCTTTTGCGGTTTGTGGATCGTCGCTTGCATTAGCTTCGCTAAAACGTCTGCTCGAAACAGCACGATTTCTCTGGTGCAGTATTGAATTCGACACGGATTCGTGGTGAAAATCGCATTCGGAACTACTTTCGTGAACTGCGATGAGATTATAGAAGGAAGAGATATCCTGAAAAGCAATGATTTAAAGTAAAGTTTTCGATTTAAACAAACGAACACTCACCTAGGAACTATGTGCGGGGTGCATGGATCCATCATGCCTGGCACGAAGACGAATTTACTGTTATTCAAAATGTTTGGAAACTGATTTACTAATGAAGCAAATTGTTTGAAGAGTTTCGACAGGACTTCGATGTACTCGGACCCGTGTGATTCGGACATGAAGTTACCCATAAAAATGAAGGCTGAGGGCGGATTTGCCTCCATTCCGTTAAAAAGCATTTCCAACTTTTCGAAAACCTAAATAAACACACTTGAAAATCGTTTTTAAATATTCAATTTGCTAGGAGTTTACGTTAGGGTGATCCAACCAAACATCGGAGAACAATAGGAGCATGTTCATGGGATTCCTATTCAAATAATCCTTCAAAGCTTGAGACTGTCTCAATGGAGTGGAAGAGTCGCCACCAAAATAATTTATATTACTGAAAGACAACCTGAAATTTCTTGTTAAATATATTACTTCTAACTATAATATTAAGCATACTTGGAATCATTATACTCCTCGCCTGGTGGTAAAATTATTGTCGAAACCATCAACTTTTTATCTTCGTAATACCCATTCACCAGTACAAAACAATTCTCCACGAATAATCCACCATGAAACCTTCAATTACATAATTAATCAATTGGAAACAACAAGCAAACTTTAAACTAAATTACTTAGCATGTGTTAAATCTAGATGGACAATCCCAGTGGGATCTTCCAAATAATATTTCCCCTCAGAAACTTGCAATAAGGAACCCAATATCACAGTTTTATCTAAAGTGTGCTCAGACAGAGTTAGCAAATAATCAACTGTCTGCAGCTGTATTCTATTGGCTTCAGTGGTAAGTTTATTTTTGAAATTCCTCCTTGTCCTCTGCAAAATACTCTCGTACCTCTCCAAAAACAATTGGGCCTTGCTGTTGGCATCTGATAGGAAAGTGGATTTCTTGGAACTCACCATATACCTTTTCCTTTCTGGATCATACCTGAGTCTGGGGAATTCAAAAGCACCAATCACTTTGAAGACAGTCTCATGTTTATCGTGGCCTGAGTGCAAGCACACTTCAATGGCCTGCTTGATATGCTCCAACTCAATACTTCTATCATGTATGTTCTGCCTTTCCAAGCTCTGGCATATATCCTTAATGCAGCCATCGAATATCTCTGTATCAGTTAAGTCGATGTGCTCCTCAATGCATTTCTCTATTATGAGCTCACAGAATTCTCTACAAAATAAAATGTGTTAGTTAATAGTCAAGGCAATTACAATAACTCACTTTCTAATATTAAAACCGCTCAATTTAAATCCATTGAAGAGCTTTTTCTTGATTCGTTCCAGATTCATTTTCGTTGGTTAATAAATTACTAATTTTTGGCGCTCTTTTACGTTCAAAACATTGTGATTTGTGCTTTATATTCGAACGTTAGAGAAAGTTTGGTTGCATATTGGAAGAAGATACTGCTGACAAATAGTGACAGATGATGACAGAACAGATGATATCATTGGATATGTCACACGTCAAATACACAGTCAGAGTAGGTTAGGTTTTTAAAAGTAAACTAATAACAAATTGTTTGTGATTCGGATCGCGTTGTGGCCCATAATTGAAGTCCGATCGAGCCACCTGCGATGTGGTCCTTTTTTTCGCGCGATCCTTCCAAGGATTTTAATTTCGAGATAGGTGAGCCTGTGCTTGGGCTGCAGGAGCACAGTGTTTGGACTTTACACAAAGGCAAAAAGAAGGTAATTAAGATATATGTCAATTTGCATCTTTATCCTGTTGTTAAATCAATCTGTTTTATGTTTAGGGAACCAATGAAGAAGTATCTGTATTTGTGTTTGATATTAAGAGTGGATCAGAGACTCAGCTGGATGTTGCAAAAGCAGCAGTGAAGCGATTGAAAACTCTAAGGCATCCTAGTGTCTTAACCTATTTAGATAGCTTGGAATCTGAGAAAGTACTGTATTTGGCTACAGAATATGTAGAACCACTGCCTCAACATATTGAAAAGTTAAAGTTGGATGGTCCTCAGAAGGATCTGTACATTGCATGGGGAATCTTCCAAATCACTGTAAGCTTCTTAATATTTATTATAAATTATTTATTTATTAATTTGCTTCAATTGCAGAGAGCTCTATCATTTTTAAATAACGATGGTAATTTGAGACATAATAATGTGAATATTTGGTCAGTGTTTGTAAACACTTCTGGTGAATGGAAATTAGGTGGGGTTGAGTATGTAGCTACTGCTCAAGACAATAATTCCATAGCTATTAAAATCATCCCCTCACTTGAGATCTATGACCCACCAGAGAAAAATGATCCAGGCAGGCAAAGGCAAATAACCAAATGGTAAGAGGAGAAAAAACATTAACATATTAATTAGTTATTGTTAATTTAATTTACGTTTCAGTTCAACTGACATGTGGGGTTTAGGTTGCTTGATATGGGAATCATTCAATGGGCATTTGCATCAACAATCGTATCTTAAACTTCTGGATAAAGTATTTTGTTTAATTTAAATTATTATTGCTAAATAATTATTCGGTTTAACTTTTGCACAGATACCTAAACAGTTGAGCCCGTTGTATTGCGAATTGGTGGGAGCGAATCCCACTTCGAGACCTAATCCCGCTGATATTATAACGCGCTGCCGGAAACTCGGCGGTTATTTCAAAAACGATTTGGTCGACACCCTTCTGTTTTTGGAGGAGATACAGATCAAGGATAAGAACGAGAAGAATCGTTTTTTCTCGAATCTCACGCCACACTTGGACAACTTCCCGGATAACGTTTGCAAGCACAAGATCTTGCCGCAGTTGATAACCGCGTTCGAGTACGGAGATGCTGGTTCGGCCGTTCTAGCTCCAATGTTTAAGGTAAATTATATTTAAGCATTTATCTAATTACTGATTTGGATTATATTTTGTTTTTTTAGCTTGGACGTTTATTGGACGAAGCCGAATATCAGAAGAAGATCGTACCGTGCGTCGTGAAACTGTTCAGCAGCAACGATAGGGCAACCAGATCCAGACTACTGCAGCAATTGGAGTATTTCATCGGTCATCTTCAGGCGGGAACTGTGAATGATCAGATATTTCCACAAGTTGCTCACGGATTCATGGATACGAATCCGACAATCCGCGAGCAGACTGTCAAAGTATGATTATTTCAAGAGTTTTATGCTTCTTTATCTAACTTTTTGTTTGGTTTTGCAGTCTGTGATACATTTAGCACCAAAATTAAACTACAACAATTTGAACGTGGAAGTGTTGAGGCATTTTGCTCGACTACAGGCCAAAGACGAGCAAGGCGGCATCCGTACGAACACCACCGTCTGCCTGGGCAAGATAGCTCAACATTTGCACCCACAAATTAGACAGAAAGTCCTGATATCTGCTTTCATTAGGGCGATGCGCGATCCATTCCCGCCCGCAAGAAACGCCGGGATTTTAGCACTTGCCGCCACCCAGCAATACTATTTGCTTGCAGAAGTATCCGCTCGGATATTACCAGCCTTGTGCCAGCTCACGATGGATCCGGAGAAGTCCGTTAGGGATTCGGTGTTCAGGACCATCAAAGGGTTCTTAGGAAAACTGGAGAAGGTGTCCGAGGATCCAAGTCTGAGGGAGAGTATGGGTACGCCTCTGAATGAAACGCATTAATCTGGGATAATTAATTGATTCGTATTTTCAGAAGCTGATGTGAACACGGCCACGCCCAGTCTCAGCAATGCTGCGGCAACATGGGCCGGATGGGCGGTAACCGCTGTCACTGCCAAATTCTACAGGAGCCAATCGGACACCGTGAAATCGATTAATCCCATGTCGAGTCGCATGCTCAGCAAACCAGCTTCCTTGGAGCAGCCCTCCAGCAGCAGCATTTCTACCACCACTTCCAGCGTAACATCGATGACATCACTTGAACACGAAGACGCCAGTCGCGGGAACGATTCTGTTTCTGATTACGATTACGACAATTGGGGCGAAAACGAAAATTGGGGAGATATCGAGGTAAAAAAAAATATATTTTTTTTTATTTCACCACGATTATTTTACTATATTTGGTTATAACATTCTACTTTTCGGTTACTTCTGAATACTCCAATTCTTTTTTATTCTAACAATTTCACAAAAAAATATTAATAATTAACACAAACTGGACGATTCTCATCATTAAGATACACATCATTTATTCATTCTCCTTAACTGTCTATTCATCTCTTCTGTTCATTCTCTGGATTTAACATCATTGCATTAAATTTCTTCAGACTGGTGGGCAGATGGCCAGTAGCAGCGGAAGCGGCGGCGGCGAACAAACCAGTAATCCAACATCGCCGCCCTCCGGTTCTGCCACAAATAAAGTTACAGATGGTTGGGATAATGAAGAATGGGGAAGTTTGGAAGAGGAACCCGTAAGATAAATTAAAACCATGTAACATTGACGATTACAAGAAAATGTTTTTTTTTTAATTCCATTATTAGGAAGCTGAGGCTGAAATGACTTCTCCGTCGGAACCGTGGAGCCCGAGCGATAACACTGTAGACACATCACACGCCTGGAGCTCGGATGGTGTTAGTAATAGGAATAAGGCTCAAGCGGGATGGGAGGATACCGAGTTCGAACCGTTGGACGAACCCTCGTCCACGAACTCTAAACTGGAAGAAGCGAAGAAAAAGCGTGAGGAGAGGAAGCTGATGAGACAGAAAGAGTTGGAGGCTAGAAGGGCTACCAGACAAACCGGTGGCCCGATGAAGCTGGGCTCCAAGAAGATTTAGAGAAGGGAAACGATTTGCTTTGACTACGCCACATATCTTTTCTCTATACTATAATAACAAACAAAAAAAATCGATGATAGGAATAACGGAAAGAGAACTGTGAAGCTTTCGGAATAACTTTTACTTCTGAAGCTTGTTTTTTTCTATTTAACAAAAACAAAACAAAAATTATATGAAGAAGATTGAGAATGAAATACCAAACAAAATCATTTTCTAAACGATTGATGGCTTTCACGATTTCAGATTTTCCATCGGAGGTTAAAGTTTTAATGAGATAAAACCCCAGTCCTTTTTTATATCTAATTAATTATTACTACCTGCATGACTATATATGTAAATAAATTGTATTATATTTATTAATCTTATACTTTTTTCCAACGATATTGTCGAGTCAAAGAAAGAAACATAAGATATACATATTGTCGAATCTTTACTTTCCGCCATATAAATATTACTTGTTTACATTTTAATGAACTACAAATAAACGGTTTTTTAAGTAATTTATGTTTCAATTTTATTCCAATCAAAATTTACTTTCAAATATTAATAAATGTTAAAAAATAATTAATTTTATGAAGACTTTTCAATAGGCAACCCAAATAACGTTACATGACTGAAAGTAATGACGAAAGGATACATAATTAAATTACGTTCATCTATGAAATGAAATATCCTAATTGTATTTAATTCCGTGAAACTTGCGATCGTCTATTTTATATATTTTTAAATAAAATTTTGTGATCGAGTTTGGAATGTGATGGCATTCAGATTGCAATTAAAAGAGTTGTCAAATCCAGTCAAATATGTAAGCAATATAGCATAATAGCATGAAGATGCTGAATGGCTGAGTTGTTGTTGTACATATGTAATTTTAATAACATTATATTTTTGTAAGCATTTTTTAAATGAAAATGAATGTAGTCGTTCGTCAGTGGTGTGCGTGATTGTAGTGTGCCCCAAACATGTATTTCCCAATCGGTTGGCCAAAGGTGCTCCAGATTCCTGATCTTGGAGGCACACACATTAAGCAGGTCACATCGAACAGGGACAGAATCCTGTTTGCCATCCTCACAGACGATACCCTATCCATTTGGTTCTGCAAGGTAAACATGAATCCAAAATATGCAAATAAGAAAAAAATATTAATCAACCTATCTTTTTCTTCCAGCCTTGCGTTCCAATTGTTTACCATCAAAGACCCAAACAGTCTTTGGAGAAATTTGGAACAAATGTTATTGTCGAATGGAAACCAGACTCAAGTAAATTAGTTATTGCTGTAAGTACATTTGCATAAACATGAGTTGTTTAATGAAAGATTTTAGCACTTTTGGCTAAGTTAAATATTTACATAATGATCATAATTAATTTTAGACTTCAGAAGGACACCTCCTGTTTTACACCCTGAATGTTATTGTCGATCAGAAGGGACTTTACATTCAGACTGATTCACCACATGCCAATTTAAGGAGGGACAGTGCCGAGCTGTTCATTAAGGAAATCATACCACCTCTGCATTTAACTCTGGTAAGGCATACACTCTTGACACCATTCCATCTATTAATTAGTGAGAATATTTCTCATGGAAATGAATGAAAATACTGTTATATCATCTTCCTCTTGTTTTTTTTTTTCACACTTGTTTCCTTTAATTACAATTGTGAAATTTTAGGATTTCATATTGGCTAACCTGAGTAAGCAATTAACAAAACGTTGTTTGTATTTTAATTAGCTACATGTTTATGTAATTACATTCAAAGTATTTGAATTACTTATATTATAGTGTTCATAAGTAGTTACAACAAGATAAGATATCTACAGTTATAGCGTTAATTACTATTGTATAAAATAACTAGTTTTACAGTATTTAAATATCTGTGATTTTTTTTTTGAATATATATTTATGTATTATCTTTTATACTTTTATATAATTAGCTTACATCACTAGAATATGAAGATGAAGTGAAACCATTTTCGATTTTATTTAGTGTTAATTAATATTTTCTTGCTTTGTTATAAGAGCGAAGAGGCTTTGCTATGGGACGGAGCAATAACGAGCATTGCCTGCATTACCATGACCGAGATTATGGTCGCAACAACGAAATCTCATGTCTTGAGGTACAAATGGGATGGAACCCAGAACAGAGACTACAATTTGGATTTGCGCAGAATTCCTTTCTGCATCAACCAGCAAGTATCAAAAGGTTTCTTTTAATTAAAAAGCAATAAAATTAATCAAATTTACTCAATTTTATAATAATTTTAGCCATTCCAATTGTCGAGGAAAATACTTTTATAATTGATATTGAATACTCTCCGCTTGTCGGTGGATTTGCCATTGTATTGAACGACGGACGCGCTGCCTTTTTAACAGCCTCCTCGTTGAGGTTCGATCCCAATGTAAGACTATTATTATTAAAAAAATGCAGATTTTTTATACTTTTATTTACTTGCAGCAAGTTCAAGGGATTTGGGCCCAAGGCATCGAAGACGCGACTTGCGCTAGTGTCAATCACAAATACAGATTGATAACTTTTGGTAGAGAAAAGTGCGTTTGCATCACTTAAGTTATGTATTTCTGTTGTAATTAATTTTCCTATTAATTGTTTTCAGTGCTGAGTGCATAGTGTATCACATAGATGAAAGCACGGGTGGATTGGCTGTGTCTCATGCTTGCACTTTAAGTAGTAAAGATTATCCAGGATCTCCGGGTCCGGTCCACGAGATCTGCTGGACTCCGGATGGTTGTGCCATGGCTGTATCTTGGAAGAGAGGAGGCATAGCAATGTGGTCGACGTTCGGAGCTCTGCTGATGTGCTCCTTGGCCTGGGATTACGGTTTACACGTCGATCTTCAGAAACGCAATCCACTCCATGTGATCTCAATGGAATGGGGAACGGAAGGATATCAACTGTGGATGGTCCATAAACTGTATGATAAGACGAGCAATAACGAACAGAAAGACACCAATGGCAATGACGAGGCATGCGAAATTGACAACGAAGAAGCCAATGCCACCAACATGATCCAAATGGACTTCGCCAAAAGTGCTTTGACAATAAATCCGTGCATGGTGAGATGGGAATTATTGAAATAAACTTATTTAATTTTAAACGAATTGTTGTTTTCAGAGTCACCAAAGCCATTTGTATCTGCAAGGCGAGGATAAGCTTTACATAAACTCGGCCGATACGTTGATCAAGATTTTCTCGGATCGGTCTAAGGAGGATAACGTTTTTGGAGATGCTGGTTCGCCATTATCAACAAACTCGTTGGCCGAAGGTCGTCAATGGTTGGTTCTACCCACTCCATCTACGTATTCAGCTACCAATTGGCCAATTAGAGTAAGCTAATTATTTGTCCATAAGTAAATCTATAAAAAACATTTTTTTAATGTAGTATTCAGCGATCGATCAAGATGGTCAGAGTATGGCCATTGCGGGTCGTACCGGGTTAGCACATTACTCGATGCAATCCCGCCGATGGAAACTCTTCGGCAACGAAAGCCAAGAAAAAGATTTCATTGTTTCGGGCGGTCTGCTCTGGTGGCACGACTACATGGTATTGGGATGCTACAGTATAATCGATAATGGCGACGAGATCCGATTGTACCCGAAAGAATGTAAACTCGACAACAAATTCGCCAAGATTATCCGAGTGTCCGCCCCTGTCTTGCTTATGAACAGCCTTCAAGATCAGCTGATCACTTTCGGTTCGGATGGACAAGTTACCATTTGGCATTTGAGGCAATTCGATTCAGGTAATTAACGATTATGACATTAAAGTGAATCCTATAATTATACGGTTTATGTTGCAGTTGGTTATGTGGAAGTAAACAAGATGCAGGTGATCGATATTTCAGCGCTCTGCATTCATCCAGCGTGTATTGTATCGATTACATTGACTACGCTACGTACTGAGAGCGGGCGTGGCCAAAACAACAACTCCGAGAGTATGGTTTTGAATATAAGTGGGCGTCTCCTGATGGTCCAAA
This sequence comes from Nicrophorus vespilloides, assembly GCF_001412225.1. Lineage (NCBI taxonomy): Eukaryota > Metazoa > Arthropoda > Insecta > Coleoptera > Silphidae > Nicrophorus > Nicrophorus vespilloides. The sequence goes on from NW_017096512.1 coordinate 176,321, forward strand.
GGGAAGCCAAGAACGGCGATCGGTACACTTGTTCCATGCCAACTGTATTGGCCAGTTGCGTGGAGAATGTATGGGTCCCTAGCAAGAGGAAAGCTGATAAAGTAATTTCATGTTACTTAAAAAAAGGTTTTATGTTATTAAATTGTTATATTTGTAGGCTCATTTAACCGAAGCTTTATGGTTGTTCTGTGGTTCCCATGGAATGCGAGTCTGGTTACCGTTATACCCCAGAGACGGTGACAAAAGCCACACCTTCATGTCGAAACGGATTATGTTACCCTTTCATTTGCGTATATATCCTTTAGGTAAGATTAAACACTTGGTCCGCTTCATTTGGTAACTTTTTCTGTTCCTTTCAGCAATACTATTTGAAGATGCTATTATTTTGGGGGCTGAAAATGATACAGTCTTGTATACGACTGATTCTAATTCCCCATTCTCACTGCCCTTTAACGTTCTCCAACGTACTGTAAGTTATAAAAATAAAAAAAGTATTTTGATAAAAGTATTTAATAATTCTTTTTCAGAGTCAAGTATATTTACACCAAATTCTGCGCCAACTTATAAGAAGAAATTTGGGATATCATGCGTGGGAAATTGCAAGGAGCTGTACAAGTCTACCATATTTTCCACATTCTCTCGAATTGTTATTACATGAAGTAAGTGTGATTAATTATTAAAAGAAACTTTAACTTATTTAAATTACGTAGGTTTTAGAGGAAGAAGCTACGAGTAAAGAGCCAATACCTGATGCCCAATTGCCGAGTGTGATTGAGTTTATAATGGAGTTTCCGGTTTATCTGCAAACCGTGGTCCAGTGCGCCCGAAAAACTGAAATTGCGCTCTGGCCATACCTATTCTCTGCTGCTGGTAAACCGAAGGATCTCTTCCAAGAGTGCATGGCTAATAGGCATCTAGATACAGCAGCCTCTTATTTAATTATCCTTCAAAATTTGGAAACTTCTTCAGTCAGCCGCCAGCATGCTACGCTCTTGTTGGACACCGCTTTGGATCAATCCAAATGGGAGCTGGCCAAAGATCTAGTACGATTTTTACGTGCGATCGACCCAAATGACGTGGAATCTCCTCGTAATTCGATGATTCTACCCAATAAATTGAGTTTATCGCAGACTACGCCTCCGGTGTCACCGAACGCCGAAGACATCTCGCTTATACTCGGAAACGTGCAAAGGGCGCGCAGTTTTAGCACGACTATCACGCCGAAGTTACCTGAAGCTAAAGTGAGTTTGGCCGCAAGTACAATCGCTGAATCACCTGTTGTTATGAGGAGGAAGAAAAGCGTGACAGGGGGAACAACTAAAAGCGAAAATCGTGATTCCACCAGTAGCAACACAGCTGAAGAGTTCTTCATTGATGTTATCCTGCAGAGACACGCCCGTCGGTTGTTGTCTTTGCGTCGATTATCGGATCTCGGCTATTTTGCCGCTCATCTGGATTTCCATTTAGTCGCGTGGTTGGGGAAAGAGCGTGAACGCGCTGCAAGGATCGACGATTTCGTGGCGTGTCTCAAACAGTTGCACGAGGATTTCAGTTGGCCCTATCCGGCCGAACTCAATGTTCTTCCCAATTCTGGTAACTCCTTAGATATTGAACTTTTGTTGTTAGTTAATTCGTTATTTTTTGTAGCTCAATCATTACCGGAAAGTCCGAACATCGATGATAAATTCAAAGCTCTTCATATCGATACGTCCATAAATGTGCCTTCGTCGAGGGTCGGCGACTCGGGGTACATGAGTTTTACGGGCGTGCCTTGCGTCGCCGGTCTGGTGACTCCTCAGAATACTATCGAGATGTCGTCGCAGGTGACGGAGACGAACGCCAGCGAAATCACGGAGATGGATGCATCATCTCCGAAGCCCATGTTCTATGATGATGGGTTCGAGAAGAAGATCAATCTGTTTGACGCTAACGCTAAGAGTCGGACAAGCATCGGCAACTACCGAATGATGGAGACTCAAATTCGTGCCAACGCAGCAATGGACGATATGAGTGTTATCAGCTCCGTCTGGGGCGAAGATCGCGATTTCGTCAATACCGGAGGTAGCGAAAACTGGGAAGTGCCGTCCACGCAGATCCTGGAACAACTGTCTAATGGCGGGAACAAAGGATCACAGAGATCTGAAGTTCAATTAAGGTAATTTGTTGTCAATACCTTTTTAAATGTAATAGGTTTTTTTTTATAAATTGAAGTTTTGTTTCAGGTATTTATTGCAATTATTTATGGAAGCGAGTTGCCTGGAGTGGTCTTTGCTAATTTCCGTGTTATTGCGCGATGCATTGGCTGTTTTGAGGACCGTGAATGCTGCGAAGTCACCTGATCAGTCCATAGAGTCTGTGAAACGTCTTAAACAGGGACTGCAAATCCTCCATTACTGGACTCATTCTCAATGGTAAATCTCTTTAAAATTAAATTAGAAAAAAATGAAATTGTTTATATTCGTTGTTTTCAGTCTTGGTTACAAACCGTTTATGCTGGCAATCCAAAATCAAATATCCGTCCTGTCAACGATTCTGGCGACTAAAATCCAACATCAACAGATTTTGGACCACCAGCGAGTCGTGTCCGCGACTCTGAGCAAAGTGTCCTCCCCGATTCCAGTCCAAAGGACACGCAAGGCCAGTTCTAATAACGAATCCGTGGGAAGCCACACTGCAAAGAGCAGCGTGTCCAGTAACATTGCGACAAAGGAACGCCTCAGTGAAGTGAGCACCAATCATCATCCGCCTGACGTTCCGAACAATTTGCCGGAAACGTACGAGGCGTCAATCATTCCAGAGAGCACAACCTGCATCCTCTCTTAAACACACACGCCCCGCCCATTAGTGAGTAAAAATTATGTACAAATTTACGTATTTTCTTTACAGTTGGTGGTGTTTGAATTATAATTATTATTTCTGTTAATTTACATCTGTTACGTGTTGCACTAATTTATTAACTTTTATATGTGTGTTTGTGTGATTGAATTCATCCAGGTCAAGTCAATTAGTGTAAAGAAGAAAATTATTTCCCAAAATTAATAGTGAATCATATCATCAGAAACGTATTTTATATATAGACTTGGGAGATAAACAATAATATTTTATATTATTTTTAATTTAGTATTTATAGGCGTAATCAATTTAGGAAATAAAAAGTCTAGTGAATGTATTGTTTAAAAAATTGCGTAAAGCATTAGTAAATTATAAAAATCAATACAGACAGGTTCGACTATAGTTCTCGTTCGTAATAGTCGATGAACTTAGTGGTCCTTACTTCTTTTGTAGATGAAAAATAAAGTTATATACCAGATTTTTTTTTGCGATGAGTGGGCTAGATAGAGCAAGCAAAGAAAAGCATACTACAGTTGTCAATTTTTTTGATATGGATTCCTTTTTTTAAACGGAATGGTTATGTGTTACGTTTATATGTGTATATAAGTATTTTTAAGAGAGGAACACGAGAATGATATTCTCAGAATGTAAGAGTTGAAGAAGAAATAACTGGGAGAGGGGTCTTAAAATGTCACGCCGCTTGGTCAAAGTGAAAAATAGAACGGTCGTGGCTGGTATAATATTGATATTTGTAAATTGTAATACTCTTGATGTTTTTGTTAATAATTACCTACGATAATATATTTTGTATTTGTTAATAACGTTTTTTTGACTACAATTTACATAAATAAACGATAGGAATATTAATTATAAAAATTATTTTATTTTATTTGAAATGTGCCTAAATTAGACATTTCTTCATTATTATTTTTCCGTAATAATAACTTAAATTGCTTTTATCCAATTACAATGGATAAGATAACAAAACATTAATTAGCTTGTGGTTGGTCCTTATTTTCAACATTTTCTTCAGTTTTAGTTTCAACTTCATCACTCGCCTTTTCCTCTTCACCAGTTTCTGCTTCGTCACTTGCCTTCTCTTCTTCCGCAAGTTTCTTAGCAACTTCGTCCTTTGCTTTCTGGAATTTATTGATATCGAATTTGGAAACATCTCCGCCTAATAACCTCAGCAAATGCACGGAATTGCAATGAGCCATGTATACTCTGAGTGTTGTCGTTCCTCTCCATCCGCTCAAATGCAATACCAAACCATCTTCACCCTCCTCCTTGTAAATTAGAACGCAACTTCCTGCGGCCAAATCTTTCAATTGTGCCTGCACCACCTCCGAAAGAGATTCAATGAGTGGTGCTTGATCTGGAGTATCGTTCATCAATAAGGTGATCAAATCGTCCTTAGGAATTGTCACCCTGCGACCAGGTCCTATGCTATTAAATATACTTTCAAGACCATCATTCGCTATTCTGAACGGACACTTCTTCATGTTGCGGTTATCTGATCTGACGAACAGTTTGACACCGGTATTGATGAATTTGATCGTGCCCTGATTTTGGATGACCAAATCGCGCATCGCCGAAGATGTCAAATAAATATTCTTTTTCTTACCGACAGTGCAACGCACCAACAGATTCTTGCAATCGAAGTCATCGGACAGTTCATAGAAACTCTTGATGTCTGGCCAAACGTCCTCGTCTTCTTTGAAGAACACGAAAGGATCTTCCCTGTATCCGTCCCTCCTCCTCCTCTTCCTCTGATTCTCCGGCAACCTGTCTTCCTTTTCCTTCTTCAGCCTCTCCTCTTCCGCATTCATGATCTTGAAAGACTTCTCCTTCGGACTGATCGGCTTCAGCTTCTCTAAAACCGCTACGAAGAAGGCGCCAGTGTTCTGCTGGTGCGGCAAAATACGAATGCACTTATTCAGCTCGTATTTGGCTCTGTCCTCCGGCTTCGGTGGGAACATCTGCGGCCGAATCGTCGTTCTCCAATTTTCGTCAACCTCTTCCCATGTCTTGTAAAACTCTAAATTCCTCGACCCGACTACCCAACTTTCCATGCCCGGAGAATAATTCAGGCCTGGAAGAGTGGAGGTGACGTCCACCAACCTCATTGCACCGTCAGTCTCGGACAACAATCTGTGGATTACAGCTTCGTTCTCTAGTGGATTCAGAGAGCACGTTGAATAGACCAAGCGACCACCGACTTTCAACAGTTCGCAGCCCCTCCTGAAAATCCTCGATTGAACTCCGTGCAGATTAATTGCATTGGCCTGAGTCCATTTCATCCAGATGTCGGGATTCTTACGTAAAGTACCATCGCCAGAGCACGGCACATCGCAAAGAATCCTATCGAACTGCACTTGCTCCATTGAACCGTTTGGCATTGAACACGTCAAATTCGGAAGAATAGCACTGTCGTGGTTGATGACAGCCAAGCACGGTGAATTCAGACGCTTCGCTTGATGAACCAACATATAACATCTTTTGTTATCAACATCATTGGCAATTACGTATCCAGATGGGATGGCGTCGTCTTCGCCGTGCAACATCTCCAATAATTGCGCGGTTTTCGATCCCGGAGCGGCGCACATATCTAAAACCTTTTCCACAATTATAAGTATTTATATAAAAAATATTATTTCCAAAAAACTTACTGTGTGATGTGGCTTAACATCGAGTACGAGCGGCGGCAACATGCTAACAGTTTCTTGCCGCGAAATTGTACCATTCTCCGTCTCCATAATTAAAAAGTTGTGCAACTTGTAAAAAGCCTCTTCACGTCTGATTTCTTTTTTCGTTAAGTTCATCTGCCAAGCCAGATTATCAGGATACCTACAAACAAATGCACTTAGTAAAAGAGCAACAATAAAAATCATTGTATCTCACCATGGCAACGGATAAATTGTTGTGTCAAATTCATTTGTGTGGCCATTGTTTAAGCAATCTTTCAGGAATTGCCCTTTAACAACTTCAACCATTTTTTTTGCCACACTCTTGGATCCAGTTATTCTGAATGTCGTTGGCAAATCTGATTTAATGGATTGCATGAATTCATCCCATTCACTTTCCTTGCAAATACCCACAGTCTGCAATTATCTCCGTATTAATTCACTTAACCCAAAAATTATAAATTAATTTACCTTGTAGTACTGTTCAAATTTCTCGTTCCCCTTGACAATATCCTGGTAAGGTATTCTGTTGTCTTCACCTGGTTGTGCCTAAATACAAAGTTTGAGATTATTGTTTTAAGGTCTTCTAGATGTTTGATAGCTTACTTCTTCCACTTTGCTTACTTTTGCGCGCGAGGCTCTGCCCTTCCGAAAACCTGCCTTCCTCTTACCCATTTCGTCAATAGAAACACTAACAAGGAACGAAAATAATTATTTATGTTATAAAACACGTGTGTTGTTACAGTCTTCGACCTGCAAACACTGCAAATGAACAACATAACCTTAAACCCTACAAACGTAACCTATAGTTGAGTGTTAGTAGTGTTGCATAAACGGTCACAATATAAAATTCTAAATGTTGATTATTTTGAATGCAATTATTGCAATACATTTTTGTTTTAATATCGTTAAAATATTATAAATAGTTGGAGTACAAAAAGAAATGCTAAAATGTTAGAGATTGTTTGTATCATAATTTGCATACTTTTGTTTGGGTAAGGATTGATAAGTATACTCAAGAACCAAAGAGCACATGTACCAACATCCATCTCATAACAAAGAACGGAAGGAATTGTTTTCGTTTGGTTTGAAGTTTGAATCAGTTTGAATTGGTTTGAATCACTAACCTAAAGACAACAACAAAGTAGAAATATTTTTTAAGTGTAAAAATTCATAAAAGTTACCATGGTGAGAAAGCATACTGAAATATCTCTAGTAGATAAAATGAACATAATAAATCAAGTAGCTAACGGTGAGGATAAATTGCATTTAGCAAAAGAACATAACACAAATGCATCAACAATTACCCTCATATACAAGAACAGACATTTAATTTTGAATAGCATAACGAATTGGCATTTGAAGAGATTGAGAAGGTCCAAATATTATAGATTGAATAAAGCTATCATAATTTATTTTAGACAGGCTGTAGCTTACAATAAGATATTAAATAGTCGCATTATCAAAGAAAAAGCTACTTTTCTAGCAGAGAAATTGTCCATAAAAGATTTTACTGCATCTGGAAGCTGGATGCAAAAATTTAATAAGAAGTACTGCATAAACATGCAAACATTGTGGTGTTTCAAAAACAATCTACCTGCTTCAGTTAAAGGAGAGTTTCTTTCAGACAATGAAATAGTTGAAAGAGTAATGAGTGAAGAAAGATCAGAAAGTTCTAAAAATGGTTCAATGAACAGTGCTGAAGATGATAAATCAGAGGAGAATGAAGAGCAGGATGAAGCTGACAATAATTCATTAGAAGAGAAAGAAAAGGATGAACATGATCAGACCTGTGATTCATTAAATGAATATAACGAGTGGAAACAGGACATCAAACCTATAGTGAATGATAGCACTGGTGAAAATGAAAATGGGAGAACAGTGTATGCTTTGAAAACTATTAGTAATACCCTGGACAGGTTAGACATTGTACCCAATGATGTTTTAAAAGCGTTCACTTTAGTTGAAGTCTTTATAAAGAAAGAAATATCAGGTGATAATGTTTAACCATGCTTAAATTTAATGTTATTTTGACAATAATTATTTAGGTTTGACTGTTTTTTTTTTCTCATTATAGTTTATAAGTATTATTAATATATACAGTGTATATTTACAGAACAAACTAAATTACAAAATAAAGCATAAATATATATTTTTTTAAATTTATTTAATATAATTTTATTTATTATATATAAATGTAATTTTATATAAGTTACACCTGTTTTATACAAAGAAACAAAAACTTTACATTGCTTACGTTTATTCAATTTTTTTTTAAATATATTTTATATATGCAACCCATTATACTTTCACGATATGCAACCAAATACATAGCCCATCACAAACTTCAGTTCTTCATTTACATTGATACCAACCATACATGCATGTTGGCAATGTTGCTCGGTAGTGCTAAATGGTGCTAAACATATAAAACCTATCCTTGCCCTTAGCAGCCCTCAGTCAGTGCCTCAGTGCCCTTTGTGACTTCAGTTGTGTATATTAGTGTCAGAGTATTCCTAGTGCTTTTGAATGAAAACAATCATACGAAAATCAGCAGCTGAATTGAACAGGCAATAACATAACAAATATTTGTGTGTTTATGTGCATTTATATATACAGTTTATATATTTATTGTAAAAATGACTTCAATTATCAAATTACAAGCTCTTTCGGGAGCAATGGATGAGTCTCCACCATGCTACCTATTGCAGGTAGATGATGTTCGTATACTTTTGGACTGTGGTTGGAATGAACACTTTGATCCAGAATTTATGAAAGAATTAAAAAGGTAAATAATATACAACAATTTCAACATTATTATTATTATCTAAATGTTATTTCCACAGACATGCCAATACAATAGATGCTGTACTGCTCTCATACCCAGATGCCTCACATTTAGGTGCATTGCCCTACATGGTTGGAAAATTAGGACTCAATTGCCCAATATATGCCACAATACCTGTATATAAGATGGGACAAATGTTTATGTATGATCTGTACCAATCTCACACAAATGTCGAAGACTTTAACTTATTTACTTTGGATGATGTAGATTTAGCTTTTGAGAAAATTACACAATTGAAATATAATCAGAGTGTATCCATGAAAGGTAAATATTGTGTTAAAAATATAACTTAAATTTTATAGAACTTCTTTCGTAGGCAAAGGATATGGATTAACAATAACTCCACTGCCAGCTGGACACATGATTGGTGGAACAATTTGGAAGATTATGAAAGTTGGTGAAGAGGATATCATTTATGCTAATGATTTTAATCACAAGAAAGAGAGACATTTGAATGGCTGCGAATTGGAAAAGTTGCAGCGACCCTCATTGTTTATAACAGATGCATTCAATGCAACCTACCAACAAGCAAGGCGCAGAACTAGGGATGAAAAATTAATGAGTAATTGATTTAAAAAAAAAGTTGAATTTATCATATTAACGTTTGCTTTTTTTAGCTAATATCCTTCAGACATTAAGGAATAATGGGAACGTGCTAATATCAGTTGACACGGCCGGACGAGTTTTGGAATTAGCACACATGTTAGATCAATTGTGGAGGAACAAAGAATCAGGACTATTCGCATATTCCCTGGCATTATTAAATAACGTCAGCTACAACGTTGTCGAATTTGCCAAATCACAAATAGAATGGATGAGCGATAAACTCATGAAAAGTTTCGAAGGAGCGAGAAATAATCCATTTCAATTCAAACATTTGCAATTGTGTCATTCCCTGCACGAACTATCGAAAGTCCCCAGTCCGAAAGTCGTTTTAGCCAGTTGCGCAGATATGGAAAGCGGATTTTCCAGAGAATTATTCCTGCAGTGGTGCTCCAATCCTAATAACAGTATAATTATCACTACTAGGTAAAGATTCATAAATTTATTTTGATGAATGTACTAATCAATTTTATTTTATAGGACTTCTCCTGGCACTTTGGCTAGAGATTTGGTTGACAATGGTGGAAACCGAACAATTGATTTGGAAGTGAAGAAGCGTGTGAAACTTGAGGGACCTGAACTAGAAGAATACGAACGTCAGAAGAAGGAAAAAGCTGAGGAAGAAGATCGTAACAAGTAATATTTTTTTATAATAATATTGTGCATGTTTTTATAGGAAAATTTTTAAATTTTAGGTTAGACGAAGATTCTGACTCTGATGACGACATTGAAATGAGTGTAATATCCAAAGGAAAGCATGACATTGTGATTAAACAGGAAGGTAAAATCCATGGTGGTTTCTTTAAAGCTACAAAGAAGCAGCATCCCATGTTTCCATTCCACGAAGATAAAATAAAATCTGATGATTATGGTGAAATTATCAAGACTGAGGATTACAAATTGGCCGATGCTGTTGCAGAGCCGGACGATAATAAAGAGAATATTGTTATAAAGAAGGAGCAAACTGAGTTCATAGGTACTTGATCATTTAAATTAATAATTAATTAGAATATAATTATGATCCTGTTTTGTAGCCGAGGTGCCGGAAATTCCAACCAAATGTATTGTACTTAATCGTACCGTTCAAGTAAACGCACAAGTGCAATATATCGATTTCGAAGGACGATCCGACGGTGAATCTTTGCTGAAAATTCTGTCGCAACTGAAGCCTAGAAGAATAGCTGTGGTGCGAGGAAACGAAGAAAGCACGTTTGCTATACAGAATTACTGCAAGGAGCATATAGATGCCAGAATTTTCGCACCTGCAAGAGGCGAAATCATCGACGCCACCAGCGAAACTCACATTTACCAGGTTCGACTGACGGACGCTCTGGTGTCTCAGTTGAAATTCCAAAAAGCCAAAGAAGCTGAGCTTGCTTGGATCAACGCTCAAATTGTACTTAGAGAAAGCCAACTAGACGCAAAACCGATGACCATTGATAACGAACTAATGGAAGGTAAATATTCCACCCCAATTTATAAATATGAGTTGAACTTAACTTACATTTTATTTCAGTCGATGAAGAAGATTTGAAGACATACGCGCTTGAACCCATGTCATGCTTGAATCAAATACCACACGACACAGTGTACATTAACGAATTGAAACTGTCAGAGTTTAAGCAGATTCTGTCGAAATCAAATATAAGTTCAGAATTTTCAGGAGGTGTGCTTTGGTGCTGCAATGGAACAATTGCTATTCGAAGGGTAAGTTGTGACTCTACATCAACGAATAATTTGTAATATATAATTTGTGGTTTTTTTTTTGTCCTTCAATTTCAGATTGAGACTGGTAAAGTTATTGTGGAGGGATGCATATCTGAGGAATATTACAAAGTTCGGGAATTGCTCTACGATCAGTACGCAATTTTGTGAGCAGTGAAAGTTTAGTTTTTCAGTTTTATAGAAAATGAAACTATATTTTTTTATAAAGTTATATGAATTCAATGCTTTAAGATGAAATATACGATATTAATTTATATATATAATAAAAAGAAAAATATGTTTTTGTGTGTTTCCTTTTTAAATTTCTTAATTATCATTTAAGAAAGTTAGATCATTTATTAGAACAGGACAATTTCAAAAATATAATCAACTTGGTGCAACAATTAAGTGGAATACGATAGTTTTCCAATAAAGGTTGTGTTTAGACATTTGTGCACTTACCTATTATACTGTACTTGTTATACATTGTTTTTCTTTTATAATTATTATTGTATATAATAAACAAAGTTTTATATTTTTTAATATGTTACTTAATAAATATATTTATCATTAATATCTTAATGACTATAATAAGAGAGGCTTTGGTAGCATTCATTTATTTAATCTTATTGACGGATGTTATATAACAATTGATACATTTAGTTTAAACAAAGTGACATTTATGAAGAAGAACAAAATTAAATATTTGTATCATTGCTGATTTTGCCATGAATATATTAAGGTGTTTCGACTATAGTTAATCACGAATGATGCTTCGAACTTCAACAAACGGTAAGATAACGTTTTATATCCTTTAATTACGTAAGATTTTGAAGAAGTTGTAATGATTTTTTTTTATCAATACAAGTTTTCGAACATAATTTTGTTTTGAATCATTTAAAAAATGGGCGTAAAGACTGCAGTCATTGGCCCAGAGTTGAGCCAATACAAATTACTAAATAAATAATATAAAATGCGATAGGTAAAATGGACATTTTTGAATGATGCAGATTTAAAATAAATAAAGAACGACATCTCTTATATAATTTGTGTAATTAAACAAAAATCGCAGTCGTATTAATGACAATCTAAATGTTAACTGCCTTCAATTATTTTATACATTTTTCATTATAACTTGTTGCCTATATATCCAATTATGATAATATTTAAATATGACGTGTGTTTAGTTCTTTTATTAATGTAAATTTAAACGAAATCTTCAAATAGAAAGATACAATTGTGTTTCGTTTCATAAAATATATAATTTCATAATAATTAATTTGAGTATTTAAATACTTTTATAAACTATTTAGAAATAATTAATTAATTAATTAAATATATAGAAATACTTAATTAAGACCTATTAATATTTAAATTAGAATCTTCAAATTATTAAAATAAAATTTAATATGTATTTTTTTATAAGTCTATAAATTTTGAACAAATTGCAATTAATTTAAAAATATGAACTTCAATTATTTCAATGAAATTTTTAGAAAGAAAAACAGAAAGAAAATTTGGTTTAGATTCAGACACATTTATTTACTTTCAATAAAAAAGTTCATAGAGAAATAATTATTAAACAAAAAATATGTACTAAATTGATTTTAGAAATTATTTAATATAATAATTTATGAATATTACAAAAATGTTATAACATTTTATAGTTTGTAACTAATAATTATCAATACCAATCATTAAAAATGAATTGCGATTCAATAAAATATAATTGCAAAATTTCTAGAAATAAATATAATTTATTGCAAAAAAAATATGATTGTGCTGTATTTAAATAAGTATCAATTTTGAGTTTATTTCTTTAAATATACATTTTACTGCATATTTTTTTTCTACGTTTGTAATTAATTTAATGTTACAAAAAAACAAACTTTTGCGTAATTATATGAATGAAACTGGTTGGTTCAGCAAAACACACACATAATATATTTTATTTATTTATATTGAAAAAAAACTAATACATTAAGAAGAAATGAGTCATTTTTACAATGTTTTCATGCGTAATTCGCTCCAGTAATAAGGAAACGATTTCATCAGTTAAATAAATATTTGAAAGTCAAACAATATTTTTTTTAAGAAAAATGACGGACTGAAAGTTTAAAAATGTATGATAATTATTGAAAAATATTTATCTGTTAGTTACAAATCATTATTTATTATTATTTTGAAACTAATTTTGTCCATTTTATTTACAGTATTTATTTGAATGTTTTTGTATTTTCAACTATTAATATCGCTTCCATTTAAGTATTTCTTAGTAATAAAATACAAAGAAATAATAAAATAACTATTAATATTTGTTTGTATTGAAAGCAATAATAATTTAAGAATGATATATTTAAACAAATTGCAACAGTTTCAATATTTATACGCACAGCAAGTGAAGAGTAATTACAGTTAATTGTATTGTTTATAATTATAAATAATGTATGGGTTTTAATTGAGGAGAGAGCGTCAAGTACATGAATTATTTACTTGCGCAGTATACAGTTTGGACTATGAAAATGATCGAATTACTGCCCGATCATCAGAAGTATAATTTACAAGCGAAGCTAAGCGAAAAAGAAAAAAGAAGAAAGAATCGGACAACAAAAATATTCTTTTACATGTGTCGTTGACAAATTCAATCTGTCTGAACGGACGACTTAAAAACTGAAAAAAAGCCACCAATATGAGAGCGTCCTGCCCCACCACAGCGCTTTTCATTCATACTGACTTATCTTGCAGCATCAATCTCGCCCTCTCTCTCTTTATTTGTGTACAGTTTATGCAGTGCATGAGTCGTGTCGGTGTGTGGTGCGTGTGTTTATGTCCAAATCCTATCCAATTTTCGTGTTGTTCAGTGTAACCCTGCATCGTATCTATTGGAAATTAAGGACGAACAAATTGCTGACCAGAATCCTGTTCACTTCGACGTAAGTTTTAACCTAAAACGGTTATAAATAACTCCGTTCCAAAGCTGAAACACCATTCTGACTTAAGCTCTGTTTACATGTTGGGGTTATGTTTTCGTTTGAACCGTACGCGTATTTGCATCGGACTGCAAGTTTTCACTAATGGGGAAAAGTTGTTTATATGTGCAAATGAAAAGTGTCCCTTTTTGAATCGTATTCGTTTGTTTGTTGTTGTTTCAAAAAAATTCTTATTTTGTCAGATGCGCGTCTGCATCTGGTCTGGATTTCTCGTGAATTATTTATAAATGGAAGTAAATTTTAATTGATTGCAGATAGACGAACAATTTTGCGTTCGTGATCTTTCGACGAGGCAATATTATATTGAAATAGATAAGTGTTATCATTTCACTTATGTATTGTTGCTCGTATTATTACTTTGTATGTCTTTCTGTATTGTTGTTTACGAACATTCATTTTCAAACTCAATTAACAAAACTTTAAAGTATATAAATCGTATTGTCAACGAAATCCTATTGTATTTGCCATATAAAGTTACTTGTTAGACAAGTTCAATAAACCTCTTCATGTTGTAGAAGTATACAGCAATGATTAACTATATGCATATTTGTGTTTAATTCCAATTAAGTTAAGTTTAAGTTTTATAAGAAATTTTCCATATAAAGTTACCTGTAACACCAGTTCAATAAACCTATTCATTATGTACTTACGTATTATGTGCATATAGCAATGATTAACAAAATACATTTTTGAGAATAATTCCAATTAAATTAGCTTTGATTTTTATAAGACATATTCCCATATAAAGTTACTTGTTAGATCAGTTCAATAAACCTATCCATGCTGCAAAAGATATAGCAACTATTAACAATATTGCATAAATCCAATCAAGTTAGCTTTGATTTTTCTATTCATTATGTGCAAGCATATATCAAAGATTAACAAAATACATTTTTGAGAATAATTCCAATTAAATTAGCTTTGATTTTTATAAGAGATATTCCCATATAAAGTATAGCAACTATTAACAATATTGCATAAATCCAATCAAGTTAGCTTTGATTTTTCTAAGACATTTTCCAAATAGAATATATCAATGAATAACAAAATACATTTTTTAAAATGATTCCAATTAAGTTGATTCCATTATATCAACAAAATGCATCTTTTTATTAATAATTTCAGTTAAATAAACTTTGATTTTTCTGAGAGATTTTCCATATATACATTACTTTTTAGAACAGTTCAATAAACCTATCCATGCTGCAAAAGATATAGCAACTATTAACAATATTGCATAAATGCAATCACGTTAGCTTTGATTTTTCTATTCATTATGTGCAAACATATAGCAAAGATTAACAAAATACATTTTTTCAAAGTGATTCCAATTAAGTTGATTCCATTATATCAACAAAATGCATCTTTTTATTAATAATTTCAGTTAAATAAACTTTGATTTTTCTGAGAGATTTTCCATATATACATTACTTTTTAGATCAGTTTAATAAGCCTATCCATGCTGCAAAAGATATATCAACTATTAACAATATTGCATAAATCCAATCAAGTTAGCTTTGATTTTTCTAAGACATTTTCCAAATAGAATATATCAATGATTAATAAAATACATTTTTAAAAATGATTCCAATTAATTTGATTCCATTATATTAACAAAATGCATCTTTTTATTAATAATTTCAGTTAAATAAACTTTGATTTTTTCTGAGAGATAAACCTATCCATGCTGCAAAAGATATAGCAACTATTAACAATATTGCATAAATTCAATCAAGTTAGCTTTGATTTTTCTATTCATTATGTGCAAGCAAATATCAAAGATTAACAAAATACATTTTTTCAGAATGATTCCAATTAAGTTGATTCCATTATATCAACAAAATGCATATTTTTATTAATAATTTCAGTTAAATAAACTTTGATTTTTCTGAGAGATTTTCCGTATATACATTACTTTTTAGATCAGTTCAATAAACCTATCCATACTGCAAAAGATATAGCAACTATTAACAATATTGCATAAATTCAATCAAGTTAGCTTTGATTTTTCTATCCATTATGTGCAAGAATATAGCAAAGATTAACAAAATACATTTTTTCAAAATGATTCCAATCAAGTTGATTCAATTATATCAACAAAATGCATCTTTTTATTAATAATTTCAGCTAAATAAACTTTGATTTTTCTGAGAGATTTTCTATATATACATTACTTTTTAGATCAGTTTAATAAACCTATCCATGCTGAAAAAGATATAGCAACTATTAACAATATTGCATAAATTCAATCAAGTTAGCTTTGATTTTTCTAAGACATTTTCCAAATAGAATATATCAATGATTAATAAAATACATTTTTCAAAATGATTCCAATTAATTTGATTCCATTATATTAACAAAATGCATCTTTTTATTAATAATTTCAGTTAAATAAACTTTGATTTTTTCTGGGATTTTCCATATATACATTACTTGTTAGATCAGTTCAATAAACCTATCCATTCTGCAAAAGATATAGCAACTATTAACTTCAATCAAGTTAGCTTTGATTTTTCTATTAATTATTTGCAAGCATATAACAAAGATTAACAAAATACATTTTTTGAAAATGATTCCAATTAAGTTGATTCCATTATATCAACAAAATGCATTTTTTTCAGTTAAATTAACTTTGATTTTTCTAAGAAATTTTTAGATCAGTTTCATGATTTAAGAGTTTATAGCTTATATTACATATTATAGTACATGGTTTTTTTAGAAATAATTCCAATTAAGTTAACTTTAATTTTTCTGAGAGATTTTTTTTTTAATCAGTTGATTCTTAGATAAGTTCAATAAACCTGCATATAGTTATATGATTAACAACGATTTACACACAGAATACTTGTGTTTATGCATAATTCCGATTAAATTTAAAAATAAAACGAAAATCTCGAAAGCGTTTTGTGGGAGCAACACTTGTTTCCTGAATGTGTCGTTGCATTTGGTATAGGAAATGTGTGCTTACATCCTTTTACGTGATCCGTGTGTTAAGGCGCCCCTTCTTTTGTATTTAAAATACTATACTTAGCTTGAATGTATAAACTCCACCGAGATGACATTTCCCTTTTTCGGCATTGGTAACGCGAGTGCAGCAGCAGCAGCAGAAGAACCCTCAATCTTGCAATCAACCATTTAACGAAAACCGATACTATAATTGAAAGCTGCGTATTTTCTCTATCAGATATTCTTCAATGTGGAGCCCTACTTAACACCTGCAAAAAAAAATATATGTATAATAATGTGGGCAGGTTACTGTTAGCTCATCGGTCAGGTCTTGTTGGGGTGGCAACCGAGGGTCGTCTGCATCGGTGTAGTCTTACATACAAAAATTCAGATCAAAGCATCTTCTGCCCGTATCTCTCACGGTTCTGCCGCCACATTTTGTGGTTTATAATTTCACACACACAGAATATTTTATATAAATATAAGATTTATGGACAAGATTTTAGTTGGTTTTCTTTGCCTTCAAAATCTATCGTAATATGTGAAATTTGTTAATGTGGTCAAACTGGGAATCACATCTGGCTTTGCCTTCAACACATGTTTTGTTTCTTTCCTGAAACCTCGCACAGCAATTTACGATCTCCTCTTTTTCCCGATAACTTACAAACTTGATTATTATCTGTCTCGTGTTTTGGTTATTTCATAATTTGTATCCATCCGTTTCTTGTAAATGAAATGAAAGTAGCAAAAAAAAAACGTTTACATGAAAATAAACATTAGTTTTTTTTTCTTGTATAATAATCTGAAAATATGGTCTAATGACGAAAATATGCATGGAATTGAATAGATTGCAATTGTTAATGTTGATTATTTGAATATTCAATGTTTTTCATTTATGAAAATGTTAATATTAATTTTTTGTTCGTTAATTTTAACGAATTAATTGTTGAATTCATGTCTATAAATATATATGAGAATATACAATGTTTACATTAAAACTATATATAATTATTTCTTTGTTAATTTTGATTATTTGTTGAAATCTTTAAAAAAAATAATTATTTGTTCGTTAATTTTGATTAATTATTGAATTCAAGTTTTCATATTTAAAAATATCCAATATTTGCACAGAAGAAAAATCTTTGTTAGTTTTGATTAATTGTTGTGTATATAAATTTGTAAATATTTAAAATGATGAAACAATTTCTAGATAATTAAATACTTAGTGTTGTTAGTTATTACTATAAGTAATGTATTTTAAAGAAAGTGAGTTATGGTATGAGTTTTGAAAGATATGCAAAATAAAAATCGTCAGAGGGAAAGATTCGAGTCTGTGTGTGCGTTTAGTGTGCAGCAGCTGTTGTTGGCAAATCAAACAGAGTAAAGAAACCCCCCACACACTTGGGTTAGGTTAGTAGAACTTAAAAACTGCATAACCACGCACATACTGTTTTATTTATGAACGTCATGAGCATAACATTAAGTAAATACAATTGTACATGTAAGAATTCAAACATCGATAATTGCTTAAATTTTTTTGTAACGAATTAAGAAACGATGCTTTCGTATAAAAATAATCGTGGATGATTCTTATTTTATTATGATTATAATGCGGGTCCAATTTAATATGTATTATGCCTGCCCAGAAAGATAAAGCATCGTAATTCTAATTAGACGTATTAAACCTGTCCGGATAGTGTAAACAATTTTATTTTCAGTCGACCGAGGGGAAAATCTGAATTGCAAAGTGCAAAGTGTCGCCAGTCTCGACGGCGCTTTTATCTCTGTCCATCGGTCTGCATATCTGATGTTTCATCCTTCGAGCCCTGGACATAGTTATGCGGTGCACACACATGCACACCCCGACAATGTTCAGAGACATTTTATTGTAGTTTATGATGGTGGTTCCTCTCCTCTCCGTCATCCCTATTCTATTGAAACAGACGTGCACACTTTAAATACAGAAGATGAACGAAAAGGAAACGAAGACGACGCCTGTTTCTGATTCTTTGATTCCTTGGAACTAAAGATATAAATATCATTTGCAGAATATTCAAATATTCGATTTATTTTAATGTCTTCAAACGCTATTTACTAAATAGATAAGATTATTGAATGTAACAATAATAAGTTTATTCTGTATTCGGTATACGAATTTTTCAATTTCTTGGAACTAAAAGCTATTTACTAATTAAGTATTTTATAAGATTGTGAAATGTAACAAAAACTAAGTTTATTCGGTTTACGAATTTTTGTTTATTGTCCGTTTCTAAATCTTCTTTGTAACTAAATGTGATTTGCTGTATATTCAATATAATTACTATCTTTTAAAAGCTGTTTACTAAATACGCATTGAATAAGATTGTTGAATGTAACAAAAGTAAACTTATCTGTATTCAGTATACGAATTTTTTTGATGCCCGATTCTTCAAAAGCTTGAAACTAAATGTAACAAAAATATGTTTATTATGTATTCGGTATACGAACTTTTGTTTATTACTCGTTTATTAGTCTTCGATTCATTTACTAAATAAGTATTTAATAAGATTGTGGAATGTAACAAGTTTATTCGGTATACGAATTTTTGTTTATTGTCCGTTTCTAAATCTTCTTTGTAACTAAATGTGATTTGCGATATATTCAATATAATTACTATCTTTTAAAAGCTACTTACTAAATACGCATTGAATAAGATTGTTGAATGTAACAAAAGTAATTTATCTGTATTCAGTTACGATTTTTTTTGATGCCCGATTCTTCAAAAGCTTGAAACTAAATGTAACAAAAATATGTTTATTATGTATTCGGTATACGAACTTTTGTTTATTACTGGTTTATTAGTCTTCGATTCATTGGAACTAAATTTATTTTGCGGAATATTCAATATATTTCATATCATCAAAAGCTATTTACTAAATAAGTATTTAATAAGATTGTGGAATGTAACAAGTTTATTCGGTTTACGAATTTTTGTTTCTTGTCCGTTTCTAAATCTTCGATAATTTGGAACTAAATGTGATTTGCGATTTATTCAATATAATTACTATCTTTTAAAAGCTATTTACTAAATACGCATTGAATAAGATTGTTGAATGTAACAAAAGTAAATTTATCTGTATTCAGAATACGATTTTTTTTTTGATTCCCGAATCTTCAAAAGCTTGAAACTAAATGTAACAAAAATATGTTTATTATGTATTCGGTATTCGAACTATTGTTTATTACTCGTTTATTAGTCTTCCATTCATTGGAACTAAATTTATTTTGCGGAATATTCAATATATTTCATATCGTCAAAAGCTATTTACTAAATAAGTATTTAATAAGATTGTGGAATGTAACAAGTTTATTTGGTATACGAATTACGAATATAAACTTTTGTTTATTACTGGTTTATTAGTCTTCGATTCATTGGAACTAAATTTATTTTGCGGAATATTCAATATATTTCATATCATCAAAAGCTATTTACTAAATAAGTATTTAATAAGATTGTGGAATGTAACAAAAACTAAGTTTATTCGGTTTACGAATTTTTGTTTATTGTCCGTTTCTAAATTTTTTTTGTAACTAAATGTGATTTGCGATATATTCAATATAATTACTATCTTTTAAAAGCTACTTACTAAATACGCATTGAATAAGATTGTTGAATGTAACAAAAGTAACTGTATTCAGTATACGAATTTTTGTTGATGCCCGATTCTTCAAAAGCTTGAAACTAAATGTAACAAAAATATGTTTATTATGTATTCGGTATACGAACTTTTGTTTATTACTGGTTTATTAGTCTTCGATTCATTGGAACTAAATTTAATTTACGAAATATTCAATATATTTCAGAAGATCGGAAAACGAATTTTCTTTTGCCGCCCTATTCTAAATTTTTACAATGCTTGGAACTAAATTTCATTTAGCGTTATCTATAAAAGCGATCTACAAAATACGTAACTAATAAGATTGTTGGATGTGTGTATATATAAGAAAATTAGTTCTCTATTCGGATGTTGGAATACGGAATTCTGGGAAGCTGTAATGTGATCTATGTCTGAATATATATATATATATATACTGAGGGATGGCAACAGGTGGCAAGCACACTTGAGCTGCTGGTTCCCAACAACATCCCTTGTTGTTTTTTAAGTAGCCTTTTTTTTTCCCCTTCGGAAATAATGGTGAAGACAGAGGGGACCGCCAATTAACATAACACTCATTGCCCATGGGCTTTATCGCGATTAGTGGGCTTAAATGTATTTGTTTTACACACACCATCGCGTGTAATTGGAACCGACCAGGGAGAGGGCTGAGCGCGCCTAATTTGTGGAATCACTCATTAAGGCAATTAACGCATTAATTTTCCTAATTAAATTTACATTGTGGGAAAATGAATTAAAGTAAAGTTCATGCATGTTCGCAGATGGAGCTGGAGGTGCTGGAGCCCTACGATTACCTCGACGAGGAGGCCTTCTACGAGCCGAATTTGCCGACGAAAGCGGCCTCGACGTCGCCGATCAAGCGTCGCGTCACTTTCAACAACAAGAGATATTACGCTAAGGTAAGAAGTATTTTTTTTCTCACAATATCCAAAATATAGTATCACATGTTTTATTCTTTTATTTCATTATCTTATCGGAAATATTTTATTATCTCAATAGATTTTTTAGCAAAATCGACAAGGTTAACTAATCTTAATTGTACAACACAATACAGTAGATATCTATATTCGTAATCGCAATTCTGTAACCGAAGTAAAAACATAATAAATTTGAAGAAATAAATACAACATTATGTAATAACATTTTTGAATTTTTGATAGTTAATTCAATGAGTCAGATAAAACAAATGATGTGACTTATTGATACTGATCTCACTAAACGCGTATTTGGTGCTGCTTCAAATATGGTAGTAAGTACCATTGAAATAATATGTGCGCGAGTTAAATAATTAATATATTTAAATTGAATGAACGCAGGTTTTATTTTATTTTTTTCTCTTTTCCATTTACGACCTCCACCGACAAAGATAAATGACCGTAAACATAAGTTTTCTCCCCTTCAATAGTGGCGCCAACGGCAGATCCGCTTGTATCCCAAAAAAAAGTTTTCTAAAAACTAAAGTCGTAAAATTTTTAATGACCTGTTAATATTGATATTTTTATTATTTAATATTAATACGTGTAGCTTTTCATTTTGCTCGTATGCAGTAAATTTAAAGCTTTCGTCACGAAGCTGGTGGTATTCACACGGGAGCGCCTCAATAAAAGTATTGAATTACGAATGTGAAGAAAAAAAGTATTCAAAATTACTCTACCTGATGGACAGGTTTTGCAGGCGTCTCGAAGCTCGCGCTCCATATGCTTTGGCAGAGCGAATTTCTCTTTTTTTTTTTAAATAAACTTGGCTGAAAATAAATTTTAAATGAGTTTAGTGAATATGATATGATTGTTTTTACGTTTGGGAAGTTCGGGAGTTTCTAAAAGCACCATTTTTTTTTCTGTGAAATTAGGATCAGGGACAAATGTTTTGGCTCTTGAAAGGTACAATAGAGCAATTTAAACATAGACGAGCAAATTTTGTACGACCATCGTCCTTTTGGGGAATTTCTAGAAAAATTTTAAATTTTAAGAAAATAAAGAAAGAGAAACTTTGGTCATTAGCCTTTTCTCTGAAAGGACCAATACATTTTAATGTTATTGTTACTAAGAAAAATAATATTATTGTCACTCAACTTCTAATATTTTTAAATATTTTAATAACAAATATTCAAAGTTGGACAATAATTGGACAATAATCTATGATACAAAAATGTCAGAATATCAACACATTTTGATAATAATTGAAAATTTGACTGTAGTTACTTTTTAGTAACCAAATTATGTTTGGAAATTGTGCGTTTATACTGTTTTATATTATTAAAAAAAATGTTGAAAAATGTTAAAAGTTAGGTAGAAATGTAAACTCGTTACAATAATAGTTTCCTGGGACATAAAACCTCATAAAATTAATACTAATTAATATATAGTAGACATCAATTGAAAGATAATGAATGTAAAGGCGTGCATGTTAAAAATATGGCCTGGGGAGTGTGCGGAATCGAAGAAGAAAAAAAAAACTGGAAGAGAGAGAGAAGCCTTAGTTGATACCGAGAGGTATCGGACATAATGAGCGTACTTCCTTTTTGGACGACGCCATTCAGCCTAGTACTATCACTTCCGGTGCTAATTTAACCCGCTTCGTTGCTCGCAATGATTAGCCCCTTCAATCAGATACTACCCCAAATAACGAAGCGTCTCTCCCTGCACATCCTTTTATTTCGAAAAATCACCGAGCGTTAAGAAAAAAAGAAATACAAGTAAAGTCACAAAGAATGAATTGTTAACGCTGTGCTAGATCGCAGCGATTCGTTCCATAGAAAACGTGTAGTTCAGATCTTAATTATTGTACTGAAATAATTAGTTTGTTTATATATTGATGTTTTCCAACATTTAACTTGAATTATAGCAACGTGATAATTGTAATGTACTTTTTTTTTAAAGAAAACTGGTAGAAGCAATCATATTTAGAAATGGCGATCCAGTAGACTCTGCGGTGGAGCAACTCTATATTTTAATAAGATTGCATTCCAGCAAGTTTTGTCGCAATTCTCTTATTTCCCAGTTTTACCAGTTAAAATTGCATACGCGTACACGTTTTTTTTTTTGTATTTTCCTTTAATTTGTTTCTTTTCTTTTTGTGCGTTTGTGTGCAAATAATATAATTATCTCGGTGATCCTGATATAATGCTTCCTAGATTGATCTGATCCTTTTTCGCCGCGTTTAACGAGTGTACATTTCATTAGTACCGTTTCGTAAAACGTTTCCCCGTGCCCGGTATGGAGTAAGCAAGAAGCTATCATCATCTGTAGCTTGTAGCGTCGCGTTCTATCGAGGGGAAATACCATGGCTCAGCATTCCGATTCCATTGATCTACGTTGCCGTGTTTAAAAATAAACCACCCTTCCCTCTAAATGAATGGTCGCACTAAACTTACTTGATACTTTTGCATTAGTTTCTTCGCGCATGATTTATCACACCCTCCGGAATGTTTTACTACTTTATATTTACATTTTCTTCATTTTGTTCTCTTCAAATAGCTTGTGTTAGATGATGTATATATTGTATAAATTGCTCATCAAAATCCTAGACATTTTTCTTTAATAGCTTGTATTATCTTACGTCTGCTCTTTATACGGCTTGTTTCGTTATACGGCGAAAACATGATGTACTTTACATTTTTATAGGAAATAAAATGATTGATTCGTTATAGTCGGCTTTCATCTTTACGGACTTTTTGGGAACTTAGGACGTAAAGTCAGGTATGCGTGTATTGTTAAATTTCCTCAAGACTAGAAAAATGAGATAGATGAAAGTTTAGGTATTTTCATCGCTTAGATTTATTAGTTTTTTGTTTTGCATTTCGTGTACGCGATTCTGCGTCTTGTGGACGACGTTGCGTTTTATTTTTGAATTGCAGCTGCATTCGTTGCGTTTTTGTTTGATGTATAATGCTTTCCTAGAGTGGCTACGGATCGTTGCCAAAATTTATTTGAGATATCGAGAACTATTAGTTTATTTATTTACGCGCCACGTTTATTATTTATAGCGATCGAAATTTCTTCAGCTGCTATTTCAAACTGTTTTCTATTATAAACGTTTAGTTTAAGTTTTTGTTATCTCTCCTTATATATTATGATTTTTTTTTTGATTCAATCAATTCATACACACACTAGAGATTTTATTTTACCTATTGATTTTACGCACGTTTATTATTTAATTATTTCTTCAACCATTTTTCATTTAGTTTAAGCGAAATTAATTGAAGCTAGAAACAAATTTCGATGAGTGTATGCAATTGTAAATAAACAAGTAAGATTATTTACGTTTTTTTAAAGTAATTTATATGAATTGTATCATTATATAAAGTACACTTATTTAGTTATAATATTTTAGTAGTTACCAGAATTGGACCGAGGAAAATCTCAGATTTTACTTACAATAATGTTTCTAGTTTCTATGCTTTATAAAATATCATGCTTGGAGTAAATGTAAAGACAAAAAAGTGCTTTAGCTTAAATTATACTCGAGAAAATTGAAATTAAGCATTTTTTTCCATTCTCAAATGTATTTTTCAAAAATAAATATATAATTAAACAGTAATGTTGGTACATTTAAAAACAATAGTAAATTTGGTAAAAAGTTTTGAAAAAATGTAATTAATATGAAAAAAAAGTATTAATTGTTGTAGTTGATTAAAATGTGAATCTAGTTGTTAAATTAATTATCAAGACTAGACAATTTTTTATAATTTGATATTTAATTTATAAAATGTAAATCTAGTTGTTAAATGTAGTAAACTGATTATTAAATAATTAAGAATTTAAATTATTTTCTATCGTCACATTTTGCTTTTCACTATTCAACAGTGACTAGACCTATTTTATAATTTAGTATTTATTAAAAAAAAATTGAATAAATTGTTAAAATGTAAATCCGGTTGTTAATTGTGTTGAACTGATTATTAAATAATTAAAAATGTCAGTTGCATTGCATGACACTGCCTCCTCCTGCTGCATAGGAAGCAGTAATAATAGGTTAGCCTTCGTGTAAAATTATAATGGAGTCAAGTTCTAGGCTAAATAAATAACATTTCTCCTCCATTCATAAGCGCACTGCGTGGATATACAGACGTACACATTACGTTTTTTTTTCTACTTCTATATGATTCTTTCTGGCTGCATTTGATGACATTCAAAAGTACACGGGCGGAAGTGTTTGAGCTTACTTGCGCCCCTGCACCGGATGTCAAATATAATTATATCACGGCATTGCCACTCAGGTGTAGACTGAAATAAGTAGCGGACAAAAAGACGGATTTACTTTTTTTTTCGTCATCTTCTATTTCGCTTTTGTAAAAAGATACCACCTCGTGTGACAAGTCATTAGAATTCTTCTTAGATCATTAGGTCTCAACGTACACGCATATGGATTGCTTCCTTTTTTTTAAATACTAAAAAACAAACAGAACAAGAGGAAACTTTGATGTTTCACTTTTTCCGTATCAGACAAAAAGGGAGGAGGGTGACAGTTATTTCAGTTGTTTCCGGCTTCTGACGAAACCAGAAATAGAATCGGAAACGCGTTCGATCGGTTAACGATTTCATTATAAATAAATAAATAGGAGAAGTGGCCGAGCCCTGTTTGTATGTTTCAATGCTTGTTATTTTTTTTTTATTATTATTTCTGTACCTACACTGCACGGCGCATGCAAATGGCTCATTACGGATGCATTTTATTAAATATTCCGTTGCAGTTCCACCTCTTCCAACGCCACTTTGATCGAACAATAGAAACTCTGCGTTGAAAACGAAATGAATGTTTATCGAATCATCGAGGCACGGATCAAAAATATTAAAAGACTCTGCATGTCTTTACACGAGTCTCAATGTTAACACAACACAATTACATATTTCTATAAGTTATTTGTTTCATTTTTCTTAAGTATTTTATATACATTTTCATTAATGACATAATTAATATTTAGTTTTATAGTAATAAATTAGATTTAGAGTTTTTTTTAACTCGAGTCTGGATTAACTCAACACAATGCGTTACTGTTTACATATTTCTTATGTTGTTTTATACATTTTTTTTTGAGCATTTTTTATATAAAATTTTGATTTATTGCCTAACAAATGAATTCATATACAGTGGAACCTCGCTTAACGAATTTAATCCGTTCCAAAATTTCCGGATTTTTTACATCATTTTTAAAACTTGTGTACACATATTATTGTATTTTTGAATATATTAACCATATTCGATTTTCTTTGTAATCTTTGTTTAAAGCGGAATATACTTGATATAATTTGTGTATACAACTGATTGATACAACTGATATAAACAAATATAAACTCTAATCAATCTAATTGCATCTTAGTGTTGATTGTGATCACAAAATTTCCAAATTTGTGTTCAGTCATGTTATTTGTGTTTTTTTTTTGTGCAAAATTTATTAACACTTGCATGTGTCCGAATAAAAAACCAAAAAATAAAAATAATCATAGATGAAAAGCAAAATCATGAAAAATTGAGTCCAAATTATACATTTTTTTCCGGTATGGAAAAACTCTTTCACTATACGAGTAAAAATCCGAAAATTTTGCAACGGATTAAACTCGTTAAGTGAGGTTCTATTGTACATGATTATACAAAAGTTCCAGTATTAAGCTTTTAATTTAATTATTCGGCAATACTTCGCATAGTGCGGAAAATCCAATATCCCGAACTGTTTGAAGTCTTTAAAACCGCCGTAAATAATTGCACAAAAAGAGTATTATTTTTTTCAGAATTTATTTTTAATTTGATTCAAATGTATTAAGACGAGTCTCAGTTAACACAACACAATTACATATTTATATCTGTATTTGTTTTAAGTTTTTTTAAAGTATTTTACTATAAAATTTGGTTTAGGATATAATGGATAAACTAGTTTTATATGTAGAAATGGATTAGATTTAGAGTTGACGTCTTATATGCATTAAGTTCATTGTAAGTTTTTTTAACTCCAGTCTGGATTATCTCAACAAAATTCGTTACTGTTTAGATATTTCTTATTTTCTTCTATTATTTTTGTTGAGCATCATTGAGATTTATTGCATAAAAATAAACAAGATTTACATATGATAATACATCAGTTCTAGGATTAAGATTTTAATTTAAAAATATAGCAATACTTCGTATAGTGCGGGAAATACAATATCCCGGACTGTTTGAAGTCTTTAAAACCTACGTAAATAATTGCACAAAAAGAGTACTAATTTTTTCAGAATTTATTTTTAATTTGATTCAAATGTATTAAGACGAGTCTCAATGTTAACACAACACAATTACATATTTCTATCTGTATTTCTTTAAGTTTTTTTTAAGTATTTTATTATCAAATTCGGTTTAGGATATAATGGATAAACTAGTTTTATATGTAGAAATGGATTAGATTTAGAGTTGACGTCTTATATGTTACATGCATTAAGTTTTTTTTTTAACTTCAGTCTGGGTTATCTCAACACAATTCGTTACTGTTTACATATTTCTTATGTTGTTCTATTATTTTTGTTGAGCATTTTTTATATAAAATGTTGATTTATTGCATAACAAATAAACTAGATTTACATATGATAATACATAAGTTCTAGGATTAAGCTTTTAATTTAATTATACTTAGTGCGGGAAAAACATTATCCTGGACTGTTTTAAAACCGAATAAATAACTGCACACAAAAGATCATGTATATATAAAAAATATTATTTTTGTTCGTAATTTATAGATCAATTAAAATTTAGATATATTCAAATTGTGAATCCGGACTAACAGAAACCGAACTATTCGAGGTAATGTGACTTTGTTAATACGAATCTGGATTAAATCAATACAATGCGTTGCTTTTAACGTATTTCTCATGTGATTTTCTGACTTTTGTTGAGTTGTGTTGTTTTTTTTTTTATATAAAAATTGGTTGACGACATAACAAATAAACTTAGATTTACATGCGATGAAGGATAAGATCCAGGCTTAACTTTTATATAAATTGTATTGTGAGTTCTCCAACAAAGATTGAGTGATGCTGAAAGGATAGTTGCTACTGGTTTTCTAACCGCCCATGGGTGAGCACAGACTCGAAACCCGTCCGCGCTCATTCATTATATTTCATGTATATATATATATATGCTGGCGTATTGAATTATCGTTGCCGATCCCATTTTCCATTATAAATAAGTAATGTTTATATTGGTAGATGTTGGAATTGTGAGCGATGAATCTATTTGTTGATTCGCGCAATAAATTCGTTTCGGTTATTTTGCTAACGCTCACTGTTTACATTTTGGGGCGAAACGTGAAAATGCCAGATAATCTGGTGTATTTTACGTTCAGACAAGTTAATGTCGTTTAGAACGTGTGGCTCATCTAACTGGTCTTAATATCTTCTTTCTCTTCGTCCACCCCCTCGCCCTTCTTCATATCATCAGCGTCATGTTCGTTCGAGGCCGATGACTGAGGTTCTTACATTGAAGCATCTGCTTGTTGCTTCACTCTCCTCTCCATCTCGCTCGACGCACGACTGCCTCAATAATTTGTGCTCTCATTGTTTGTAAGCGCGAAGATGAGATTTTTCTTTTTTTTGTTGTAAACGAATATGGCCAACATGTGATATCATCTCGCCGTAAATACACAGCAGACCCGAAGTAAAATAATGCCATATGAACATAAACAAATGTTACTACTGGCTGGATATGAAGAAGTAAGAAAGAGAAGCGTTTGGTGTCTGAGACACGTATCTAAATTATTACGGCGGGGATTTTAAATTAGCGCTTTTACCGTCCTTTGTCACTCCGTGTGTCTCTAATGTTCTGCATAAAGATAATAACGGTGCACAGTATTCCTGAAATAGAATTGCCGAGTCGTTTGAAAAACGGCTCGAGACTCAGAAACGACATTTGCTATATCCATCTTTGGCGACTGCACTAGCTTGACCTGAATGTCAAAGCTGCGCTTGTCCGAGCCAGCTCGCTCGCTCGCCACTGCACACGCATATATACTTTTCATTCATCCATTCATAAATATCAATCTAACTCCCAAGTACTCTTTTTCATAAATTTGTAATACCGTTGTAAAAACCTGTTTTTTCATTTGAAATATTGATTATTGTATATATTGTATATTAATTAGTTAATTAATTAAAAACGTTTACATTTTTACTTCAAATCGCTCCGACTAAGACACTTTGAACTTGACGTAACCAATGCACAAATAAAGTATTAAAATTATTATTTAAAGCTATGAAAACGATAAAAATCAAGTTCAAGTCAGTGAGAAAGTATTTTCTATTTCAAGAAATTTTGTATCAGGAATAAAATTAAATATTCATTGCTTTTGTATAAAGTATATTTATTTTACAATTTATGCTACAGTATTTGCAGTTATAGTAATGCTTAATTATATATTAATTTCTTACGACAATTAGTTAATTGTTAATTATATAAAATGTTCTCTACATAAACAATTATAATATGCAAATATAAATTATCTTGCTTATAATAATTAATTATATAATCATTTAAAATTCAATAAAATTAGTAAAATTAAGTAATTTAAGTTAATTTTGAAGTTGTGGATAACACGTATAATAACATTGATATTAATTACAGAAATCTAATTACAGAAATGCGTATTGTAATTTGAAACAATTAGTTGAACTAAAATATTTAGTAACTGAATCTAGTTCTATTAGCAGTATAATTCAGTATTCTATACAATATTTAGGTAATAAGTAGAATGCTTTACGTTTGTACATTATTGAGTTATTTTTGAGGCAAAGAAATCTGTTTTTTAAAATTATTTTTAACTTATAATTTTTCAATTCACGGTATCTTAACTTATGGATAGTGTAGGTTATCATAACCATATAGAAAAAAATGCGTCTATTATCTCTGTTTGTTACGTTTACTAATTACATCTATTTTTATATCATAACCTTATCAAAGTTAAAAAATATGTAGTTAAAAATATCGTAGATATTAGTTGACTAAATGCCATATAAACTTATCATATTCAAGCCAATTCAAGGATTTTTTTTTGCCAAGAAACAAAAATAATTGAAAATATATATTGTGAGCTTATTATGTGAAAAGAAAATAAATAATTCTATAAATATTTATTTTAGTGAGCAATTTTAATACAAGCGAAAAGATGATTAATTATGAATTTATGAATCATAGTTACATTTAACTTTAATGTCTGCGAAGTGTTTGCATTCTTTTTGACAGAAAATATCGTAATCATACGTATTAGTTTTCGTGATTTCGTAACGCAAGTCGAATTTTATATAACAAAGAATAAATTATTGTTATTGCATATTAATTTGAATATATATATTTGTAATTTTGAGAATTTCTTTATGTTTTTCGTTATAATTGTATTTATTTAACGTTGGAATGGTTCTGATAATATAATAAAAGTGGCGGGAATCGTTTACGGTATTTTGTTATCAATGAGTGGTGTTCGAAGAAAAGAAACTTATGAATGAAATGTAGTAACGGAAATAATAAACATCTATGAATAAAATTGCAGGGTGTTGTTTTCGGTGTGTATGCTTTTTTTGTTTAAATAACATATCGAATGACCGATGCAAATAGGCCGTTAATAGCGATAAGTAGTCGGTGTGTTTGTTCTTTCTTATGGAATGGAATGGATAGGTCAATGCTGCCTGCGTGTTCGGATTTTAACGTTCTCGAATGGAAATGTGCTGAGGAGCATAATCAGATTTATTTTGCCTAGCCTTCTTCTCTTCCTCTTCCTAGCCGGTGCACAGTTTCAATAGTATTATTATTGTGATCCATTGCGCTTTCTTCAATGAGCTGAGAGCGTTCGTCGTCGGCCTTGCACACTCTGTGCGAGACGTGAATGAGTGTTGTTCCGCTGTTCGGCACGACCCGCGCCGTTGCGTAACAGCAGACAGACGAACAGACTTTCCATTCAGATCAATCCGTTTGCTCTCCGCTAATGTTGTTAAATACACTCTGACACTCACTACTAAGCATACACACTCATATAGATACATTACACACATACACACCTTCTATAGATTATATTTGTTTTGCTCTTTCGCACGATTGCATACTTTCACAAACTAAGCGGTATTAAAGTATCAAAATTATAAACACTTATACATAAATATGATATACATTTATAAGAATATAAATAATAACTTTGATCATCGACTACTGGAGTGCCATAATGAATAGCAAGCTAGCAAAGGGCGCATCGGAAAGCTTAATTTTTTATTTTTAGTTTGAATCGAGTACAATCAACATTCTATTGAGTAAATAGTAATAGTCAATAAAAAAGACGTAAGTTCTATAAATAAGTGGTCTTCAATGTTTGTAGATACAAGAAACCCTTAACATTATATTTTTTGTAAAAGTGGTTAAAAGAAATTGTTTGTATGTACTTAATGGTAAAAATGTTCAATTTAATAAAAAATAACGAAATCTTCAATGTTTGTAAATACAAAAATCCCTTAAGATTATAATTTTTGTAAAAGTAGTTAAAATAAATCATTGAAAATGTAATCAACATTATAATTTATGGTAAATTTGATAAATTCAATAACAATTACGTAAGTGGTCTTCAATGTTTGAAAGAAATTATAATTTTTTGTTAAAATTGTAAAAAAAAATAATAATTAATGAATGTTAAATTTTGACTTTAATCATTTTTAAAATGTAATTTAAAAAAATATATCTGTGATTCAATTAATTACATTATCGATATGTTATCATTTTATTTATAAACTTGTTTTGGTCGTAATTTGATTTTCATGGATCGTTCATGAATTTGGAGATTTAATATTAAATACACCTGTTATTAATAATTCTTATTACATGCACATGTTTTACATCATACAATTTGGGTATGAAGATAGAAATTGTCGATTGTCCAATTGTTAAGGATCTTTTCATAATTTATTTTCGTCATAAATTATGAAAATTATGAAAAGATGTACACGTAATTACACTTCTAGACAAGGTACTTACAGACTAGTCTACAGACTAGACCAGTGATTCTTAACCTTTTTTTTTGTCGCGGCATACTTTAAGAATTTGGCGGCACAGTGAATGAGAGTCACTGGACATTGACCATAATGTTTTAGTTTTGTATTGCAAAAAGAAATACGTATTTTGAATATGTTGTTTATTTTGTGCGTTTCAGTGCGAAGAACCAGAGCAGGTCGCAATGGCTGTTCTCAAACAAGAGATTTGCGACGATAACGAAGAAGCATTGGTGCCTACGCCTAGGTCCTTGGGGTCCGTCCAGAAGGTGCCATCAATAAGCGATTTGTCCGATCCCGAAGCGTCATTAGGTAAGTCGTTGATTAATAATTATTTGCCCATAATTTGCTTAATTCATTGCACACATTAACACTAATTAAAATATGATATTAATTATATTCTTACAATGTAATAATATCGTAAATCCTGATATATTGTAATTTCTATTGCTTAATCTATTTTTAATTGAACGAATCAAACAGTTGCGTGTTACGACCTAATTGTAACTTATAATATCGTGTTGTGTGTGAAAGCCGCAAATTAGATTGTATCTACGCGCGGAGGGTTAAAATGAAGTGTTAAAGTATTCACCCTAAACGCATGTAAATTGAATTGATCGCGTTCACATAATTCGAAAGGGTGATGTTTTTTCTATTTCTATTTCTTTTGTAATATGTATCGCGTCCAGATTATTATATGGTGATACATCAAATGGCAATTGGCTGTTAACAAGGCTAACGATACATTGTAATTAAGCTGTGCTGGTTTGGCGCAAAGTTTTTTTTTTCTAGAGCAAACGCGGTGGGGTTAAGAGGGGGACATTGTCATGAATTAATGAGGATGTTACAGTTTATTCCATTTAGTTCCCATATGTATTAGGCATTATATACATCTTTCGTTAATGCGTTTTAAAATTATATACATATATATGTGTGACCGTAATTAATTGGTACATAAATTTACATAATTATGATCAAATAATTTTCGCTGTCGATTAATCACAATTATAAATTATTTCGTCTGCCTTGAAAACTGTCCGAGTTTTCAAGCGAGATTGCGTAATCTGCTTCTGACAAAAGCGACTTATCTGAAGGAAAATTTTTGTTGTTCTTTTTTTTTCATGAAAAGTGAAGATAGATACTGTGACATTGTGATTATTGCATAGCATCCTGGATTCCAGTTATTATTTTACTACCTACTCGATTATTAGCTACTGCAATAGCTTTTTTGTTTTTTCTTTCAAATTATTCTTTTTTTTTGCCAAGATGATTCTCATCTGTCCGAACAGGATATTAAAACCAGTTTGCTTCCTCTCTCCATCATATCAATTTCGATTTTATATATGCAACACTGCTTAGATGGCATAAATGAAAGTAAATTACAACACTTTTATTGTTTCATATTATCAGGGGCGGACCGTTAACTTCGTGGGCCCTAACAACTTTCGTGGGTCCTGTGCTAACGCTATTTGAGTGTCTTGGATTAACAATCTCTCTCGACTAATAAAGTTTATGGGTCCCTAAATTAATGGGTTAGTTTGATTAAATGGGGCAGTTCATGTTTAAATCGAACATGTAATAATTAAAACACTGAATATTTTTTGTTTTAATGAATTCAATGAAACAAACTTTATCATTTATCATTTCGTAGTGGAATTATTTGCAAAATGTTACTGATTTTAGTGATAAGATAACGTAACAGAGTGACGTAGGTAAACTATCTATAAATTGTAATTAATCGTTACGTCAGTAAATTGATTTGAATTAAGTATTGACATATTTTCAATTGTATTGTGTAATGCATCTAATCAAATGCTATGATTAGAATTGATGCAACTATTGTATTTCATATATGCCTCCAATAGCAATTTTTAGCAATTATTATAAGTTTATGTAAGAGATAGCTTTAGTGAATATTGTATACACCTGTACGAGCACCTGTGACTATGAAGTTGCATACTCTACCAATAATCTTGAATTCTTTTTCGTTCAAATTCATGTTAGTACATCACAAAATCCAATACGAAGGATTTTTGGCATCGAAATAATAATATTTTTTCTTAGAAATAATCTACAAGCTTAGATTACATCAATATTTTTGAATTAGAAAAAATGTGATATGTTTTAATATGATTGATAATGCATTAATATTTCAATGAATATATATAAAAAAATATTGTAATCATAAGATAACTTGTTTTAGATTCGCGGAAACAATTATGCAATTCAATTGAAGTTGCTTTCATTCATTGATTGATATTTATTAATAAATTCATTATATGTTCGTATTTTTAATAGATCATTTATAAATTATGAATCACAATTTTAATAATTGCAGTTTTGTGAGTTTTTTTATTATTCAAAATTGTATTAATAATGTTATGTTATTATATTAGTATAACCTTAGGGTTTTTCTTCCTACCCCCTTCTTCATTTGGCTTCCGCATTACGCGGACAAAAGCACAAAAACCAAAATAACACTTATTCTTCGGATTTCTTCTTCCGTCCAAATAATTAAAGTAACCAGCTTTTTCCAATAAAACCGTAACTTTCTTTTTCAGCCCAAATAATCAAAATAAAAAACTACTTCTAAGGAAACTAAAAATATAACAACCTAAGGGTTAAATGAGCTATAGCCCCGGGGCGCCAGTCTTTTGGGGCGGCAATTGTATTTTCTTATGAAAAGGGGCGCATAATTCTTAGTAGACCATGAGCGCCCCCAATACACGGGAATTTTCTTATGAAGAAGGACGTATTCTTAGTACTCCTCAGACTTCAAATATCTTACGGCGACCCTGAGTATTAAAAAATTATAATCATTATAATTGCAAGAAAATTCTGTTATTATTGAAACGTAATTGTAAATGATTACATTTCATGATAATTAGAAACATTTGATGACAATGAAAAGTTTGATCTGTAATTATTTATAAATGACTCAATAAGAATATAAGAAATAATTGATGTAAATATATTGTAGAGCAAACTGCTTCTGCTTCTCCGTAAAGCTATCAACTTTTCATATGAAGGTAATTGGCCGAGTCAAGATTCTTAATATAAATCGGTTTCAATTTTTAATTGAAAAATTTAATGATGAGCAATAACTTGACCGTGTCTGAGCATATTTCACATCCCGATCGATTTTTTAAAACAATAAATTGCGCGTGCAAATAAACAGTCTCTTCATCTCGCTCTACTGGCTCACCATGAAGAAGGATGCGAGAGAAAATTATTCTCTATATACATATATAAAAGTATATGTCTATGAAATTATCGATCTTACACACCTGCTCTTTCAAACTAGTTTTTGCTGCATGAAATCTGCAGTTACACATTTGTTGCTGAATTTTCCATCCAACATTTCGAATCTATCTTACTCTGATGGTAGGTAGACCGAACTCTGCAATCTACTAAATATGCAGTAATAATAATTTAAAGCGCTCGTTACGCCGATCTGAACACACGATCATCTGCTGCAATTAGGTGGAATTTTAATGGAAAACGTATTTAATCTGACTAGATATTTCAAACATTTTTTTTTTCGCCGTCATTTAATTGTGGTTTGGCTCTGAATATTGAGGAAACATTTGAAACAACAAAAGGAGCGCGATTTATGTGAGCAATTAAAGTAATAACCGGTCGTGCATTATCTTCGGTTCCAATATTAAATTGCATTAAAAAAAACATTGTAGACCGATTTATTAATACAATTAATCTAAGAGACATATTCAGATAAAGTCTGTTCATTAACCTCGCATCTTATAGGCAACTTAAGAGTCTTGGATTCTGGCGCCATCTCTTTTTCAGGTTGCTAAGGTTGTCTGGCAAGTTACGCCATTGGTGACTTAAGTGCGTACTTTACAAGTGCTGCCATCTGGATTGGTCGTGTTATGAGCTTTGATTTGAAATGAAGGTTGAAAGAAGGAAGATTTATTATATATAATAAATAGTGTTGCTTGTTTGAAGATGGACTTGGTTTTGTATAACGTAATGATAAATTGGCGCAATAATATAGAATAGAATAGAAATTGCGGTGCGGGGTTGTTTTTGTTTGATAATAACAATAATAATGTATATTGAGGAGCGCGCAACAAGATGTTAAATTAGCTGACCGAGAAATCCGAACGTAAAAACAAATGAGCAACTAAACATCACGACCTTCGGTTGTTACATGTGAAAGAAAAAACAATACCAGCTCTTGATTCAGCGCCACCTGCTCCATTATCCTGACTGGTTTTCCATCAACATGCACTTACCTTTCGGACTCGATGCGGTCTGCACGCGATGGAAAGAGATAGCCTTCTGTGAACGGGGAAATCTATTAAAATAGTCTAGCAATAGAAGCTGGAGCTGCTGAGCTGAGCTGAGCGCGGACTGGATGGATGGATTTAAAAGAGCCTTTGGCTAAGTTTTTATAGCCGGTCGTTGGCCTTTATTTCAGCCCCATGGCTATTTATGCTAAACAGATCTCTGTAACATTATCTTCGTATGTAACGTGTTATCTTTGCATTATTTTAATTATGGTATGGAATAATTGTTGTTTATTTTCATGACTGCGCTTACGCAAACTCGAAACGGTCGAGCTGTAATTTTCTATCTTTGCCAAGCATCTCTACAATAAGAAAAAGAGTCATTTCAACAGAATCACAATGAAACCGAAAAGAACATCGAGACTCTGAATCTACTCATGGAAGGAACGAGTGAACGGGAAAAAATTGCAAAAGGAGACCGAACAACGTGATACGGAAAAATTGGCGCCAATTACAAACACATCCGTTCATTGTTAGGGCACCTTTTTTTTACGGCAATTACCCGATTTGACATCCCTACCAATCGATGATCTCAAGCTTGAGCAGTTACCAAGAAAATCTACTCATTACAAAAAATAAATCTTAAGACATGAACTTGTAACACTTTTTGTATCCACATTAAATTAACACAATAAGTATGCATAAACTTACTATTTTTATGGGATTTTACTATACTATTTATATACAATATTTCATTAAAAGGAATTAAGGAATTTTATTCTAAGGGTCGTAGTAAGTCTAAGGGTTTTAGAAACTCTGTTGTAGAATTTAAGTGAATTAATCGTTAAATTATTTAGATGTAAAATTATACTAAGAAATAATTGTTTTTATTGTATCATTTTGATCGTATTAAAATCGGTTTCGTGGAGAATATTTCTTTTAATTAAGAAAATATTTTTTCCTTTTAAATAATTAAAAAGTGCTTATCTATGAAATTTTTATGCTATATATCATAGCTCCTTGATTTTATAATAAATCTAGGATTTAATTGCTGAGTTATGTTTATATATAAATCTAATTTAATGAAGCTGTTAAAAAGTCGAGCTCGTTTCCAACGAATTTTATTATTCCTTGACGCGCACCATGCGATAGTGTTAATAATTACGAAGATGCAAGTGACATGGCTTCGGGCGGAAGTGGACTATAAAGTGTAAATTGCGGAGAGCGAGGACGAGAGGGGAAGAGAGAAATAGATGGAACATATGTATGTGGAACTTGGAAACAACTGCGTGCCGTCACTTCCGTCGAAGTGTAGGATGGAACCAGGTTGCTCAGAGCTCTTCATCGGCGCCTCAGATTTATGTGTATTCATTTTTTCTGTCTCTCTCTTGTGTTGTTGTTATTATTTTTTTCCCCCCTATGTGAATCTTTATTAGATCCAGCGTTTATTGAACCATTGTATGTTGTTTTTCGTTTCGATACAGGAAGTAGAAACTATCAATTATTTATTTATTTTTGCTCTGCGGATTGAATAATATTGTTATAATTATTGCTTGAGCGTTTAATACCGTTAAAGAACTGGTTTCCTCCCGTCTCGATTTTCGTTTACTATGAAATCCCCTGTGTTTCTATTTATACATTCATTCTTGGCCGGAGCACAGATCTGTTTTTCCTCTATTATGTTCTTTCTTTTTTGTTATTAAACTTCCATTCACTGCGACCATCAATTATCGCTACGTTTTTCTTTTGTTTTCATCCATCGCTGCACGGATTGATTAATGGATCGACGTTCAATATTCAATTAATGTTTATAAAAATCTATTTAACATTCATCTATCTAGAATAATTAACTTGTTCCTTTAAAATTTACATTTCAATATTTTAAATTAAATAACTCTCAAATATGAAATTGATAATATAAAAAATATCAATATTATCTAATTATATACTATGATTTTTCATCAAATTTTTGAGTCATTAATAGAAAAATAGAGTAAAAGGCAAAAAAGACAAGAAATTGAATAAATACAGTTTTTTAAAGTTTAAAATAATTTTATATAGGCAACTTCAATTACATTTTGAAGGAAAATCACAAACCTGTATAGTATAGATACAACTATAAAAGTATATAGGTATAAGTTTAATTTGTAAATTGAGATTTTTCTTCCTACATTTTACATATTTGAAACATATTGAAAAATATAAAGTTTTTACTTTATATTTTTCAAGATTATTTTCCTTTATTGTTCCTTTAAAATTTACATTTCAATATTTTCAATTACTTAACTCTCTAATATGATTTTTTACAAAATATAAAAAAAATATCAATATTATCATATTTATTTACTATGATTTTTCATCAAATTTTTAAGTCATTAATAGAAAAATTGAAAAATATAAAGTTATATTTTTCAAGATTATTTTCAGCAATTATTGCCATTTGCAACTTAGATTTGGATAAGTTTATATTACATGTTTTCCTCTTTAAGTTTATACTGATAACTGAATTAATTTTATGCAAACAATGTGAATATTTTCGCTAAAAAACATATATGTTTATTTAATTAATTATTTCTTTAAAATTGCAATTATTATTAAATGCTATGTTTCATCCAATAATCAATTAGTACAGATATTATTGGATGGAATTAACGAGTTGTTCATATATATATGTATTTTTTTAATTATGTAAAAGCTCCACTTTTTCAATGTTAATTAACCGGAGGACCGCAACATTGACTTATGCGCGAGTCGGTTTTTTTCTCACGGACTCGAACGATGGAGCTTCAATTAGGACACACAATTTTTTGATACCGAATTTATATAACTCTGAACCGGTCCAAATCTCGCCGCGCGACCGGTAACTCTAATCGTGCACAGGAAATCGGCGCCAAAAGAGAGGAAAAAAACAACAACATAATAAGAATACATGACATAACCCAGATACACGAAATTGAAGGAGAGATGAAGAAACTTGTTTTGCTATAATCATGAATGAATCGACGTATATATGAAAGTTTATTATGTTCTAAAAAAAAAAATATAATTACAATGTTGCGGAATTAGTGTGGCTTTAGTTAATTGAATAGAATTGATTAAGATATTAAGATTAAGATATTAATATTTGTGTTGTTTGATTATGTTTTATCCATTAACTTTATAAAATGATTAAATGCAAATAAATTCAATTTATCCGCGTAATCCGTTTTGTCCGGATTGTTTGAAACCGTACTAATCAATGTATTGAGTACATAAACTGAATAAAACGAGACTGAATCAACGAAACTTCTGTACTATCTGTTTTTAGAGTTTATTTTGATCAATTAAAATTTAGTTTGTTTTGAAATTTTCAAATCGGTTTGTAGCGAATCCCAACTGATCGAAGCCGCACTATGCGAGGTATTGCTCTATTTGGAATTTCAATCAATTGATTTATATACCGAACTGAAACTGTTTTCTTCTTAAATAATGAGGAAAACGCAAAGATTTGTATTATTAAATGTAATTATATAAATTATTAAAAAAATATAATTTTAGAATAAAATTGCATCATTTTACGTTAATTTTATGATGTAATAATGCACTGACTGCTGTGGTTGAATGGTGTTTGTGATGAGTAATATTACGAGAAGAGCTAACAAATAATTCAATCAAAGAATACGTCAGTCGATTGCATAATAACAAAAAAGGATTGAGCGAGGCAAGCGCGATGATTTTTCAAAAAAAAAAAATAATACAGGACACAACACAATGACAGAGAACGAAACGTTAACGACCGTAGTTTTCACCGAGCCTCGTGCATAAATAAAGAGATTAATGTAGAAAACAGAGTTGCTGACTAAATCGACTTCCTCTCCAATCAATTTCATACAGATAATATTTATTGAGCAATAAGTGATTGGGTTTAAGTGGACGGTCTTCCTCCCGTGAGTGTACGGTTCGAGAATAAGGATGCAGCGGAAGACTTCTTGGTGATGGAGTTGGAGGTGGATGAGGAGGAGGAGAGAAGAGTAGCTAATGTTAATGAGATGCTAGCCTCCGGCGTTGCGGTTATGAATGGAGCGGTCGCGTGGCTCCGCGTGACGTCACAACCTGTTGCACCTGGGGCGGCCTAGCCTGGCTGGTTACCGGCGCCTGCCTCAGGGGGGCGCTCCCGTTCGTATATCTTCATGTGTTTGTTGCATCCATTCGCGTCCCATCACGTTCAAGTTCCAATAGAAACCAAAAGTTATTATGTTCTATACAGAACTTTGCATTACATAAGTGTTATCATTAATTTGATTTCACCCTTAATGTTAGTTTTTACTAGTGGTTCATTATTAGAACCAAAGAATATCTTCGTCCTGAAAGCGTTAAAACTTAGATAATTAATTTATTTTTAGTTTAATATATTTCAAATTGAAAATAATGCAATAAAAACACATTCTATTGATTTCTAATGATGTGAAGATGTGAACGAAAGACAAGAAAATGGCTGTGTTACAATTATTTATAGTTCAAAGCTTTGGTAGTCTTTAATATTTCATCAATAAAACGAAGATACTTGTATTTTTTTTTAAATGTTATCATTAATTCGATTTCACCCTTAATGTTAGTTTTTACTAGTGGTTCATTATTAGAACCAAAAAATATCTTCATCCTGAAAGCGTTAAAACGTATTTTTTTTTTAGTTTAATATATTTAAAATTGAAAATAATGCAATAAAAACACATTCTATTGATTTCTAATGATGTGATGATGTGAACGAAAGACAAGAAAATGGCTGTGTTACAATTATTTATAGTTCAAAGCTTTGGTAGTCTTTAATATTTCATCAATAAAACGAAGATACTTGTATTTTTTTTAAATGTTATCATTAATTCGATTTCACCCTTAATGTTAGTTTTTACTAGTGGTTCATTATTAGAACCAAAAAATATCTTCGTCCTGAAAGCGTTAAAACGTATTTTTTTAAGTTTAATATATTTCAAATTGAAAATAATGCAATAAAAACACATTCTATTGATTTCTAAAGATGTGAAGATGTAAACGAAAGACAAAAAAATGGCTGTATTACAATTATTTATAGTTCAAAGCTTTAGTAGTCTTTAATATTTCATCAATAAAACGAAGATACTTGTATTTTTT
Organism: Nicrophorus vespilloides; assembly: GCF_001412225.1. Lineage (NCBI taxonomy): Eukaryota > Metazoa > Arthropoda > Insecta > Coleoptera > Silphidae > Nicrophorus > Nicrophorus vespilloides. The sequence goes on from NW_017096512.1 coordinate 217,948, forward strand.
TTTAAATGTTATCATTAATTCGATTTCACCCTTAATGTTAGTTTTTACTAGTGGTTCATTATTAGAACCAAAAAATATCTTCATCCTGAAAGCGTTAAAACGTATTTTTTTTTAGTTTAATATATTTCAAATTGAAAATAATGCAATAAAAACACATTCTATTGATTCCTAATGATGTGAAGATGTGAACGAAAGACAAGAAAATGGCTGTATTGCAATTATTTATAGTTCAAAGCTTTGGTAGCCTTTAATTTTTCATCAATAAAACTTGTATTTTTTTAAATGTTATCATTAATTCGATTTCACCCTAAAAATGTTGATAATTCAATGATATGTTTTTAGTTTAATATGTTTCAAATTGAAAACAATGCAATAGAAAACTTAAAGTAAATATGTTCAAAATAAATTTTGCAATTTTTATTAATTTTAAATGATTTGCATGAAGAAGGTACATAATGGATTTAAAAATGTAAAAAGTCAATAGAAAACACTTTTAATTGATTTCTTTCTTTGGTTAATACATTTTGTAATGATTAGTAATTATTATTGATTAAAAAAGAATGTTAAGATGTGAACGAAGGAAAAAATAATGGATGTGATAAAATTATGTATAGTTGAAAAAAAAATTGAGCGTTGGTACTGTTTAATAACAGAAATTTGTTGTCCTTGATCAATATCGATATTATCTCTTTATCTCCTCGATTTCTCAATGCTCTTTATATAGGAACTGGTTCGGTGCATGTCTAATACGAGCACACAGGTAAGTGTATATTATTAGAGCCGCGTAGATGGATTATCTGTAATTATAATTGGATGTTGTAGTACAGATGTAATTAGTCGATGTGGAAGAACTTCTGTGCTTGATTTAAGACGCTCATTTTCCACGTAACTATAACGAAATGAAGCGAATGGAAGGGAACACACACCGGTAGTTAATGTGTATTTATTGGTATGGCCCCGGTTTTAATTGTCCGATGACAAAAAGGCCGTTTTGATACGAAACGGATAATGTAATATCAGATAAATTTAAATTAATTAATTAAACGTTTGGACGTTTTTTTTTTTATATATAGAAATAAATATATATTTTATACATCTAAATATTTGAGATTTGAGGCGGCAAAACGAAAGGGTTTCTTTACTTTTGTTTTTAATCTAAACTGCTATGAAAATCCTTCGTTTTTATTTTGTTCGCTTCATAAACGTATTTCCTCCAGATCTATTTAAGTTGATCAGTCGATTCGATTTGAAGCGACTAATGGAGCTGCCTTTCAAACCAGCAAAAGAAACATGAATGAACGAACGTTGTTAATTAATATGCTGCATTATTACTTTTTTTTTTCTCCTCTCCTGTCGATGATTTCTACGCGCGCAGACACAGGTTTTTTGGTTCTTTTTTCTTTTGTAAACCTCGCTTCCTCTCGGACTCTCCATTAAGGATGCTTTTATATTAAAAAAAAATTACGAACTTCCTATAGAAAAGTCATTTGCTATGTGTGTTGTCTGATTTCCGGTGTATGTATATATATAAAGTAACGGTGTTGAGATTAATTCATCTTGTACGTATTTTCTTCATTCTATGATGCAAATTATTTTACTACATGCCATTGCTTCTATCTATATACTCGATGCACGGATATTAATCGTTACATCTATTTTATGTAACTTTTATAATTTCATTTAAATTTACTGTTGCTTATTTTTTTTCAATATAAAACAACGACAGAAAAGTTTCATGAAATTAGATAACAAGAACAATATAAATATGATAGTTTTTTGAGAAAAAATAACCGTTTTTGTTAGGTTTCAATCCCATTTGACTATCAACCATAGGTCTGCAACTACATACATTTAGTTTGTGATGTTTTTAAATTCTATCAAATATTAATCAATTAAATTAGTTTACTTCTATTTCCAATGTTTTCTTACTTCAAGTAGATTAAAGACAATATAATTTTTAGTTAGATATATTTTCTTAATTATTTTATTAGAAAATTTATTGGAGTATTCCGATCATCTTTCTTATATAAAATCAATAATAATAGGAAAATCACAGAAATATTAACTCATAATTTATATTTTTGAACAGTACAGCAATACCACGCATAGTGCGGCTTCTATTAGTGCGGTTTCAATATAATACGGTTTTAATTTAAATTTTAATTTAAACAAAATATATCCTAAAAAATTTAGTACGCCCAATTATTTGTTATACATATCAAATTTCTTTTTGTGCGGTTCTAAAGCCTCGATTAGTCCGGTTTCAAATATGATTGTTATAGAATCATTTTATGTCTACGTTATTTAAAAAATGTAACAAGAATCGTCTGGTTTTGATATTGGTAAATCCGTTGTGTAAATAAGATAAAGCTTTTTACTATTTAATTAATTAATTAATATTATATGATAAACTAGCACAATATATTGAAGCAAATTGTTATTCATTCATTGACATAAATTTGATACAAATATAATTTACTCAATTGAAATTGGATTTTGAAAAAGAAAAGTGAACTAATTGAATTGCCCGGTTATTCCGAGCATTAAAATGAACGATTATTATGTGCATAGCATTAACTTGATAATTATAATTGGTGTGCGAAATAGCGGCAAGAAACAGGTCAGTGTTTGTTTATTAAGAATAATAATGCTAAATATTACTAATCGATTTGAATAAATAAATTACAGTTTCGATAAATTTTATTACACAAGTTTACACAGATTTAAGTTCAATGTCTTGTTAATACTGTGTTCAGATTTTATTTCATACTCATATATATGAAATCATTCACTTTATGAGCTATTAATATCTCCAACCCATATTTAATGCAAATCTCTTAACTACCTTTACTGTTTCAAATATTGCAGTAAATTTAGTTTCTCTAATTTCAAATTAGTTTATAACAAATAAAAAAAACAATTAGTTCCTCGATTAGTCCGGTTTCAAACAGTGCAATTATCCGCACTATACTAGATTTTGTTGTATTTACTGTATTATTCAAGCAATTGCATAATTTATATAACAACGTAATTTCTTGTTGTTTCTTTTTTTTACTGACACGATAATCTATTCATGTATTCAATACAATATTATGTAGATAGATTCTAGGCGCTGTTATATTATTTTGTTCCGCTTATTAAGTATTATTACCGAGATTTTAAAAGCCCATAAAGAAGTGAAAACTTTCGAAAAATTAATGATCTCCATCTTAAAAAATCTTCTCGTAAATGATACATTATTTTGTTCTCTCTAAATTTATTATTAACAATTGAGAGAATGCGATGCAATTAAAATAGATTACGGATGAAATTAGATTTAATTATTTTTTATGAAATTGCTGTTTATAGAATAGTCTGTGTTCGTTTTACAAATAATTATGTAGTTAGAAAAAAAAAATGAATTAGGAGAGAGAAAAAAAGAGATGGATTGAACTAATAATAATCATGTATGAATCGGTATTGGCGAGTTGCTTTCGAGTTAATGTTAATAAAAGTAGGTCTGTGTGTGGAGTTCTCTCACTCGCTTGCTCACCACTCTCCAATATTACACTTGATAATTTATTTGAAATTACTACCTGCAAATGCTAACGTGTATCGGAATATTGCGGCACGTAGACTTCATTCATAATACGAAATTGTGATGTAATGAAACGCGGAATGAACTGGCTTTGCTCGGCTCACTCTGAATCATAAGGTAATTGCTCTTTCGTAAACCTTAAATAGGTGGAAGAACTATGTTAACGTAGACTACTTCGCTGCGTGAAACGATTTTTGAATCGAGCATTACGAAATTAGTTTTGATGCATTTTCAAATCATATTTTTTGTAGACAGATAGACCTTGGTCTATAACCTTTTGTTGGACTGAATATGGATTTATGTAGTCATAGAAAATCCAAAGCAAATTTAATAAAAGTCAGTTTACATGTGATTCAACATTAAAATTCATACATTTTTACAACTGATTTCGTAAAAGTATGCTAATAAAAGGATAATTTTAATAAGTACTTTCTAATTTAATCTTTGATTAATAAATTAATACATTTTCACATCCGATTGAATAAAAAAAAAATCATAAAATTAAATGAGAATATCTAAATAAATAATTTGCTTATATAAATGTTGACTAGTAAATTCATACATTTTCTCATGTTGTTTAGTAAATATACTTTTACTAGTTGATGTATGTAAACTACATTGTAATAAATTAAAACTTTTACTAAAATTTAATTTCACTGACTAATAAATAATTATGCCGTAAGCTTTTACTGCAACATTAATTACAATTTTGTATCAAAACAGGCAGAATTGTAGAAATCGATTTATAATTGAGGTTTGAACAAAACTTTTTACAATTGTTTAGTTGGATTAAATTAAGAATACTGGAATCATTACAGACATACAAAATGAGATAGCTTTTTATTTCAATGAGTTTAATTAATTTGATTGATTGAGCTTTAAGAATTCTTGGTTTGAAAGAATCAATGTTGTGCTGATTGTTATAAGTGATGGTAAAAAGTTAATATGGGAACTAAAAACATTACAATAAAAATTTGGATAGTTTATTTTTTTAATTAAAATAAGTTTTTCTATGAGATTAATTAATTTGTTTTAATAATTTTTGGTTTGAAAGAATCAATGTTGTGCCAATTGTTGTAAGTGATGGTATAGAGTTAATATGAGAATACTGAAATTATTACAGACAATGAAAAAGGTAGTTTTCTGTGAGTTTAATTATTTAGTTGATTTGTTTAGCTTTAATAAATCTTGGTTTGAAAGGTTTTGTGTTGTGTTGATTGTGGTAAGTAATGGTAGAAAGTGGCGAATACGACAATTACTTAGTTGTGTACTCCGGAGTCTGCCGTTGTAATTTTATCCGGCGTACAGCAGAAATCAATGATTTGCTCAATCCGAATCAATGACTTATAACGCACATCCGCAACTAATATCTTAACAGCACATAAAACTACATATGAATGTGTTTTACAATGATCGTGCATATATGTATTTGTGTGTGTGTTTGTGTATGTATGTGCGTGAAAGAACGTGAGAGAGAAAGAGAAGGAGTGATGGAGGTGAGGTGAGAGCGAGGAGTCGCGGTGTGTTTCCTGTTCAAAGACACACGACACAGATTTCCTGCCATCTTAATTCCAGTGCCCGGGGCTAACTAGTAGTAGGTATACTGACCTCTCGAACAGGTATATTCATTCATGGATCGTGGGAAACGGCGGATTAAATTTATTAATATGTGCATCTACTATCGTATTTCTGTCTTTATTTGTCGCGCACACCTTTTGTCACTCTCCTGGTCTCTCTGACCAAAGTGAAAGGAATCGCCGCCGCCGCCGTCGTCGTCGCAGCCGTCGCCGCTCCCCGCCAATCTCCTTCCGCCGTCTCTTTCACAATCCTGTTTCCACTCGCATCCAAATTATTCATTCTTTTACTTCAATAAAATATCTTCGATCATTCTAATTAAATCTACAAACAATTCGACAATTCTATATCATCAAAGATTCCTTTTCTTCATCTTTATTCTCTCAATATTTGAATGTAAAAAGATTAGCTAAAACATTGGGAGTTTCAAAAATTTACTAAATTTTCCGTTTCGTTCCCAATATTTGAATGTGAAAAAATTAGCTAAAATTTACTAAATTTTACGTTTCGTTCCCAATATTTGAATGTGAAAAAATTAGCTAATAATAATATTTTTAGTTTACAACTAATAATAATATTGTAATATCACCAAAAATGTGTAATTAATTTCAGTTCTTTTTTTGCTTCAACTGTTGTGTTCTCAATATTTGGATGTGAATAGATCAGCATCAAGTATTGGAGGTTTGCAAGGTGTAATAACAATAATAATGAAAGGTTCGGAATTTGACGGAGAATAATTTAATACTGTAACGGCAATATATCATATCTAATGATATTTGAAATGAGTTTAACCAATGCAGAATTGCCATATTACAATGTGGCCTAGTTCGAGTAGTTCGGGTTCAGGCCTAAAGATATAATATTAAAGCGAAACGTATCTCTCTCGCAGATCTAACAAGTATAACATGTAATAATGACGACCTAATCTTATTATGTTTGCTGCTGCTGCCGGTGTTAATTGTGTGTACAGTTTACAAGACGGATAGGAAAGGGGGGGAGGAGAGTTGGAATTGCATAGAATTTTGCTTGCGCGCCGCTACAGTTACTCACATATTCCGCATTTGCATATTTAATTAATCGATTTCCCATTTATTATTTATATATTCATTATCACTGCACTGCACTGCAGAGGTGAACTGCAACTGTAAAATGAAATTATGAATGGAATGGTCAACGAACGCACGCACCTACGATGCAAATTTGCACATTCGACCAAATTAATCTCGCGCGGATAAATAAATATCTGCCGATGATGATGATGATGATGCCTAAACCTAAAATCCATCTATTCAGCTTCCGTCAAACGATTCATCAATTTTATTATCATCCTACCACATTAAGCATATTATTAATACTGCATAATCTAGGTGCAACGAGACGGACAACTATCTTTATTATGCAAAATCCTCGAGCACTTACCACGTCCAACGGACTTTTAAATAAAATCTATTAGTCCGAGGTGAATAACTTTGTATTAATTCCATCCATTAACTTATTTATACATTCGTACATACATTTATTTATTTATCTTTTTATATATCTATAATATGCAAACTTCTACTCTTGTCATTATTAATATGATACGATTTGTCTTTTTTTTATCATTTTTCTACAATTAAGAAATATCGTAATTATTTACACCAAATGAGACAAGTTGGGATATTCTTTTAATTACGATCCGATTTTCCAACTTGAAATAATTATAGTAATTTAAATACTAATTAACAATTAAAATTTCCAAAATAATAATTAATGTATTACAAATTTAACATATTTTTTTTTACTCATTAATTAATTTATATAAAAGTTTTATAAAATAATCGAACAAATAAATAATGAAAACACTTGAAAACATTGAATTTTTCTTCTCTTTTATAGTCAAGTTTCTTTTTGTACGGTTTATTTGTATTTTCGATTAGTCCGGTTTCAAATAGTCCGAGTTATTGACAGATTATCCGGACTATGCGAGGTATTGATCTATTTACAAAGTGCTATTATAATTAAACTAATGCAACGTAATTGAAGTATAAAGTATAAACTAATACTTTAATCTACATATAATTTTATACATTAGTGTTTACAAATAATTATTAATAAACAATGTTGTAATTAGAGTGATTCAAAGCTCATTGAATTACTGTAATCCCTATAAATTAATACTTTAATCTGTAAATAACATTATATACAATGGATTCATAATTTATTTGAAATATGTTATTCATACGAACATCCTTATAAATTAATACTTTAATCTGTAAATAATTTGTTAACAATGGATTAATAATTTATTTGAACTATGTTATTCATACGAACTTTGGAACATGTAAACTAAAGCAATTTGTGATCTTGTTATTTTAATTGGGAGAACTTTAAGAAACTTGCGGATTTCCGGTACTTTCTCTCAGTTATTTTCGAACTTTATTTGTTTATAATTTAGTGTAGAAATTCGTAATTTTGAACCAACCTAAAAATAATATATTAATAATAATTATATAAAATTGAGAATTTGTATTTTTTTTTGCAATTTTATTTGAAGGTTTGGTTACAATTTATATATGTAGATTTATGTCGTTTAATTTGATTCATAATCTGTTCATGAATGTGATCATTGAGTAAATTTAAGATCACGGTTGACATTAATTGGATAATTTTTCTCGGTGGATAATTATCATTATGATGATTTTTTAATTTGGTTGGCAGTCGTCTTGTAGGTTAACACTGTCATTGTCCATCGACTTGGCTGAAGGTCCATATGCTAAACCTCATTCATTTCACTGTCCATCTGTGATGAACGATTGCCCTATTGCTGTAAGCACAGAGAGGGCTCACAAAGGGCCTGGCTTGACCAGGATTTGAACCGGCGCTCACGAAATCGTGGGTAGGACGATTTAACCATTCGGTTATCAGTCGCCCTTATTACATAATAAAGTAGATTTTTTCCACTTGATAAGTAGATTTGTTTGATAAATAACTTGTTTAAATGAATACAAGCTTAATTTAAGTAGAATGTGTTTTGAGTATTGCAGAGCTTAATAAAATTTAATTGGAAAATAAATAAAATATAAAAATTGTTGGTTAAATAAATTGAACTATTAAAAATATATGTATCAATAAATAGTTTTCAAATCGAAACTAAATGTTAATCATATTTGCAAAATATGTAAATAATAATTTATATTTAGTTCCAAATGCGATATTGAAATATGTATGTTCGAATTCATTCAACTATAAAGTAATAATAATAAATTAAGTCACATCAAGATTGGGTGTGTATAAAAGCGTAGTCCGTATATTAGTTGTAATCAACGAGGAATCACAGGTTAAGAAACGTATTCGGATTTGCATAAGAAAAGAATATATGTAATATCTTTCGATTAATGTATATAAAGTATAAAATATATTTATATAAAATACGTGTTTATATTGAGAGTGAGAGAGAGTAAAAGCGATTAAAAACAATATATTATCGCACCAGTAATTAATATTAATACCATACGTTTATTGCATACGAATATGCAACCTGTAATTTATTAAACCATCCTGTCTCACAGGCTTCGACACGCTTCGTATAGTTTTTAGTTCATTATTTTGCATTATTTAAAATATATTTCTTTTGATCGGGCCGTGCAAAAATTGCAAAATTACATATTGCAATCTTCTGCATCGAAAGAGGCCGAGCAGCAAACAACCACTGGATCTAATTACACTTCGCGACTCGCATTTAATGCCAAGACAAACTTTGCATATAGATTTTTCCATCTCTTGTCGTTCGCGTCGTTTCTATTCTTTTTTTTTCTTCCTATTATCTTGTGATACGTTAATAAGTACTTTTCTATAATCCAATTCCGCATCGGTTATTTCATACTTTCTATGCAATGATGGTTTATCTTGTTGGGGAATTTATTAATAATACGAGACGCATTTGTTAATAGTGTAAAGCGTTTAAATTATCGTCAATTATACTGTGATTAAGCGGACTTATCATAGTTGCGTAACTGAGGTAAATGGAAAGATGAAGAGAGAGAGATAGAGAGAAAAAAAACAATCATCGTCTATATCGTAATAACAGTTCTCAAATATTTTGTAATTGCATGCTATTAGAATTAATAACTTTAATATGTTCAAATGAGCAACGTTGGATAATTGATATGCAGCAAATGATTCAACCTATTTTCTTTTCTTTAAACACAAAACTGTATGAAAGACCACCAACATTACATTATATTCTAATTTCTACAAGAAAATATAAATATACAGTCATAACTCTGTTTACGAAGCTTTTATATAACGAAATGATTAAATGGAATTTGGTGCAAAAGAAGTTGCCTTATTGTCGGGGAACTTTTTCACCTCTTACCCCAATATATATAATTCATATTTTGAAATTACCCCATTATGTTGGGGGGTTATTTGTGAATGGATAATAGACAATTGCTAAACGTCCTCATTGCCCCTAAGAATTCACTTTATCATGAAGTTATCCATCAATAAGTATTGAAAATTTCGAAGTTGTTAGTAAGAATGCAAAAGATAATAATTTTTTTAATGTATGATGTAGAGAATCTTTGTTGCCAACAAAAAACGTCAATAACCAAAGATTTCAAAAGTGTTTAAATTACATTGAAATCGTTTTTTTTTATATTTTCAAATGTTATTACGTAAATGTTATTATGTAAGTTGACTGTTTATTTCACTTTTATTGTTCAATTAAAAGCATTGCATTTCCTTACGAACGAAAGCACCATATAAAACGAAGTAACTTTGTGGAAGTCATTGAAGATATTTCTATAGTTCATTCGTTTCTCTTTGTTCTTAGAATTAGTGTCTTATTGTTGTTGTTAATAGATGGATTTAATGTGATTAACAAATGTAACTAAATTTTTAATTTAAATGATATAACTCTTAAATGCACTGACTTCATGAATTTTGTAGAAAGCATCAAGGATTGAAAGAATGCCTATAGTATATTTTTTTTTGCAAAACACTGATTCAGTTCCCTTTATCATCGGAAATAGTGTGCTGTTATTAATTGGCCAATAAACGCATTTATTATATAATTAGTATAATTAGAAAAAAATAGCTACAAAATTTAATTTAAATGATATTATAACTCTTAAATTCACTGATTTGAAACGATTCAGTCATGAGTAAATTTATAACAAAAAGCGACTTTTGTTGATATTATCTATTAATTCAGCCGTCAGCTACTGTTTTGAATATCCTGTATGAATCACGAATTGTTCTCTATAATTATATAACAAAGATCTCAAATATATTCAATACTGTCCAGTTTTTGTTTACATAATAGCAGTTAAAATTTCCTAATTTTAAAGTATTTGTCATCTATACAAAATGGTTGAGTTGATTACATAAAAATTTGTTAATGTTAAAGTTTAGTAAAAGTTGTGTTGAATCATTTTTGTTTTCTAACAATTTTTGTAACAAATTGAATAAAAAATATTTTCTAATCACTTTGCAGAAATGTTAGAATAATTTAATAAAGTAAGTAGTGTTATTGATTGAGTAAGGATACAATTAAAATAATACAGTTTATAAATAGAAATATTTACACACCTCTTTTTTTTATTCTTGCTTTCTATCCAATATGAAATGAATCACGCTAAATGGAAAATTTATTCAAATACGATAATTGTTCTTGGCTTTGCTAATGATTAAGAAATAACATTTGCATGTAAAACGTATGCAAATATTTTCCCATATTATATATAAACAGATATTTATCGAAACGAATTATGTTTGCGAACTGTCTATAATAACTTAAGAAGTGGGGGGGGAGAATACAATTTTATTTTTATTTTCGATAATTCTGCCGGAAATTGTGTCACAGATTTCATCGGAAGAGCGCAAATTTAACGGTTAAAAAAAACAAAATTCAATTTACTGTCTGTCCCCGTACGATACTGAAAATCATTTCATTCAGTAATAAATGTTTACTGTCTGCTTTTTATATATATTTAAAATGTAATCAATTTTTTTGTTGTTGTTACACAAGGATAATTGAATTAAACAATATTGCGTTCGCTTCGTGTATATACTCGTATTTTAATCCAACTCAACAAATATTATTCAGATTTTCTTTATGTATGTGACTTAGTATCAAACCACATCCTTTTCCTATATGAAATTGTGTATTATAAAAAAAAAATATATGTGTATGATGATAAGAAAGCACGTATTCAGATATGGCAGTTAGTTTTTAATTTCCTGGTCTTTGATGTTTACTCGTGCTGTTGTAGTACCTTGTGTCAATCAAATACGCGGGATGCGAAGAAAGTGGTCACTATAAAGGAAGCTACCTTATTTAGATTTTCGTTGGGGTTAATAGAAAGGATGGTCAATATTTTTTACGAATAAAATTGGATTGATTAGACTGGACGATTCCATTTGTATGTTTACTGTGTTCGTGCTTTTTGGACTCATACATGACAAGGATATAATGGTTTGATATTTCCTTTTACTTCTTTATGTATGAAAATCGAATTTACTCGATATTTATATTAAAAATTGATTATTTATTAAATAGAAATAATTTGGGGATAAATGTTAAAAAAAAGTTTGATATTATTATATTATCGTCAGTGACGTAGCTATTAGATAGCAAGGGTTTTCAATGTAGAGGGGCCCACGCCTATGTGGGCCCTGGTTTTGGATTTCGTCATTATTTACTTATTATAAATATTTGAATTATAATTCGCTATCATCATTTATGAAAAACTATCAATACTATTGGTCTAAGGACCTCAAAGTTAAAGAGGGCCCTCGCCAAATAACATCCTCTCCGTCATCATCTGGTTATACAGGAGTATTAAAGACAACCTTAACGCGACCCCAAATAGTATTAGTTCGAAGTTAACGAGGGGCCCTTCTACCATGTTTGCGAAAGGGCCCGTTTCTAGCTACGCCACTGATTATCGTGTGTTTGTTTGACCTAATAATCAGACAAAAAAACAATTTGTTTATCTTAATAAATTAACTCATTAAATTCGAGATTTTAATTAATCTGTAAATAAGATAAAAGTTTTTGAATGCCTTAATCTATTTAATAAATTAAGTATTGCGTAAGCCGTGCGCACACACACACAAGAAAAAAAAGTATAGACGGAATGGGTTTCGTGTTCTGAAGCAGATTAATCAATTCTTAAGAGATATAATCGATTCTAAGAGAGAAGAGAGCTTTTATTTGGTTTCATAATGAAGATTGAAGCCACTCCACGATTCAGAAACACGGAACAGATGCCGTTGAAAACTTGTTTAAAGAAGTAGTGTATTATTGCGAAGATTCACGAAATAAATATAAAGATAAAAAGCTTGTCAACAGTTTACAGCTTCTTTTCCTGATAATGAGGAAACCAATACATCAAAAACAAAAAAAAATGAAGTAGCGATAGCAGCGTCTGTGGTACTCGGATTTATCGCAGCTGATACAGAAGATGAAAACAAACAGGCTTCAGGTTGTTCTTGAAATTCGAAACGAAAATTGTAAATACGCCTCTACCAAAAAGGTAGTGTTTTTTTTCTGGTTGGTTTTTCGAAAACTGTTCCGTTTATTTCATTTTCCCACATGCGGGGTCGTTTTGTCTCTCCCCTTTTAGACGCAATATTTATGGGCTTGGACAATTAAAACGCGAATGGTGGAATTAGTTGATGAGAATGTTCATCGTAATATAATAATTCCAGTAATTCCGTGTTATAGTTTCAAGCTCGCCGCCGTCGAGCGTGTCGTTTCAGCAGGTGGTTGGTTGCTAAGTGTGGGAACCCCCCACAGGTGTACCACCCACCCGTGAGCGTGTATCCCCATGTGAAAACTGGGGCGGAATTTACATAGATGTGTGCGCAATGTCCGTGCCATCCATTCCCTACCCGAAAATTAGTGGTTTTGCGCGTATTTCTGACGTACCGGAAACGATATTGGGACATCTAGCTTCCCACTTTCCCATAGGACAAACGCCCTCACCCCAAATGAACCGAAAAATTTGAGTCTTGGGAAGATTCTATTTTTAAATCGCAAATGATTTAGATGATCCTGAAATCTAATTAACTTTTATTAACTAATTAACTTTTATGATTTTAGTGTTTAGTGATCAATTATTCATTAGAATAATTAAGAAAATTAATTTCAATTAAATCTTACCATTATTACTTTTGAACACTTCTAAGATTTAAATCATCTTCCATTTATTTACAGAAACTTAATATTATTTGGTTATTTATGCAATTACATTTAAGAAACACAATTTACATTGAAAAACATAAATTGATTCGATTCCAAAGAATTGTATTTATATATAACCGAGCTCTCAACCTTCATAAGGGTTGAATATTAATTATACTACTAAAAAAAGCAATTTTAAAGCTACGTGCGGATCCCTAGTCTTTTTTTAATAAGCAAGTGGCAAGTGGCAATAATAGAATATTGGGAAAAAACAAAACTCATATAATAACTATTATTATCTTTCAAAAATCTGCTTGTTGAGACTCATTTAACTTGTAGTATTTAATACAATATACACTAATTAATGTAATTCAATTAATTTTATTATTGCTTGGAAAAATTCCGTGTCAAAATTCGCGTAAAAACATAATTCATTTTATTTTTGTATTAATCTATCAATCATATATTAATTAATTATTCAAGTCAATCTACAACAAATATAATAATTTCGATGCTAATGAACTTTATTATATACTACAATTTTGGGTAAAACAAATTCGCATATAATAACCATTGTTTCTGTTTAAAGACTTGAATTGTTGAGACTCTTCGTGTACAGGTTTAACATGTATGGTATGCAGAATACGTTTATTATTCTGATGTATTAAATCATTATTTTTTGTTGATGTTAATATGCGATTTCAAATAAAATTTAAGCCGACAAATCCAATTAAAATACACGCATTAATTAGACATTTGCAAATCAACTATTTTTGTTCCCTCGTGATATTGAAATTTCCGTTAATTTCAGTATCTTCAACTTACAATCAAATGAGCTATGTTAATAATCACGGTGTTGCGGAGATTCTAATCATATAAACTGTAGTTTGAAATGTATCACAAATGAATAATTAACGAATTGCACAAAACTGTACTAAAATAATTATGTAATATATTCATATGATAATATATTATTTATAAAAATAATATATTACATAGTAACATTTAGATTAATTCTATTACAACATAATGAATTATGTTTCTATTTAAATAGTTATTTTTTTAAATTTACAAACTTTTACTTTACTTTCTTTCTATAATTATTATCAATTTTAATTAGAACTTTTTCTTTATTGATAGTATTTTTGCGGAAATTCTAATAATTTCAAGTTGTGAACGAATTAGCATTAAAAACTTATGTTTTAATTAGTTTTATACAAATAATTCAAAGTAATTTTCTCAATTTAAAAAAAATATGCAAAATATTTGTAAAAAATAGACTGCAAATTATTATTGTTTTTATTAAGAAGAATATTATATACGTGACTATATACTCATATACAGTTTTTTTTGCCATTAATTAGTTATTATTAATGATAAGTATAATTTTTTTTTTATATATTCTTGAAGTTACAGAAAATATTTTCAAAAATTTAATACAATTAGACTAATTTTCAAGTTAATAGTAATAATAATTTTCTTTTTTTCATCATCCTTTTTTTATTTTGGCATTCATTTTATGTGTAAATGATTTAATTGGTAAAATATTTGGAATTTTATATTTTAATGTGTTAATTTTAATTTTCAATTAAGTAATGTTTTTTTTGGGTGTAGCATAATTATTTGATGTTTATTATCGTTATTTCGCTGGAATCGTAATTACCGGAAATCAAAATTGTTTTTTTTGTTGTTGTTGTAGTTGTTTCCATTAATCGGGCCGAATCTTAACGATTTATTTATTATTTTTTAATTTTATTTACGAGACATAAATGAAATACAAAGATATGTGGAAAACAATTAGCGATGTCTCATGAGGTGGGGCGAGAGGGACGATGATTGCCATTAGGGAGAACGAAGGTGCACAAAGAGGGCCAGTTCGGCGGATCTACGGTCCGGTGGATACCAAGCCCGACCGCGCCTCCAGACACTACCATTATATTATTTACCCGACGAAGATGTTCTCACATCTTTCTGACCTCTGACATAAAAGCAAGGTGACCATTGTGAATGTGTGTGCGTCTATGCTATAGCTTCTTTCTTGTATTGTATAAAACACAAACATTGAATTGCAGAAAGATCGATCTAAAACTTATTAAGGTTACGTCCGTCGCGGCGTAATAAATTTGTTAGAAACAATATTGCAAACAATTTGTCGTAATGGCGAACTTCCTTATCTAAGATGTTGTTAATAAAGACGGAGCTCGAGCGTTAGAAGCGAAGTGTTGCAGTTTCTCTAAAAATAGAAGCTCAATAAGGAAGCCCCAGCTCGCACAAATCCCTGTTAATGAAAGTGTTATCATTTCTTGAAAATGAAATTAAAATTATACAACCGCTCCGGGGGTATTTATTTATTATGCAAATGTTACGTGTCGCTTGCTCTTCATTTGGCTGATGTGTTGTGAGTATGCATAAACATATTCTTTATACACCGTTGGAATGTTTCGTTAATGTTTCTTTTTTTTTCTATATAACAAAAATAAAATGGAAAATGCGAAACATAAGCAGCCCTAATGCAAGCATTAAACAACGCGAATTCTCGGATTAAACGACGCGGACGAACTGTAAACTTGCCACGATTTTTCTGCATTCCTCCCATCCAGATCATACGAATAATAACATAAGAAAATTTACAATTCAAATGCGGACATGCGCTCTCCTAAGCAAAGTAATAATTGACACTATAAATATTAAATATACTAATACGTCGGGTGCTGCTTCTCATTACGATTCAAGTGCGGTGATGCTTCATACGAATATAGATTACATCATGCATCCACATTAATTATAATGAAAAAAAAAAGCATTCGAATATTTTTAAACAATTTAAGGAAATTTATTTATGTATTTATGTAAAAACCGGTTTTTGAATCATAATTTAATAAAATGGATTTTAACCAGTTTTCGAATGTCTGTATTTTATAACAAAACAAAATATATTCCATACAAAAACAATAAAGAAAGTTATGACAATTGAAATCCGTTTCATTTTCAATATTTTTAAATAAAATATATTCTATATAAAAACCAATAGAGAAATTAATGACAATCAAAATCTATACAAATATTTCCAACTTTTTAGAGAAATATGAATTTTTACAAAACCGGTTTATTCATTTCAGATTAAAAGAAACGATTTTGAATATCGGTTTTGAATATTTACATTTACAAAAATTCAAAATTGAATATACTCAAACATACAGAACAAATACTAAGTCTAAATTATGTAAAAAAATATAACTTATAAATATTTTTTTGACTACTGAATTTATCCTTTAAATTATTTAATTTTTTATTTTGTTTAATGGAAATTTTAATAGATTAAATCATTAATTATAGGTAACTAATAAAATAAGCAGTGTTTGTATATATTTATTAGTGAAGAAATATAGTTTCCTCTCAAAAAGAAAAACTGGAGCAATTAATTAAATATAATTAATTAATATAATTTATTACAATGTTATATTTTCATTATTCATTCATATTATAATTAAGAATTTAATGCAGAGAAATCCTTAGAATTAGTAATTTAAGTTTACATCAGTTGCGGTAGAAATAAAATTATCAGATTTTATTTTAAGTCATAAAGTATGTCAAATAACCACAGATTTGTTAACGTCTCATTTAATTAAATATTTTAAATTTAACAATTATTCGAATGTTTGCATGTTCATAGAAGCGAGTGTCCTGTTTAAAGTATATTTTAGTTCTAAACAGGAAATAAGTAATTATAAGATTGTATTTGCAAAATTTAAATTGTCGTTTTTTATTTGAACTAAATGTCAGCCTTCGAAAAATTTGTTATTCAAATGGCCAACCAATGCAAGAGCTATATAATTAATTCAAGTAGTAGACAAATTATTAATTATTATTCGCAATGATAAATTTAGCGAAACGTGCGAACGTTCAATGTCATAATCTGTCTAATGTTAATTTATGATTTATTCAATGTTGAATATTATATAATGTTCAAATTTGCAGGACGTTTCTGTTCTTTTCAATTATTTTTATTGTTTTGTAATTGATAATTTGTAGACAAAAAAATTTGTAACGTTAAGTTTAGATTCGCGGTATTAATTAAGTTAATTAAGTTAATACTTCTTTTTATATATTTAGTGATATAAATATATGTATTATAAGTAAATACGATTTATTCAATGTTGAATATTATATAATGTTCAAATTTGCAGTACGTTTTTGTTCTTATCAATTATTTTTATTGTTTTGTATTGGATAATTTGTAGACAAAAAAATTTGTAACGTTAAGTTTAGATTCGCGGTATTAATTAAGTTAATTAAGTTAATACTTCTTTTTATATATTTAGTGGTATAAATATATGTATTATAAGTAAATTAATTAAAAAATTATAAGAAAATCAATCTTGTATTAGAGATTGTACAAAAAGCGGTTTTCGAAATTAAAAAAAAAACTATGAAAACTGAACTCTATAAAGAAAATAATGGTAAATGTAATAATTTTATTTATGTTTATTACATAAAGTCAGTACTTCTAATCTAAATCTAGGCATTAAAACTAATCTTACACGATTTATGTAAAAACGGGTTTTCGAATTTCAATATTTTCAAAAAAATGTTTTAACTTTTATACATATTAATACAAATGGAATTTCGCTTAACGAAAAGCTCGCATAACGAGTAATATGAATTCTAAGAAAAATGACTCGCTTAAGTTTCGCATAACGAGTGACGATGAGAAGAGAATTCCCTGCCTGATACACATATTATGTGTATTTTTGAGTATGTTTCACTATACGAGTAAAAATCCGGAAATTTTGGAACGGATTAAACTCGGTATGCGAGGTTCCACTGTACTTCAATATTGTAGAACTTCTTCAAATATAACAAAATCTAGTCTTTATAAAACCAATAAATGAGAAACCGAAGTTAATAGAGAAAATGATTGAAATTAATTGTAAATGACACTTTGATAGATAGTTTGTGTATTGCAAAGAAAATTAAATCCGATTTGATATGACACTTAATTATTTGTAATGACCAATTAAGTGGAAGTGGTTTATTACAACTTTACAAAATCATGTTTAGAGTATTTACTACTTCTATAAACCAACTTACAAGTGTTTTGTGTTTGTTTATTGTTCATAACAAAAAATTACAACAAAATAATATTTATATTGTATATATAAGATAGACCTAATTTACCAAAGTTTTCAATCAAGAAAATTATTTTATCTTATCTTTCGTGCATATAGTAAAATTACAATTAATTATCTAAAGACGTAAACTATTTTCATTAATGAATTAGTGCAATTTATTGTAATTAATCTGTATATTGCTTTAGGTATAAGGCTTTAGAAGTAACTGAACAAATTTGTTATCTTGCTAGATTATAATTGTAATTGAAAAAAATTGACGTATACAAATATGAATGCAATTTTGGAATAGATCATCGTGCTAATTGCATTCATTCGTACGTTTAGTGTCTACGTATGTATATAATACATTTGCAAACTTTATGCTGCGAGTATTAACGGTGCAACGGCATAGTTTCTATGGCCACCTGCTAATATGGCATGTTACATATTTCGTTTCCGCTTTTTCCCACGATGCAGGGAAAAGAACGTCGTATATGTACGTATGGACGAACGGACGTACGAATGGACTCGCGTCTGTACGTATAGATTAATAAACAACGCACACGTGGTTTGGGGACTGGACTGGACTGGACTATCTCCGTATATAATATTATGTATATTATACACATACTAAGTTGCCGCCACTTCTGTAGGTAATGATGCGTTGCAACGTGAAATAACCCAATTAATGTTTGTCATGGTCGAACGTTTTTCAAAATGATCGCAGATATATTTTAATTACATTGACCGTTGAGGACATTTCACACAAGTCATACACCTCGTAATTAAAATAATTACATTACATTATCGGAATGAAGCAAAAAAAAAAACAACAAAGAAATATATAAAATGTGAAAAAAAAAAGAAGAAGCAAAAGAATAAAAAGTTCTTAATGCTTTCGCTGTGTGTGCACGCGCGCAAACGTCTCAATCATTTCACGTATTTTGTTATTCCTTCGAGAGCGAACAATAATGGCTGCAATTTTAGTTTACCAGAGAGTTTTCGTTTCATTGGTTTAGAGACGCTCCGCCTTCCCGTGACCTTTCACCTCTTTACGTGGTTATTGTTGGCCGGGCATGATTCATGCTGTTTAATTGTCTATTCAATGTGTTCTTGTTAAACGTCTTTCGTTTATTTTCGAACAAATAATAAAACAAATTAAACAACTTAACGACTTGCTCACACACACACACACACGACCATACTTAGTTAATATTTGTCCTATTGCTTCGAACCAATAAGAGGCTGACACTGATCCCTCTTATTCATCATGGTGACACTCGAAACGTTTCGTTTATTATTTCTTTTTCCTGCATTTACTTTTTTTAACACACATATTTTTCATTTGATTCATAATTTGATTTATTTATTTACAAATCTTTAGTAAAAGGTCAATTCGATATAACTATCTATGTTAAGCAAATCTAAAAAGCTTTATTACATTCACACAAATCGAAATAGATAATTTATGTCACACTTAAAGGAGTTAAGCATTACTTTTTATTCCTATTTTAGCAATATTCATGATTTGCAAAAAAAAATATAGTTTTTTTTGCTATAAATTTTATATTTAATTGATTATTACGTAAATTGTTTCATACTAACATTACATTATTTATATTTACATAATTAAATTAAAAAATGTATACAATGTATACAACACTAAACCATGAATTCTGGTAGTGATAACACACTAAAAATAAAAATGGAAAACCCTCAATTAAACACAAAGATAATGAAAAAATAGCGATAATTTGTCATTATTTTTGTTTATATATTAACTGATAATATAACGTTTATTAAAACACGGTAAATGTGCAAAAATAAATACAAAAGACCTATGGTCAATTAACTTTTAATGTTAGAAGTATTATTTTATGAAACTAAAATAAATACACAAAGATTATTGTAACTGTGATAATTCTAATGAAAGACCTCTTTTTTAATAATTAAAATTGAATAATTATTATCATTTATTACTTGATTTTCCTTTATTTTTCTATTATTTAACTTTCTGTCTGTTAACTTTTTTAAAATTACATATATTTATTTTGTTCTTTTTATTTCTGTATATGTTTTTTTCTACGACTGATGCAATAAACATTATTATTATTATAAATACAAATTGATAATTTTAACTATTGCATATTAGCTTTTTCGCCCAATTAAAAATAATTATTATTAGCTTCTTAAAACGAATTTAACAAATTGTAAAAATGATTTTTTGTTTACTAACAAAAATACAGAAATTATTTATATTTTTTGAACAAGTAAAATATAAAAAAAAGACTGTTTTCATTTTATTATAACTTTTTATATATTAAATTTATAATAATCAACAATATATGAGTTATATTTGTTCAATTATATACATATGAATGATGAATTTCTCTATGTTTTTGTATCAATTGCACAAAAATTGGAGCTAATATAGGAAAATCAATCAATAAATGAATGTGTTTATTAGACAATAATGAAAGTAAATAAAAAAATAAGATCTTTGTTGCAGTTATTATTTATTTAAAAATAATAATTTTGTATATAAATTGTAAATAAAGGAAAATCAAGTAATAAATGATAATAATTATTCAATTTTAATTATTAAAAAAGAGGTCTTTCATTAGAATTATCACAGTTACAATAATCTTTGTGTATTTATTTTAGTTTTATAAAATAATATTTCTAACATTAAAATTTGTATTCTTTTGAAGGAAGTGTGCGTATACTGAGTATTCATTTTTTTTTCTTTGTTTCGATTTCACAATACAATTGAAAACCATATAGAGATACTTAATTTCGTTTTAATGAGGGCTCGAAGCAACAGAGATTTCAGTTCGAGCACGGCAATCCTTCATTCATTGAAGCTGCGAGGCATATTTCGTACAGCTAAAGCCATAATTTTAGAGAATCAAATAAGAATATTAATTATAGTCTCAATTTCTGAAAGGTAAAACTTACTTTGTAAATGATTTTAACGTTATGAAAGAAAACGCATAACAAAATTTAATTCAATTTTAGCAAAATCAAATTTTGTATTAATTTTTACCAAAAAGAAAAACGTATAAAAATAATAAATTAATGTAAATTTATATTTTAAACTGAATTAAAAGCAGAATTTTAAACTGAAGACACACGTTTAGATCGATATAAAAGATTTTACATGCGTATTTACGTTCTTGAATATACATACTTAATCACGATTTAAGCACTTAAGTGGGTATTCCAAGGAGGCATTTTGCCGAATCTTATTCGGGTGAATAATTAAACGGACTTATCGTTTCACGCTTTCTGGTTAGAATGGGCCGACTGAGGTCATTTTAATTTCATTTTAAAAACACACGAGTTAAGTTCTTTCTTTTTCCATCGTAATGTGCAACCGAATTTACATACAACAGTGTATTTATTTCTCCTTTAAGTTGACATTGAAACCGTATTTCTTGCACGTATTGCAAGAAAACACAAAATTGCTCGAGAATAAATGAAACCGATCTCTTTCTTTTAAATTTTTTCTTTTTTCCAAAAGTTTTATTAAAACTTAATTTGATATAGTGTTATATATTTTTTTTAATACACACAGCAATACCCCACATAGTGCGGCTTCAATCAATCCGGGTTTACTTGAAAATTTCAAAAGGAACTCTAAACAATGAATGCACAAAATTATTTTCTTTAATTCATAAAAGATTGTTTTTTCCTCTTTATTTCTGGTTTATTTATGTATTTATTTATTTATTTATTTCAAACAGTCCGGATTACTGATTGCTTGCACTATACGAGGTATTATTAATTGCACACAGATTGTTATTTGCTTGGAATTTTCGTAGAGAGCTCAGGATGCGGCAATTACTGGTACATATTTAATAATTCACGATGGTGAAGGTATTCTCCTTTCAATTGGATATTTTAATTAAAAGGAATTACCATATTTCTGCGATCCGACGTTACAGAACAATATATCATGTAGCAATAAGTAATCGACAAAGAAATAACTAACAAAAAAATAAATAAGTAGAAATAAGAAGTGGAAGGCAGGCAGAATGGTGGCTGGATTCTAATGTTTAATTGAGCATGCAATAAACATTTCTTTGCCAGATATAAATTGTGAAACACAGGGAGCGAGAATCCATACTTACCTCGCTAATTGGCCGTCAGTAGCTTATATTTAATGACGCATCCTTCTGCACCGCGGAATTCCTTTATCAGCTCGCACAATATTAATAATCCCGGAATGAAAATAGAAAAGATCTCTCTCTCTCTCTCTCTCTTTCTCCTCAGGTTGTAGTAATAGTTTCATTCTGCCAATGCACTAACTACACTTATATTTAGAGCAGCGAAACATCTTCAAAACATTAGTCGAATAACCATGTATAATTACTAAAGGATTCATATTTCTACACTAAACATTCAATATTTCTACACTAAATAAATTGTAACCATTTTTGTTCTTATATAACTCTTGAT
This sequence comes from Nicrophorus vespilloides, assembly GCF_001412225.1. NCBI lineage: Eukaryota > Metazoa > Arthropoda > Insecta > Coleoptera > Silphidae > Nicrophorus > Nicrophorus vespilloides. The sequence continues at coordinate 240,845 of NW_017096512.1, forward strand.
TTACTTTATAGTATTAATATAACACATTTACAAATTCATCTAAATAAAGCGGATTTCACTTAATTCTAGATGAAAAAGTAAGACTTTTTTTTCAAAATTATAACACTCAAAAAATGTCATGTTGTAATTGAAATTTCAATCTTTTTGTGAAAATTCACTGTATATTCCAATGTTACTATGCACACCTTTGAGATCACTTTTGTATTCATCATTTATTAAGTACAGTGTATGCTCACCTTTACCCTATTTAGATAATTAATAACTTCCCGGATATGTCCGATTTATATGTTGAAGCAACAGCTTAAAGCGTGGTAAATGTATCCACTTACTAACTTTTGTATACGTTTACCTAAGATTTTAGTAAAAGTATAAAATCAATAGAAAAATGTTTGCTTTTCCTAGTAAATGTACACACTAACTAAACCAGTCATCGGCAATTTTTTATATAGAAATTTTCGCATTTAATATATAACATATTTTTTAAATAATTGTAAATTTGTTTACTATTGTTTTTAATTGAATTGAATAAAGTTTAACACCTTTCCAAATTTAATTATAATTTTATACCAATTTTTTTTTTCAAAAATACTAATGTATAAAACTAATTTCATCCGGCAATGCTAACAAAATAAATATTTTATTTGCAAAAAAACTGTTACTATACTTTGGTGAACATTTACTAAATATTCAATATTATCCCTTCATTAAATAAATAACTTAAAAAATGTACATTTCTCAATTTCGACTTTGTAGTTTCAAGTTTGTAGTCAATTAAACTAAAATAAGATTCTTTAATTGATTTTAAAACTTCTTTATTAGAAAATTAATAAATTGCAATTACTGAATTTAGACATACAAATTTAATTATTACTGATATATTGCGATTAATTAGTTCCAAAAGATTCATTGCAAATAGAGCACTGCGTAAGTCGAAAAATATTATACATATCTGTGTACAATTGCAAGAATGTTAAGTTGAGTATTAAACCTTTACAGCATACACGAAATGTATAGATTTGAAACCGTGTAAGTTGAGGACACACTGTATTTTATCATAAATTATAAAAGTAATTAAGTTATTAATAGATATATAAGCATTTCTTTTAATTGGATTTAATTTTTTTTGTATATTTTTTCTTCCATCGAAAAATTAAGATATTAAAGTTTATAAAACAGTCATCAAGATACAATTATTATTCAAATAAAAAAAAAAGTAAATCAGTTTTTATTTTTGTTACCAGTTTAGACAATTTAAAGCAACATCAACGTTAATATATAATCAACTAACGATACTTATGCTTTCGGTTATGTGCGGTCAGAAAGAAGGTCCACCTTTCAAAAAGCAATTTGCTTGATCAAGATAAAGTGTGTGTGTAACCCTTAAATAATAATATATGAAGTTTATGAGCGTCCAAATGCGGTATTCACTTAATTAAATAAATTCGGCGTTATCTGCTCGAGAAATATTCAGCGTTCCAAAAGGAAGAAAGAGAAAAAAAGTCAACATATTTGAAATACAATTTGTGTGTGTGTGTTTAAAAATATATACAAATTCTCACCGGTTCAGTACAAACGTTTTTCCGCCTGTTTACAATTTGAAAAATTCGTTAACTTCTAATAAAATATCTCAAATGGATTGATTTAAATCGCATTTTTCGCATTTTTTATTAACTCAATAGAAAAATCTTTACCATTTCTAGTAAATACCATTTACTAGATTTTGTAATTTAAATAAATTTGCTGCAACTAATTAGTAAAAGTACCTATTAAAAATTTATTTTAACAAAGTTTAACGATTTCGCAAATTTTTACTGTTTCCACTAATTCGCATGTTTTCACGTACAGCTAATTCATATTTATTAGTAACTCAATAGGAAAATGGTTACAATTTCTAGTAAATGTACACATTTTCTAGATTTTGCAATTTAAATACTTTTGATGCAACTAATTAGTAAAAGTATCAATTAAAAATTGATTTTAACAAAGTTTAACGATTTCCCAAATTTTTATTTTTTCCACTAGTAAAATATATCTCATTCACATTTGTTAGTAACTCAATAGAAAAATGGTTACAATTTCTAGTAAATGTACACATTTTCTAGATTTTGCAATTTAAATATATTTGGTGCAACTAATTAGTAAAAGTATCAATTAAAAATTGATTTTAACAAAGTTTAATGATTTCCCAAATTTTTACTTTTTCCACTAGTAAAATATATCTCGTTCATATTTGTAGGTAACTCAATAGAAAAATGGTTACAATTTCTAGTAAATGTACACATTTTCTAGATTTTGCAATTTAAATACATTTGCTGCAACTAATTAGTAAAATTATCAATTAAAAATTGATTTTAACAAAATTTAACGTTTTCCCAAATTTTTACTTTTTCCACTAATAAAATATATCAAATGGATTGATGTAAATCTGCAGTTAACTAATTTTGTTTAGTAACTTGTTTTTATCAACTCAATAAAAAAATGGTTACTACTGCTAGTAAATGTACACATTTACTATACTTTGCAATTCAAATACATTTACTGCAACTAATTAATTTTCACTAACTAAACTAAAAATTGATATTAACATAGTTTAACGGCTTCCCAAATTGTTACGTTTTCACTAATAAAATATATCAAATCGATTGATGTTAAACGCATTTTTTTCGCGTGCAGCTAACTAATTTTGTTTAGTTTTTTTTTTCAACTCAATAGAAAAATGATTAGTATTTCTAGTAAATGTACACATATACTGTAACTAATTTGTGAAAATATCAACTAAAAATTGATGTTAATAGAGTTTAACCAAATTGTTACGTTTTCCACTAATAAAATATATCAAATGGATTGATATAAATTGCATTTTTTGCGTGCTGTTGATTAATTTTATTAAAAATAAAGGAAAGTATATGAAAACTGAAGCGCGAAATTAATTAGCACGCAAAAATGTATGAGTAATGAATAGATCTTCTTTTATTTATATTTTTTTACTCTCGTGTACATCGTTAAGATTTATAGTGTACTCTTTTTTTGCTCATCCAAGTATGAACATTGATTAATACAACTTTCTTAATATATTATATTACGGCGATGAAGTATATATCTTCGGCCCCAAAAGGATATTATTCATTGTGTCTATAATTTCTATTAGAAATAGATTTATTATGTACATATATACAAGTAGTGTGCGTATTTGTGTCTCAAGAGGAGACAGCGAATGCACGCTCGAGAGAGAAAGAGAGAGAGAGAAGGAAAGGTATAAGAAATAAAAAAATAAATAAATACTAGCTGGTCATTTGCAATTCAAATATAGCGCACCTGCGTTTTAATTTTTCCCATGGTCTTCTGACACTTGACTCCGCTTACACATATATTTCTCGGGCTCCTCTCTATGTATAAACATTCGAGACGTCGCAAGACATTTTTATAATTATGAATTTATTGGGCCCCATCGCTCCCGCAAACAAGAAACAGAATGAAAGAGAACCCCAGACGTTTCGAAGCACAAAACACCGCACATAATTTTCAATACTTAATTGAATTTCGTTAACATTTTCGCTGGAAACGGGACGAATAAAATAAACGAATATTTAAATTAGATGAGACAAGGTGAAATGAAAAGAATGAGAAACTTTATTAGCAGCAAACTGACGATTTTTTTTTTAATCGATGCGAATAATAAATATGCATTTCTACATTATAATTAACATTCGGATTTGGAAAATTAATATTTTTCTTCAAAATATCATTCCAATTCTAAATTTGGCTATGATTCATGTGTTTTTATTTATATTTGTCTGTAATTAATTTATTAATTTGCAAATCTAATTAGTTTTTTGTCTGCCATCAAATTATAGTGACTTTTTCGCTATAGAATATTAGATTATAATTATCATTTTTTAATTGGTTTTATGTGCAATTAATTTATTAATTCCCTAATTAAATTTTTAATTTTGCAAATGTGCTAAGAAATATATTTTTTTGGCTATAAAATATTTGATTATATTTTTTTTGTTACAGGTGAGAAATTCGAAACATACCGTATTAAGATCGGAAACTACATCAGATAAGTGCAAAAACCTGTTTCAATTAACATCGAAATATTGAAATTATTATTTTTTTTAAAGAAGTTAAAAATACATACTAATTAATATTAATAAAACACTCCAATTAATATTAAAACTAGAAAAAACTTGGTGATGTCAGTATTTGTAATTCCTATGAGATATCTTTTTTGACTGGCCATCAATTATAACATCCTCCATCCGGTATTTTATATTATATAACGACACGTTATCCAACACATCACCAATCCTCCATAACTGCTGCTTAACTATTATTTGTTAAACATTAACTAGTTTCAGCTTTTGTAACATTTTTTTTTGCTGAAACTAATATTGATGGCTTTTCACATTGAAATTTCTGTTCACACGTTATGGTAATAAAACAGTTAGAAATACAAGATAAAAAAAGTTATAATACCGGAAACTCTTTGAAAACTAATGGAATATTTATATAAGTCTTACGTCAATGGTGGTTTTCTATTTCTTAATTTGGAATTTTTAGATACAAACAAAAAATTCGACATCCGATTTATAATTTGCGTAATACGAATTTATTATAAACAGATTAATGGAAACGTTTTGTCGTTTGAATAAATTTAATTTTTATATTATATTTTTATAGAATAATTCAAACTATTTGCATTATTTTATTAATTGAATTTTTAATGTGTTTGATGTAAATTTTATAAGTTTAATTAATTTTTGATTTAATTTATAAACCAGCCCAAATTTATTTAAAAAAATATTGTTTTATTCAAATCTTTATAAAAGCAATTACTTAATCATAAAAAAACATCTTACCTGTTTTTTGTTTCATTATTCAATATTACCTAGCTTCAATTTACGTTAGTTTTAATCGTCGAAAGATAAAATTGCATTTAAAATTAATGATTCCTATTGGAAAGGGTTAAGCTAAATTTTGAATTATGCTATTTTTTTTCTAATTTGAAATGATTGCAACAACAGATCAATATTTTTCTAAATAATTTACTTTGCTGAAAAATTCAGTAATTTCATCACTAAAATTCATCATTTTAAGTTTCAAATAATTTAATATTATTTTTCTCATCTATTTTTGCTTAAAATATTTGGTAAAATTGTATAAGAATGCATTTAAATATGTTTCATTTTTTTATAGAAAAATACTCATTTTGTTAATGATAATATAAATATGTCTTTATTATATGAAGATTTGTATTTTTTTAACCATTTTTTGCATTATTTAGAATTAAAATATATTTTTCTTTTCACAGATAAAAAAAATAGCTCATTTTGTTAAAGATAATGGAATATCACTGTTCCATATATTTAATGATTATACAGAGATTTGTAAAAGAGGTCATCAAATGTAGTAGTTTCATTTAAATGTTAAAAAAAATAATGGATAAAACTGCAGACAATGTTAAAAAAACAAAATTTTCAAATCTTGCATAACTTTCTGAAACTATAGTATTTAAAAGTAGTTTATTAGTGCCAGCTAATTTGTTTCAATAAACCGTTAGTTTTAAATGAAAAAAAATATTGAGAACTTTTATTTGAATTCAGTAGCAAATGAGAAAGTATTTAATTAATACTAGTTTTTTTTGCTAATAGCTAATTTGTAAGAAACATCGAAAATAATTAAAGCAAAAGTATTAGATGAAAAAAAGGACATTTAATGACCTTTATTTCGGTTTATTAGCAAATGGTAAAGAATCCAATTATTTATAGTAGGTATATTTTGAGTATTTAATTATTACTAGTTGATTGGTATTAATCACCGAAAATGATTAAAGGAAAAGTTTTAGATGAAAAAATAAACTACATTTAAGAACCTGATTAGCATATGAGAGTAGTACTTTCATATTTTCAGGAAATTTTGTATCTAGAATAGATTTTTTTTACTATTTTATTAATACAAGCTAATTTATATTACACACTGAATCACTGAAGTATGAGTTTTAGATGAATGAAAAAAGAGAGAACAAGGCTTTATATAGCTATTTGAAATTGTGCGTTTGGAAATAGATGCGGATATAAATAGGAGTTCTTAGGAACCAACTAATATTTCCAAAGGTAAAACTAAAACACCAATATTAATCATATTGTGACAGCAATAATATGTGCACGGGGTGCGCCGTAATTCGTCGCATCGACGATAAATCACCGTTCCGGTAATGGTATAAATAGTTGGGGAGAGATGTTTAAAATATATCGCCTAAATTATATGCAAGGGAAATTACGATTACACCCAAATAAACTAGCTACATTCTAGACTTTTACTACATAGATTTAATTAAATGACACTATACTAATTTATACAGATAAACACAAACATAAAATTTATCATTTTATGTTTCAAATGATTTAATAGATTTTTATCATCTATTTTTGCTTAAAATATTTGTTAAAGTTGTATAAGAATGCATTTAAATATATGTTTCATTTTTTCATAAAAAAAATACTGATTTTGTTAATGATAATTTAAATGAAGATTAGTTATGATTTGTAATTTTTTAACCATTTTTTGCATTATTTAGAATTAAAATATATTTTGTTTTGAAATTACGATTACACCCAAATTAACTAGCTACATTCTAGACTTTTACTACTTAGATTTAATTAAATGACACTATACTAATTTATACTGATAGATACAGATGAGTTTCCCATCTTCACAAATGTACTTATTGTTGTTATATAAATAAAAAGTAGTCGAAGATCGATTAATCTAAATACAGCTCTCAATTTCCACGGCGGAAGATATTCTTTTCTTAATTTTCCTTCAAGGTTCTTCAATTTATCTGGATCGCTCCACCCACTTCATCAATTTTCTCTAGTTTACAAGTAGCCGTGTAAAATGTTAATTAAGAGTTCGCTAACTAACTGATTTATGGTGGTACGCATATTAAATTATTTTCTAAATTAATTTGTTTTTGTTTTGTTTAATGGAAAACAAAAATGATAAGGAGGAACGCCGTTTCGCTATCGGATTAACGATTAATTTATAAACATTCTGCAAGTCGTGTAAAACCAAATTGGCGACATCCTTTCGTTTGTAGTTAATTAAGTGCTGCTTATTTTCTTTAATACTCGGGACTAATGAAATAATATTATAATAATAATAATGATGATGTTAATAAAAAAAACAGTATACGGAGAGAGGTCGGAGATATATATATATATTTTTTTGTAACAGCTTTTGTTGTGGCTGTACTCGAGCTCGCATAACGACAGGCCAGTCTCATTGTTATTGTATTTACATGCAATAACCATTATGAACAGACAGCAGTAGCATGTGTGTTGGGCAGCGGTGCATGAAGCGGCCCCTTAATGGGGCCCCGCCACCTCAAAACACCTTCCACAGGGCTCCTCTTCCTATCGCAAAAACGCACTGACCAATCAATTGACCAACAATCTAAATTATTCTTCTACAATTCTTCCTTGTGTACTTAACAACATCTCAGTTAGACATAACTAATCCATCTACAATCAAGTAACTTCTTTTTTTTGTCATCATAGTTTTTTGTTACGAATCTAAATAGTTTTGTAACATTGTTTTAATTGCTTAACGAAACCGTTTGTTAAGTGCTATTTAATTCACGCTGAACTTAACGCGTTAAGTTGCGGCCGCGAGTGGAAACGTACATGACCCACGTTAATTATTCCGCTGACCCATCACCAAAATTCAATTTAACACGAACAATATCTCTTCACGGTCGTGTAAGCTCCGCAACAAAGAACCAGAAATAATTTATCGGTAACAGACGAAAATAAAAAAAGGTGAAACTCAAAACACTGGAAAAGTGTTTAATTTTTTTCAAGAAAAGATCTTTTTTAATTATTACTTAGTTGTTTATGTATATATTTTTTTTAATTAGAATCTAAGTACTAAAACTTTAGTTGAAGTTTTAGTTTTGTTTGGTATTTTTATAGAAATATGAATTCTTGATTAGTTAGGTTCATAAAAACTAATAAATTTGTAACATTTAAAAACCGGTTTTTAGATTTTCAGTACTGAAACATTGATTAGGTTTTTAGTTTTCTTTGGTATTTTCTATTAAAAAAGATTGATTTGTAGAAATATGAATTCTTGATTAGTTAGGTTTAAGAAAACTAATAAAGCTCAAAACTAGTTTTTTTTTGGTTCATTTTCACTGATAAAATGAATAAGTAAAATTAAGCTATTTCAGTAATTGACCAATTTTCTAATACATTTCAAATTAGAAAATCGATTTTCGCATTTTAAGTATTAAAGCATTAGTTTGTTTTTAGTTTTGTATTGTAATTTGGATTAAGAAAAGATTGATTTGTAATTTTTTTTGAAATTTCAATTGAAGTTCTATGTAACCAATGAGTGAGTAATTTCTATATTTCAAACAATTTTTTATGTATCTACAATTAGAAAAAATCAATTAATAGGAACAATTTCTGATTTTTTAAAACTTAAATTTCATTAAGGAAAATTCTACATGAAATTATAACTAATTATATAAAATAACATTATTTAACGACTTCCGTTTTTCATTAAGTATATTTTGTGTCGTTAATTTTTTGTTGTTCCATACATATTACATAAGCAGAATTTTTATTTCTATAAATTTTTAGTAATAATTTAAAAAAATCAGTAAAAATTTCGAAAAAAAAAACTTTTTAAGTGATATTCGAATTTGAATAATTGATTTATGTTTTTATACCAAACAATTAATATAAGTACACATTTTTCATTGTTTGTGATTAAAATTGAAAACCGGTTTTTCTAAAAATCATTTTATATATTTATAGACGATGTTTAAAGTGATCTTTAATTAACTTTAGGGATTGTGAATGTACGTACAATATATTCTTATTAAAAAAAATGTGTCAAAATTTAAGAAAATGTATATAAATTACCAGCATTTTAATGCATTTTAAACATTAATTAATAAACTGATGTTGTTAGATGTGTTTAAATTATACTGGTATAGTAAAAACTGAAGTTATGCGATTGTTTGTAGACAATGGCTCGTTATCTGTGGGAAATCTGTTACCCTCCTCCTCGCCGTCTGTCTAACACACATTTACACAAACGGAGCACCCATTTTTATGCATTTAAATAATTCAATCCCATCTTATTTCACCCTTGAAATTATTAATACTTAAAGGATATATCGAAATTGACACCTACGCGAGGATTACAGTCAACCTACCAGAGATTAGGGTGAAAAATGTCCTTGGAAGATTTCGTTTTGTGTAAATCTGATTCAGTCTGGTCCTCGGGGTGTGTGTATGTGTGTGTGTGAGAGAGATAGAGATTCGTCAAAGTGAAGGGGTTGCAGTTAATAAAGCGCCTGTATTAGATGTCAGACAGTGCGGTAAGATTAATTTTAACGGCACGTTGCCGCATTTAATTGGCAAATCGAGTCAAAGAATGGGTTTAATCGTGGCAAAGGAATCAACAGGGCGCGAGTTTGCTATTGAGATATTCACACTCAGATGCAATTAAATACAGACACTTGCTTAGGGGTGCCCCTTGTACTTGCGCCCTTTTGTGCATGTCACTACTCTATAAATCCATCCGATGTCGAGACTCGTTCACAACCCTCCTCTCTCCTTTTTATTTGCTCTTTTACTTTCAGCTATTTAAAGAACCCGCTCACTCCTGCATGAACGATGTCACTTTTATTCGCTTAATGAACTTTTACTGTTCCACATATTTCTTATATTATTATCATCATACATCATTCTCATATATTTATTAATAATGTTAATTGAAAAACGAACAAAAAAAAATTGTTTCTCTAAATAATTACAAAAAAACACAGAAATAAAGTCCATCTATTCCTCGATTTACACGGTAGATAGAAATTGTAGCTTTTTTAATGAAAAACCGTGTAAATCGAAAAGTATGCAAAAAACGCATAGGATTGGTTATTTTCAATATTTATTTTTTAATTTAATCCGTGTTAAAGCGAAAACGAGTAAATAAAGTAACGTGTAAAACGAGGAATAGGTTATTTTGAACATTTAATATTTGTTTAAACCGTGTTAAAGCGAAAACGAGTAAAACGAGGTAAAACGAGTGTAAAACGAGGGATAGGTTATTTTCAACATTTATTTTTTAATTTAATCTTTGTTTAAACCGTGTTAAAGCTAAAATGAGTAAAGAAAGTATCGTGTAAAACGAGGGATAGGTTATTTTGAACATTTATTTTTTAATTTAATCTGTTTAAACCGTGTAAAAGCTAAAACGACTAAAGAAAGTACCGTGTTAAACGAGGGATGGGTTATTTTCAACATTTATTTTTTAATTTAATCTGTGTTTAAACCGTGTTAAAGCGAAAACGAGTAAAGAAAGTACTGTGTAAAACGAGGGATAGGTTATTTTCAACATTTATTTTTTAATTTAATCTTTGTTTAAACCTTGTTAAAACTAAAATGAGTAAAGAAAGTATCGTGTAAAACGAGTGATAGGTTATTTTGAACATTTATTTTTTAATTTAATCTTTGTTTAAACCGTGTTAAAGCGAAAATGAGCAAAGAAAGTATCGTGTAAAACGAGGGATAGATTATTTTAAACATTTACTTTTTAATTTAATTTTCGTTTAAATCGTGTAAAAGTGAAAACGAGTAAAGAAAGTATTGTGTAAAACGAGAGATAGGTTATTTGGAACATTTACTTTTTAATTTAATCTGTGTTTAAACCGTGTAAAAGCGAAAACGAGTAAAAAATGTACCGTGTAAAACGAGGGATAGTTTATTTTCAACATTTATTTGTTAATTTCATCTTTGTTTAAACCGTGTTAAAACGAATACTTGTAAAAAAAAGTACCGTGTAAAACGAGGGACAGGTTATTTTCAACATTTATTTTTTAATTTAATCTTTGTTTAAACCGTGTAAAAGCGAAAACGAGTAAAGAAAGTATCGTGTAAAACGAGAGACAGTTTATTTTCAACATTTATTTTTAATTTAAATTTTGTTAAAATCGTGTAAAACCAAGTACGAATAAAGAAAGTATCATGAAAAACGAGGATGATAACAATTAGTATCATAAATGTGTGTCCATTAAAACCATTTCTTGTTATACTTGACCAATTGTTGTTTTGTTTTATAAAAACCACATTTTGGAGAAAATTGATTATGCTTATAACGAAAATTCACTGTATTTAATTACGAAACATACATCATATTATTTAATGTGACCTTTAAAAAACTGTTGACATCAGTTCATATCCAATTTCCTTTCTAAATATATACAATGAATTGGGGACAAAAACAAAGTAGATAATTGTAAGTATAAAAATTGAATCAAGTAAGTTTTAATAATGCTGCAACTGCAGTCTGTAATTCAGATGAGAAATAAATGAAGAAAAAAAATTACACTGTCAGTCGAGGTTTTCCAAACTAACAAAATGACACGCGTATAATTAAATAATCACACATGCAAAAAAATAAAGTAAAAAATCTTCGACTAAGTTTAAGAGGAAATCGGCTATTATAACTAATCGCATATTTAATATTCAAGCCTCGGCATAAAATTACATTTAATTATTTTAATGTTAACACGGCGACGATTTTATTAAACGGAACAAATAAGAATATGTCAGATGAATCGAAAGAGGGAGGAAGCAGTAAAATCAATCGTCTGGACGTGTTTCCTCTTTTAAGACCAAGAGTATTATTTATAAGTAATGTAATTTGAAGTTGCATCCATTACGCAAATAATTATATTCACTTCATTTCGCAGATGCAACACTTATTTTAACCCGTACTAACGTGACACGAATCAAATAATGTTAGTTTTTTTTTTGTTGTTTCATGAAGTGAATTGAGATTTGCCCACTAATGAGTGTTTAATCTTGACTATTTCCTGCCAAGAAAACGATCGGCAATTATTTCATTTACGCAACGTATTATTTCACCGCAACATCTATTATTATTATTAATAATATAAATTGGCATTTAATTTATTTAAAAACATATATATCTATACGTGAAGTTCCATTGATTAATTAGTTCATTTATCTAATTGCAATTACTGCAATTATTGATATTTATCAAATTACTATTTAGTTCTAACGTTCTTGTATATTTCACAATCTGTCAGCTTTGAAATTACCAATTTATCATCTGATTTTGTAACCGTATTTTTGTATCATAAGACTTAATTTGTATGTAAAGAAATCCACTTAGAATTGAATGAGATTTATAGTTTTTTGTGTATAGTAATTTTTCTTTAAAAAATGGAAATATTTCTTTGTTTCCATAAATATATAAAACTATTTATATTTTTCATAACATTCTCATAAAAAATTGTCTCTTATTTAGAGAATTTACTGTATATCTTTCTTAAATTTGTTTCAATTCAGTTTTTCAGTTATAAAATGATTGTATTTAGTATTTAGAAAAATAATTGTAACTAAGTTTGGTGAGTTAATACCTTTGTCAGACTTGATTTTTTTTTGCAACGGGAACATTTGTAAAGTAAGTTTCTACAAAATTTAGTGATACATCTTACAGTGAGTTTAATATGTTACTTTTCGTATAAATTATTATAAATTGTGATTATTTATTTCAGAAAATCATACGTACAATTGTAAAAGAAAATAATACAGTAATTTATCGACTCATTCAAACAAATTCTTTGCGTATGCTTCTAAGACAGGGGTGGCGAATCGGGGTAAATTACCCCAAAAAAGTAAAAGTGGATTCTTAAGGGTAATGAGGACGTTCAGTAATTATTAATAATAATAATTTATTGGCCAAACATCGAAACATAAGAAGAAGAGAAAAAAAAGTACAATTTATACATAAATAAATTTTAACATACAATAAAAATATATATACTAATAGGCTGGCCAAAGGGCTAACGACCGAAAGTTCAGTAATTAAAATTCTATGTATATGTAAAAAATATTAGGGTATTAGGTAAAAAAATGTTTCCCATCCCTTGATCTAAGATGATTACTATAATACTATTATTAATGTATTCAATTGTGGGTATTTTTTTTATATATGTTTCGAGTTACGTCCAAGTCTGTCGTAAGTTGAGAAGTGACTGGAATATAATCTTCAAATTAAGTGTGTAAATGTGAATGTAAATTGAAATATACGAATGTGACGGATGTTTGTTTATTTGTTTGTCGTCAAAGTAAGCAGAAATGTATATGATTTTCATTTGATAGGAACAAAACGAAACGCATCTTCGCAAAGGCAAACTGTAAAGTGATGTGAGTGTAATGAAAGAGTAGTAGGAAGGTGTATGAAATGGTCTATCATTAAATGAGAAATAGCGAAACCCGTGCTCCTGGTTATCAACGTTTAACAGGAAGTTATCGGTTTTTACCTTCTTCTTCTTCTTCTAGTCGTGCCTACAGTTATCCGGATTTTGTTGTTGTAGCGACGCGAGAAAACCAGACTGGCCGGCCAGCGGAGGAGAGATATCTTGGAAGCCTAAAGCCCAGGATGTGCCTCATTAAAACATACGGCGGTGACGTAATTATTTCGTCTATTTGTTATTTTCCGCTTCCGTTCCACGGACTTCATTCATGAAAGTCTCGCTCACACACACAAACACACGCTTTGGACAAAACTCGCGCGTACACACATACACCTAATCGAATTGACGAGAATTTCTCTTTTGACGCAAAACCAACATTGATTTCACAATTAACGTACCTCCACAAAAACCGTACAGAGAATTAATAAACTCATTTAATTTTGCTTCGAGGAAACGAAGAAAAATAAAAGATTTATCGTGCGAAATTGAACTTCACGATTTACGATCTTATTAATTTTAGTTATGGTTTTGTTTATTTTTTTTTTTGAATAATTTTCGGTGCTCCGAAATTGGCCTTAATTATCTTCATTTTTTTTTTTAATTGTTGTTTTGTTTTATAATTTTTATAAACAAAACAGTCGGTTCATTTCGCAGAGAGTTATAAAATCACGCGCGCCATTAAAAAAAAGTATGCAAGGAGCCATAAAAGTAATCACGCTCATTACGTATGGATTGGCGAGCGGCGTTGGTTCATCAGATGATGATGGCTTATTATAATTTTTAGTGTAATTAAGTTTTGTTTTTTTAATTTTCTCTCTCTTTCTCTGCGACTGTTATCAAAATAGCATCAGAATACGATCATTAGTGTGTCAGTGTAGTGTATGTATCATCATCATATACACCATACATGCCCGAACAACACAATAGCGATATTTCTGTGCCCTTGATATATCACATACACAATATCCGGTTCATCTTGTCCAAGTCATTGTACCATACACCACTCTAATTGCAGTGTTATGCAAAACAAAACCGCGTCGATTCCATTATTACACTTTATATAATTTTCTGCTCGGCATTGTTATTCAAAATACGTTTCACTTTGCGCTTGGGACAAACAAATAAAAACAAACAAAAAAAGAGTACCAATCCATTTCAAATCTTCCAACATTTACATTAATTACATGTATTTTCCTGCATACACAATAATGCCCGAGTGTCAGATGAGTTTAAAAGCAAACGTGAACAGGTCCCAATCGAGATATCAAATCACAATTTAAAAAAAAAACGATCCACCATTTACTAACAACAACAAAAATGTTGGTGATGATGGCTTATTATAATTTTTAGTGTAATTAAGTTTTGTTTTGTTTTGTTTTTTTAATTTTCTCTCTCTTTCTCTGCGACTGTTATCAAAATAGCATCAGAATACGATCATTAGTGTGTCAGTGTAGTGTATGTATCATCATCATATACACCATACATGCCCGAACAACACAATAGCGATATTTCTGTGCCCTTGATATATCACATACACAATATCCGGTTCATCTTGTCCAAGTCATTGTACCATACACCACTCTAATTGCAGTGTTATGCAAAACAAAACCGCGTCGATTCCATTATTACACTTTATATAATTTTCTGCTCGGCATTGTTATTCAAAATACGTTTCACTTTGCGCTTGGGACAAACAAAAAAAACAAACAAAAAAAGAGTACCAATCCATTTCAAATCTTCCAACATTTACATTAATTACATGTATTTTCCTGCATACACAATAATGCCCGAGTGTCAGATGAGTTTAAAAGCAAACGTGAACAGGTCCCAATCGAGATATCAAATCACAATTTAAAAAAAAAACGATCCACCATTTACTAACAACAACAAAAATGTTGCCACTATCTGTCCAGAAAAAAAAACAAAATAAGTGAAAGGGACTGCGGTTAATTAAAGAGATCCACCACTTCTTGTTAGGAGGCTGCATTTCTATATATATATATAATAATTAAAAGATAATCCAGCTTAGATGCGCGATCAATGAGTGGTTTCATTTGATCACAATAACCGACCGATGATAAGAAACGGCGACGATAAAACTTTATAGTTATTTTTTTGTGTTCAAATACTTGGAAATTATTGTATAATTAACTGCTCATGATAATATGGTTCATTAGGATTAAAAATACATCGCTTAATTTCGACAAAGAACTAAAAAATCTAAAGTGAAATCGTATCAAATAATTACGTTACCAAAAAAAAAAGTAAAAATTAATTTAATTCGATCGCAGTTTCCTTCACTTAAATTAATTTCGGCGAATCATCTGCATTTAAAAAGACATCATAAACTTGTTTAATTAACCAAATCGGTCCAAAAGAAACGGCCCGAGAATTATTTAATATACAACCGGGAGAAACAACACAAAAAAAAAAAACGAAGAAGAGGGAAGGGCATAATTTAAATTAATGAAGTCATAAATCTCGTTTCCATGCTATAATTTGCAATTATTAAGGATATTTTATGGCGTGTGAAATTATTCCTTTGATTGCAATTTAGAATCATTTTCTGTCCGCGACGTGAATTAAAGGAAATTCGAATATCGACCTTCTCTTAATGATTCCCACCAAATTTATATATTATTCTTTCTCGGTGCAGTCTTCAATAATTTATTGGTTTCTTTTTTTCGTGCGCGCCTTGAAACGAAGTACTACTATAACTATAAGCAGTGTGAGGTGAAGAGGTAGAGGAAGAGATGGGCCTCATTCTCGATGCTTTTATTTAGCGCTGATTTCACTTCCAAGGCATCAGAGCAGCATCACCTGCTTCCTATAATACAAAAGCTCGGAGAGTCTTATGTAATTTTCTTCTAGATTTGAATAGCTATCATGTATGTTATGGCCGTTGCGAGTGGCTCGTTTTAATGACGGCTAATGAAGGTACTGATGTGATGCATACGTATGTATGTATGTACAGAAGTTAAAGAAGTCCGTAGTTTTAACGTTAACAGGATGCGGGAGATCTGCATTGAACAGGAAGCGAGAGCTATTGCTCGACAAAACACTAAATCATGATGCTTTCGGTTCGGGTCAATGGGCAACTGAACACAATTCATTCAATTAATTATTTAATTTTTTTTTTTTTTGAAAAACTCTTACACACTCGCATTGAACTCTCCTTCTAAAATTTACAATGCGACCGCGTTTCCTTTCAAGAAAATGAAACCCAATAAAAACATTTACAATCTTTATTTTTACTAAACTTAATTAAAATACAGTTTTGTGTTTTTTTTCATGTACATTAATTTAATGTTTAATTCAGTATTAAACTTATAAAATTTTATTTACAAATTATATTAATAAGTCGAAAACGTTATATTTGAAATATGTGTCTACTTAGATTTGATCCTAATCAATTACATAAATATCTCACTGTTTGAAATCGGACTAATCGAAGTCTTTAAACAAAAATAAAATTTGAAAAAATAATAATTTTGTTTAGTATTTTTTTTCAGAATTTATTTTGCTCCATTAAAATTTAGGTTTTTTTTTTTAAATTTACTACCAGTACTGTAGTGAATCCGGACTGATGGAAACCTCACTCACAGGAATTTCTGAATTTTATATAATTATATTATAATTTCATAAAAGAAATCGTATTAAGAAAAGTAAATTTAAATTCTTACTAAGATCATTTAAAATAGTTTTTTTACATGAATAGTTATGGGAGCAAAATCACAGCGGATATTAACTATTTTATTACTTGTTTTCATGCATTTATTACATGTTTCAGGATGTCGAAGCATCTGTTCGCGTTTAATTATTTCACAAACACTTGTTTATATTATATTTCGAAAACTATTTTGTAAAATATCTTTGATTCATGTCATAAAATATAATTAGGGGATGATTTTTAGAAAAGATTTTTTTAACAATTTCGGACAATAAAACGCAATAGAAATTTATTTTTCCTATGCAAAAAGGTGTAAAAATTTATATATTTTTTCAATTTAAAGTAACTGCATTTTTATCCATTTATCACTTCTGTACTACCGCGTACAGGTTTCACATTTATAGGAACAATAATATGAACTTTAACTTATTTATTCCAACAAATAACCTTTCGCTGCGGCGGTAATTTCCATAAGTCGAGTTGAAATATTATTATCATTGGGAACAATTGGTCGTTTTGTGTTAACGGTACGATTATATAAAATATATTTTATATTGCATTTGTATCGGAATTGTTTTTTTTTCTCTCTCTTTCTTTCTTTTGAAGTCACATTTTTGATATTCAAATGCGTTGATATCAGCTCGACCAGGTCAGGGCAAGTCACTCCTTTTTACAATGCTACTGAATATTTAACCACTTTATTATGTGTAGATTAGATGTTCCATCCTCATTTGCATACCCACCGTGTATAAGTATATATACACTTGTTGACACTGGCAACGGGGGGTTTCTCTCTATCTCGACTAGACTATTTGAAAACCTTTGTGTTTCTGTTGCTTCTTTTTTTTTTATATATAATTTACATCGAAAAACCTTCTATATCGAACAAACATTGTCATATCTAAATACAGTGCAACCTTCGCTTAACGAGCAAAATGAAGTGTAATAAAAATGACTCGCTTAACGAGCGACGTTTCGCATAACGAGTGACGAAGAGAAGAAAAGTCCAGAATTTCGCGCATGTGTTTATGTCATGCAATTTGTGTTTATATGTATTTTTGAATAAGTTTCACTTTAAAAATCCGGAAATTTTGGAACGTATTAAATTCGTTAAGCGAGGTTCCACTGTATATGCTTATTAGTTCTGTTCATCATGGGTAAAAAAGGAATTAATAATTATAAATTTTTTTAAATTCTATAGTTTTGCAAGAAAATTTTAAACTTTTCATTAGACTTATTTTTCAGAAAAAAATGCTATTTGTTTGTAAAAATGTCTTAATTTACTTAAAAATTCTTTCTTCTTTATTTTTTTTTTGTATTTTATTGTGTAATGTCTAATGATCAATGATCAAAAAATAGCAATGAAATTAGTAAATAACAAATTTTCAATTTTTTAATCACAAATTTGTTCTTCTTTTTTAAATAATTTATTTAAGTAATAATCACAAATTACAATGAAAACAGAACTTATTAACAAAAGATTCATCTTTTATTGAAAATTTATCATTAAATATCGATTTTTTACTATCAACATATAATTATACATTTTTTTATACTCAAAATTCGATAGTTTCTGCTGAAACATGTGGACTGAATATGAATCAAATAAAATATCAATTCATAGAAGTTTTGAAATTGCGATTTTTCCCTATTTTTTTTATATATAATTACTTAAGTTATTGTATTATATATGAAGTGAATCTGCTCTAAATAACATAAATATAAATTATCGAATTTTGACTATAAAAGTTATTTTTGTTAATCAAAATTCAGTGAAAATGAGAGATAAATGTTCTATTTTTATGGTAAATTTGTGCTTTTATTTCTTACTTTCTTTTATTTTCATTAAATTACACAAATATAAATTATTTTTGATAATCAAGATCGGAAGTTTCTGCTTAAAAATGTGAATAAAATATTGAAAAAGGCAACAAGTACTAAAACTGAGAGGAGATGAAATGAAGTGAACAATATGAAGTATCGAATTTTGTGTAAAATTGAGAATACACGACAGCTTGCAAACATTATTAGGAAATAAACAAGAAAAATGTTTGTTTAATTTCCTTAATGTTGTAGAAAACAGGTATATTATTATATTATATCTGGAAATGAAGTTTTTTTTATAAAAAAATTAATAGAAAGATACAAACTTGAATTTTATATAAATAATAAATTTAGCCCCTTTTGGACATAAAAAGTTTATCTGTCATTAATTTTTTGCGACCCCCCAAATATTTTACCCCCCGGATGACCCACACTTTGAGAATCACTATGTTATATGATGATATTTTTGTATTAATCTTTGTTTATTTTTTGATGAGTTTCCAACGAGATGAGTAAGGTACACATGTTGGTCAAATTCATGAAATTCTGACAAACCAAAGAAAGCACATATTTGTTCATTAAACATATTATATTGTGGACACAACTCATTTTGAATGGCCGTCCAAATATTGAACGTCAAACACGATCGGCTTCGTCTTTTTAAATCATTTCAATTACGATTGTTTACTCGTGAAATAGCTGTGTGTGTGTGTACGTGTTAGTTAGTTGGCATAATTTTTGGTGGTTTAAAAGATGTTTGCACACTCTAAAAAAGAGTTCTGAATAATCTCGCATCTTTCAGCTTTTCATACACAATGTTTTTTTTTTATTATTCTTATTTTTTTTTTCGCGATTCCGCAAATTCTTTACACTTCTGAAGCGACGACGCGGATTTTCGCTTTGACATTAATTGTGCACATATTTCATGTCATATTAGTAAATTATTTGTAGGAGTTTTTCGCCGGTCCACATAAAAATAACGCCGTTTGCTTTCAGAAATATCTTCGGCCACCAAAAAAAAAGCAGTAGGAATAAAACATCGCGATCCTCCGCGCTCTCTCCATTCATTCCTCGTGCCTAAAAATACAAACAACACATCAGCACTTCGTAATGTCGGGTGGCGCTAAAGAAATGCCCAACTTTATTGCATTATTAAAATATTAGTAATTCGGTTAAAATATTTATTGTGTCTCTCAGCGCGTTGTTAAAGGAGACGAGTATAATTGTGAGCTTGCTTTTAAAAGCAGTTTCTATTTCACAAGACGTCTTCTTTTTTTTAATGGTGTAATAATGACGCACTTCAACCGTCGTCATAGTCGTAATAATGCGTTAATACATCAATAATACGCAGCTCCTCCTCAAAGACCATTCACAGATGAATTTCTGAAAGAAAAAGCATTTCATTCATTAACCCTTTTTTTAAACCAAACTTGTCTTAGCTGATGTACAACTGATGTAGTTTTTTTTTATCATTCATTTTATGTATAAAATGTATATAAAAATAATGCAACAATATCTCCCATAGTGCGGTTTCTATCAAATTTCAAAACAATTTTTTTTTTAAATTACATTTTCTCAATTAAAATTTAATTTAAAAAAAAATCGTACTAAAGTCAAACCTCTTCTTGTGCGGTTTATTTTTTCATGCGGTTTCATGCTTCTCAGTCCTAATGGCTAATATCAAAATGTGGACAGTTTCAAACAGTCCGGGATATAGGCAGAACTGCACTATGCGAGGTATTCGACTTTACTTCAAATTAATTCTAGTTCATAATATATATGAAATATTGCCATGGATTAAAATAAAAGTAAGTATTAATTTAATAAAAAATCCAAGTATTGGTCATTTATTTATACATATTCTGTAAGATATTGAAAATTTCCTATATAATTCCACGAAAATTCAATATTTACTTTGTTTCATATATATATATAAAAAAAAGTATTATTCATATATATTATTTCAAGCGTCACTGGAAACGTAAATGTAATGTACACAATATTTACCATATAAACAAATTTTGGTTTTCAGCAAATATTTATAATTAATACGAATCTGACGTAGCTTAGATACGCAAATATTGCGTAAAACTAAGCGTTCACAATAATCGTCGTATTTGCCGGATTATCTAATTCTTTCTTTATCCGGTTGTGTGATATTTAACTCAAATTAAATAACATATTAATCGTGGGATATTAATCACTCTTGAATAAATTAAATGAAGCCGTCTGAATTAGATACTTAGATACTGAATTAATACTTCTAATCGGACATAGATTTTTCTCCGCTTCGTATAAAACGCGCGTTAAAATAATTAATTGAATCCAACTAACGGTGAATTAATATAAATTCGAAGCATTTATCTTGAAAACAATAATTGTAATCTATGGTAATACGACGATCCTGGGAAACTTTGTTTTTGTGTGTGTAAATTATTATATTATTGCTTTATTTATTTGTATTTAAGAGAATTGTTGAATTTATTGCGGCGCAAACGAATGACATATCGACATGAGGCTACAAGTGTGGGCGTAAGAACAGTAGCCAAAACAGGGACAGAGTTATCTGCTTCGTGACGTCAGGCCGGAAGTTGTTCATCACTCTTCGCGCGCCTCTGACTGTACGTGTCTATGAGAGGAGAACTGAAGCCCCGAAGATCAGCTGGGCTTTTCGGAGGTGGCTGCATCTTTTTTGCTGCTATTTGGGTCAATATGTGATATTTTTATTATCTATTATTGTACACCTGCTCATCCTTAACATCCTCATCCTCCTACTATTACTACTACTTCAGCACCGATTGGGGTTGCTGCAGATAACTCAATGTATCGATTTGAATGAATGCAAGCAAAAAAATATACCACTCATCGAAGTTTGCACATTGCTCCTTAAACACATATACAATTTCAATTGAATAGAAAATTTATGTTCTCACGTACACAATGCAACCAGCGAAAATAAACGCCCATACAAATAGAGCAGAGATAAAATCCTTGCTTTTTTTCTTCTTCTTCTTTTCTTGTTCTTTTAAATATTATATTTCTCGAATAACTTTGAGCTATACCTCATGGGAATAAGTGCTTAATAGTTGTCTAGATTACGTATATATATTTTAACATGCAAATAAATCAAAGAGAAAATAGAAATACTTTTTTTATTTGAAACATTTTCTTCGCGCATTGAAAAATAAATACTTAACAATATATTTATTATTAAACTGCTGTTATATTATTTCTACTTATTTTTTTCAATTTTATATAAGAAATTAATAGATTTTAAACAATTATTCAATTTTTTAACTCATTATTTAGTAGTAAAAATATGTTTCTTTTAACAATTAGTAGATTTTAAGCAATTGTTATTAAATATTTAACAATTATTTCAACTGTTTTGTTTTGATTCACAAATTATGAACATTAATTTAAATGTATTATTATGAATATTATTTCTTCGTTCATTAACATTATATAATAAAATATTTGAAAGCAAATTATAAAATTGTAAAAGAAATTCTATAAGAAATGAGTAGATTTTAAAAAATTGTTGTATTTGTTTTACTAATAATTATACAGTAAAAATTCATGTAGATTTCTTAGATAAAAATGTACGCGAAATGGAAATTGAAAAAAAAAGCTAACGGTTCTCTTTAGACTTTCGTTGGTAATTTTGTCACGTTTGACGCCCTTGCTTCTAAGTACGTTTTCAACCCTCCAAAACTTCCAAGAACTGAGCAGTTTCCAACGTTGTGTTTTTCTACAATATCTTGCATCGCTTTTAATTAACATACTGTTCAAATATATTTAATGGCTGAGTCAATCCAAGTTTATTCTTACTATTTATTTAAATCCAACAACAAAAAAAATATAATAGCTTTAACTGCGCAAATAAATAAATAAAAGGGTGCATTTTTTTTGTCTGTTTGTGGGTCGAATGGAAATTTTATATCCAAGCTTCAAACAGAAAGAAGAAGCTGCAGCACATTTTTTTTCTGTGTGTGTGCGTGGTAGTAGTATTACTAGAGCGTGTTGCGTCTCGGCGTGGTCGGGTGGGGGTGCGGAGCGGACCGGAAACGACGGAACTCGCCCTCGTTCAGCTGTCGGCCGGAAGCAGCGTAGCACCCTATTGGAGGCTACAGATGAGAAGACCACCCTACCCTTCTTTACCAGCCGCCACTACTACCTAGGGGTTTAGGGAGGGATCGTATCCTTGTGTTTAGAAGCGTCGCATCAAAATGCCTGCACAGCCCCATTTCCAAACAAGGGTTAAACACCACTAAACACTTGTCTGACGACTCTATAATTTGCTTTCGATATACATTATACACACACACACAGAAAAAAAAACTTTTAAATGAATCGGAATGAATAATAATGTATAAAGAACATTTCTTTTCATGCCACTTTTCAATGGAACTCCTCCTCTGTACTTTTTATTTCGTAATTATCATTCAGCCGTTTGATTTGTCAATGCTATAAAGTGAATGAAGAGAGAGAGAGAAAGAAATGTTAAAAATAGCTGGTTGGAAAAGGGTTCTATTTTTAAATATAATTTTTTTTAATCGTTCTAAGCGAAAGCTTAAGAAAGAGGGTGTTCGTAGTAATTTCCGATTCATTTTCGCGTCTCTATTGGATGGATTACTGGCTGAAAATGCTCGAGAAGATTCATGAATGGGATCTATCTATTTCAGAGGGTTTTTTCTTCTTCTTGTAGAGAATTGCATGGATAGAGAGAGTAAGGCTCAGGTGCGTAGATTAGTTGTGGGGCCACTTCATTGATACGGATCACAATGGATGCACTCTTCCTGAATGCGCCACACCCCTTGGAATTTACTACCGACGGCAAAATTTGTAGTATTTCCTAAACTATCCCATTTATTTATTTTATTTCTGTGCCCTAAAATCTCAGAAACACAATTGTATTATGTTATGTAATAATAACTATTTATTTCTTTTTATTGGTGGCTACCGTTTCCACTTATTATTATTATCTTCTGTCGACTGGTTCCATAAAGTTTTAGTGTGTAATAATTAACGGCCGGATATGTATTGGTTTTCTTGAGATTTCGAAACTGAACAGAGAACGAAAGGAAGAAAAAAAAAATAAGAGCCGAACAGCATTTCCGATTAATTAAAATTTGTGTAATGACCAGAGGCAAGTATCTGAATGATAAAAAAACGTAGTATCGAGCAGGTGAATATATGTGAGTGAGTGTACGTATAAATATGTATTTGTGTGTATGTGTGTGCAGTGTAAACGGTCATTCGAGTTCTCACGATTCGAATCTCTCCACTCTCAAACACACACACACACACACATGTATTTATACACTCACACAGTCTCAATATTACGGAGTACCCAGACGGAGGCTATTCATTCATAACTATGCGCTTGGAGCGCGGTGGGGGAAAGTTGAACGAAAGACTGCCATACACTATTCAAGTTCTGACAAGCACAGGTGCGCTCAAAGTTTTACCTCTTTGTTGAATGCGCGTCTCGAAATCGGGAGAGAATCCGCCGAAACGTGAATGGAATGCGATGACCGAAAGAAAAAAGTGAGGAAAACCGTGTTTTCCGCCGAAGCTGATAATGGTGTATATAGTAGTAGCCTTCGAACCAGTGCCGTGTGTTCATCATCATCATCAACAACATCATGCGAACGAAAATCATCGCCCGGTTTTCGATTATCCGTGCAAACGACAGTAATAACAAAACTAATGTAACCGATGTGCAAACATAAATAAATATAAATTTATATTCTGCAAAGAATTATAAAAGAAACAGAAGGACACTTTATACATTTTAACTGTTTTGGTTACGTTATTTTAAGAAACACTTTAAATAGACGCAAGTGACTTACACTTTCCGAAAGGCGAATAAAAAACTTTACCCCGAAGAAACCAATTTGATGATGCTCCAAAGACTTATATTGTTTTACCACTCAATATAATTATATTTGTGCGTGTGCGTTGTTTTTGTGATATTATAATACAGTGTCGAAATTTATTATTATTATTACTATTTATTGTTACAACAAACAAACAAACAAACAGAAATAATCCGCTTATGGAATTCTTCAGTAATTGTCCAATTTGATGATTCCGTATCGTTGAGCTGGATGGACAAGGTTGTAACAATTTGTTTCTAAATGGAATAATAATTTCGAAGACAATGAGTTACAGCAGACGGTGCCCTTGTGTGTTGTGTTTCTGAAACGGACATTAAACGCGCATAAGTTTCATTTTATTTTTTTTCGTTTATTTTATTTTCGACATAAATCGTACTAAAACTCGTGTGCTCATACGTAAGTGGAAAAAAAAAATGAATGATTTCTAGTGATTTTTCTTAAGCAAACAAAAAGAAAATTATTAAAAGAATAAATCTAGTCACACATGTATATTGATTCTGTTGGACCCTACGTCGGGATGGGAATAAAAACAATGAAAGCGTTCAGTAGACAAAAAGGTAAAAATTCTATATAAATCAAATTTAAATACAAAAAAAATAAAATAAAGACAATGTTGATCACCTGTAGATTATTTAATGGCATGCTAGGTTTATGATTTGCAAAGGATACGTTTGTTGTTAGCTACCGTAGAGAATAAGGTTTTTTTTTTGTATAGAGTTCGTAAAGTAGTGCACTAATTTCGAAATAATAAGTATACTGAGGAGGTATATTCATTGATGTTAGTATACTTTGTCCCTCTTCTCTACTTCTCTTTTTTTTTGTCGGCACAAGGGTCCGCAAACATTCACCACCTGATGGTACCCATTATTCGATAATTGCGTTTATTTTGTACCTTTCTTGCTCACCCATTTCCGCACGACCGCACACATTTCACTGTTGCATCCTAACCCAATTTCCAATTATGAAAAAAAAAAAATATATATTAAATATCTTTTACATTTACACATGTAAATTTTTCAATATTAAATTAAAATTATTCAAAAAAAAGTCTGTTTTTCTCTCTTGTAAATGACGTTTGGATTATGTGACGTTTATTATCATAGAAATGAAATAAATCTCAGATTAATGGATTCGGTAAATATTTGGTTTGACAATAAACAAACTCGGCGAACGTCTATTGTTGATAAGTAGCGTAAAGTTTGGTTTTATTTGATTATTTTCGTTCGTAAGAATCATTTTTTATTTATTTATTGGGTGTTTTGCGCATTTTGGTGAAAGCACGTCGTCGTAAGTGGATGAGAAGAGACGCAGGTGCTTGGATCGAATCAATTCTTTCCAATTTTGAAATTGAATTAAGAAAAAATGTGATATAATGAAGAAGTTTTCCATTCATGAATACAAGAGAGTGAAATAAAAAAAAAAACTAAAATAGAAATACAATGCAATTTAGCGGCAATAAATTATCATAAATCAGATCACAAAAGATTTGGCTTTAATTAAATGGACTAGTTGCGACTTCATTACTCAAACTCGAGCGGCATACGGGTTTGCTCGTTAAGGCCCCAATGTACTCTCTCGCTCGGCTTCTTTACACATTTCAAGTGTTATTTAGCTTCTTTATTCTATTTGTTATTGTCCGTTTTTTTTCTCTCGTTTTGAGCACTAACTAGACAATAATGCTCTTGACACATATTATTAAGTTAGTCTCGTTTATTAAAATTGATCACTAATTACGAGATTCTCTGCTTCTTTCTTTCGGAGTTGAAGGGATCACGTATGCAGTTTCATGGCTGCAGAGTTACGTTTATTTCTGTGTCGCCGCGCGATTGTAGAAACTTGAAGTTGTGAACGGAAATTCTAATCCCAAAAATAAAAGTGGCTGCGTTTCCGCTTACGATAGGCTTCATTATGTCAACACAAAAATATTTGATCAAATCTCCTCTGGTTGTGTTCTTTTTTCGGTTTATTTTTCATCATTCCCTTTCCTCCGCGTCTTGACTACAGGGACAGAAAAGAAAGCGGCCCGATCTAAACTTTAAACAAACTGACAACCTTACATAATCTGGTTCATATCTGACATGATCTTTT
The DNA here is from genome assembly GCF_001412225.1 of Nicrophorus vespilloides. Taxonomy (NCBI): domain Eukaryota; kingdom Metazoa; phylum Arthropoda; class Insecta; order Coleoptera; family Silphidae; genus Nicrophorus; species Nicrophorus vespilloides. Next base: position 267,630 of record NW_017096512.1, read on the forward strand.
CTTTATATGTGTACACTATAGTTTTTTTTTCTTCTATATAATCTTATAATTACACCACGTGACGCGCCACGCACACACCATCCTAACAGCAAAAAAAGCCCTTCTGTTTATTTCCCTTTTGTAACGTGTTTCCGTGCAAAGTGTAAACGGATACATTCGATTCCTCTCTCATAGTTTCCGTCAATAATTTCGTTGTTTTATTGCTACTGTTCAGATGATGATCCTCCTCCTTTATTTATAGCTTCTATCTGAAAATAATAGCGCGTTGCGTGCACTTTAATAATATTAGTTCACAATCGCCGCTTTAAGTGTATTACAAAAAAATGCGTACGAAAGACGCATCTGGTTTAATTGAAAAAACGAACAGTTTAAAACTAGTTTCGTGAAGCTACTGTGAACATCATTTCAATTACATCTCAAAACTTACAATCTCTTCTTCCATGAGCATCATTATAATACACTACGTTCGTAATACAATTTAGCTACTGCATTTTAAGAAAACTTGTCGGATAACTGAACAATTTACAAATAAATAATTTCATAAAATATTCATTTCTAAAACTGTTCATTTATATAGTTTTATTTCTAATATATGTTTTTTTTTTCACTTGAATTTTGGTATTATGAGAAGAAAATGTGTTAAATCCAAAAAATATAAACTAAATAATTTAAAATTTCATTAATGTAAATTGTATTAAATTTTGTATTAATTGGAGAAAGTTTATTAATAAACTATTTAAATTTAAACTAAAAATTTTCAAAATCCAATTTGAATCAAATTTTATTAATTTTGGTATTATTTGAAGAAAATGTAATAATAAACATTTTGAATAATTTTCGGATTTAAGTTTTAATTAATTATAAAATTCCAAAAATATTTGAATAAGCGAATAAATTTAAACTAAATCATTTAAAAATATCATTAATGTAAATTGTATTAAATTTTGTATTAATTGCAGAAAGTTTATTAATAAACTATTTAAATTTAAACTAAAAATTTTCAAAATCCAATTTGAATCAAATTTTATTAATTTTGGTATTATTTGAAGAAAATGTAATAATAAACATTTTGAATAATTTTTGGATTTAAGTTTTAATTAATTATAAAATTCCAAAAATACGTTTTAAATCTAATGCTATATTCATTTTACATAAACTTTAGAATTTCGAAAAGAAAAAGCAGAGAAAATAAATCAAAATCGAATGAAATTAATGCAAATTTTATTCATTTTGTAAACGGACGGCGTTCACAAAATTTATTGAAATTGTTATGTATTTTAAACTCCAATTCTCACATAATTATAATATGTCACCGTGAATATGCAAATACTTAAATATTCCCACGGACGAAATTTATGCGTAAATAATGGAAAAAAAATGATGATTTGACTCAATTATTGTTATTTAATTTAGATTTATGTTATGCGGCGATAAATTCCTATTAGTTAGTTTTATCGTTCTTCCGATTACTTCCCACATGCCACAGTTTTGTATATTCATTTTGTTGTTCTTTTTTTTTATTACGAATCTCGTAAATGTTTTACAGCAGCTTAATTACAATAATTTAATCTTCGGAATGTCCCAATCCGAACGACAATTTCGGTGACTTTATTATGACTAGTTTTTTTTTAATTTTCAATTTGCATCCATTCCCACGACTTTTTCGATCATTTCCAATGCGTAACTGTCGATTTTTGTTTGTTTATTTTTCATTTATTAAATTTTATTTATGAATAATCATGTCTGCGTATCAGGATTTTTCCCATAAATCATGTAGTTTAAACAAAAGCAGAATGGAAATTCCCCATTTACTATTTGTAATATATTTATATATTGTGAGAGATAAGTATGTTTTCTTTAATTAATGTAATTTAATTAAATTGAAATTTACATATTGATATGTTTAAATCTGTATTTGAACTATACTTGAGATATTAGCCTAGTTTTTCGTTGAATTGAAGGGCCCGCAATTGCAGCGGTGTAATAATTAGTGGGTAGCTTATATTAATTGATTACCGGATGTAGTAGCTGTAATATGGCCTTGAAGACTAACTTAGATGAAGTATTACTTAAGGGAGCACTCGTGTTGCATTACCACTCGTATCTAATAGACATTTATGCTGGCTTCTTCCGAAAGTTTTATGAATGAATTTTTTCTTAAACGCCGCGACGCAGCGGCTTTACGTATCATCATCATCATCATCACTTGAGAGAAGAAGCGTTTTTTTATTTTGTTTCAACCTCGTCCCACGATTACGCAGATAAACTAAATTTCTATGTACGCGATGAATAATAAAAACAGTAGTAATTAAAACGTTAAGCGAATTATTAGCAATGAGCGAAACATTTCGTGGAGAAACGCAACTGAATTGCCAACAATTGTAATTGACATGGACCGAGTAATTAATTAATAATTACAGTATTTAGTAAACAAGATCAATTAGAGCGAATGAAAGGAGGAGGAGGAGGAGAAGGCACAAGGTCCGCGACTTCTAGATACTGATTTTCTTTCAAATCCAGTGTAGTTGGAACGTAGTTTCTGTTCATCGTGTGACAATTTTTCATGGAGCGGCGACGGCCCTCTGAAATGTTTCATAATTAGAGTGAATAATTTTAATAGAATAATTTGAAGCGTTAAATGTTACTTCCGTCGTAACTTATTATAACTTATAACAAGTTGTATGAGCTCAGTCTGCCGCTGCTGCTTCAACATTCTCCGTACATAATTCCTCTTATTGAATCATCTTGATCTTGATTTTTGATGCTCATGTATTTTAGTTAACGTTTAAATTCGTTTTAACTTCGTACAGTCAATTAAGAAATTACTCATTATATAACATTCAACAATCACCGAAAAAACTTAAGTAAATGAATTATCTTGATCACGATTTTTCAATTCTAATTTATATTAACTTCATATAATCAGTTAAGATATATAACGTTTAAAATTTACAACAAAAAAAAACTAATTTTCTTGAATCATCTCGATGCTTATGTTAACGTTTAAATTCCTATTAAATTCATGCAGTTAAGAAATTAGTGATTATATAACATTAAAAAAATCATGAAATTCCCAAAAACAATAGTAATTTTATTGAATCATCTCAATATCGATTTTGATTTATTTTAATTAACGTTTAAATTTGTCTCATTTGTTAATTGGTTATGCAATTAAGATTTTTTTTATTCTTGTTTTACAGCAATCTGTCTGAAGAAAACAGTTTCAGCTTATTGATAGCTTTTAAACCATTAATGATTATAGAATACTTAACAATCATTAAAATAAGTGATTTTAACCAAATTTGGATACTGCTATAATTATGTATTGTAATCGCTAAGGGTGTACGAGATTGCAGATTTGAAGAAAAAAAAAACGACGGTTGAGGTGATTGTGCCAATTAATGAAGGATGGCTGCGGCAGTAATCGCAATAAGAAGAAAGTACAATTAAAGTAAATTAATAAGTCATAAGCAGCTGTTAATGTCGCATTCGTGGTGTGGCACCTGCCTTCCATGTGGTCATCGGCTACACGACCCGACCTAACTTTACATCAACTTCACCCAAACCCGATGTACGCGCATAACGCGTATGTACATCGTGAGATATTTATAGTCCTTCTTCTCCTTTTTTTCCTCTCTTCTTTCATTCCTCATCAAAACATCCATCCGCCCCTGCTGTTGCTGCAAGAAAAGGGGTGCTTCGAAATGCTCACGAAAGGGTTCCCCATTTAGAAACACATCGTCGGTTTAGTAGTATTTAGACTACATCCACTTCAATTTATGGCCATATTTCAATTCTTCTTTTTTTTTTTTTAATATTTTTGTTTTCATTCTTTTTGCTGTGTGTAATGTAATAAAACGATGCGTTGCGTGTCTCCCGTTTTTTTTGCAATTAGTATAAACGCCGAAGATTGTCTGGCGCTTTAATTAATATGCTTTTGCTGATAGAAAAAGAGAAACATTTAATGTGTACGAAGAGAATCTGTAACCTGAGGAATTTGCATGCGTTCTGGCGTGCCGTGAAGTGCGACTACCACGAAATGACTATAAATAATGATTTCACAATCTCAGACATATCATTTCGTTTTGTAAATTATATATAATATTAGCACTTATTTCATCAACAACATTATTAATTGCTTTAACTAAAACTTTTCAGAAGTTAATTTGAATATTACCATGCAATTCTAAAAATGTACAGCTATACCTCGCACAGTGCGCTTCGATCAGTACGATTTCACTTTATTACTTCTAATCAAATCAAATTTAAGTAAATTCAGTCCTCGATTAATACGGTTTCAATCAGTTTGGTTTATTGACTAATTTACACGGTTTTACATTCAAAAAGTTACAATTTCGATTTACACGTTTTTCTCAAGAATCTATCTACCGTGAAAATATAGTTTTTTTTTTAAATGAGATAAAGTTCATTTAATTATGGTTCAATTTATATAAGAAATAATAAGCTACATATTTCAATTAACAATTTTGCGATTGAAATAATAATCTATAGTTTATTTTAACAAAGCAACAGTACATCAAGTTCTAGGAATCCCTTCCTCGATGGACTGGAAATATTTCTGTAATATTTCGTAAACCTGTTGCGTAAGCGTGTCCGGCCGCAATGGTTCAATTTCTTAATAATCCTCAACATCGGGTTTATATAACTGATTGTATGTGATTACATTTACGACTTCGCTGTATATTAAATGCTTATATAATTCATTACCTGCCCCACAAAAAAAAAATAATATCAACATTGAAATAAACTAAAGTCATGTTTAAAACTTGTAATGGTCATGTTGCTTTTGATCATTAAGTGTTCCAGTTTATGATTCGTTTTGTGTTTTTATGTGTATTTTGTTGAAGCCGTAAACTAGGCAACGGTTTTGCGAAAGCCACAATGGCGGCAGGTGTATTCATTAAGAAGTAAGACAAAAATTTCGTTCTTAAAATAGACCTACATCGTGTATAAATCAATCTAGTTTATTTTTTTTTTGTTTCCTCTTTTCTTACTCGGATCGGATAGGATCAGACCAACTTTCCAGTCGTTAATTGCCCCCACGTCGATGGGGGTAGCGGCCACATCATAATAGAAATAGAATTTTTATATTTATAGTAGACTTTCGTAATGAAATGCTCGAGGCACCTGTCTTTGGAAAAAGAGGCACGTGCCATCTGCCAGGTTATCATAAATACACCTTACACAATCTCTCTTTCGCTCTTAGATACGCACCACCAACAAATATATATATATATGAAACCCTCGATAAACGGAACGGAACTACACGACGATTTACCATTTCGCATTGTAGTCTCAATTTCAATATTTGTTAAGCGGTAACCTTCTGATCTAAGTAAAAAAAAAAATTTCATTTGTTAAAATTATCCAATAACTGACACATATTTATATGTTAAATTAAATGCTTAAAGTGTAGTAACTGTACAAATTCCAGTTACAATATTTTAGATTATAAAATTTTAGTAAAAATACTGATTCACTAAAAAAAAATGTTGACTAATCCTATTAAAAGTACATACTAGATTTTAAATCAATAACAACAAAATTATAAAATTTTCATATAAAATTAGTATTTTTATAAAGAAATTTATGTATTTCAAGATCATATTCAGTGAATAAGTTAATAATTTTAATGGAATAATGGGATTCGGAAGTACTTAACATTTTATTTCATAATTTTTTTTATTTCGCAAGTAATTTTTTTTTAAATAAACTATTCTTTTACTTTATTGAAAATAGAATTATTATTGCCCTTTGGCCAGCCTATTAGTATATATATTTTTATTGTATGTTAAAATTTGTTTATGTATAAATTGTACTTTTTTTTCTCTTCTTCTTATGTATCGATGTTTGGCCAATAAATTATTATTATTTATTAGAATTATTAATGTGATTCTATTCATTGCTAAAAGTATTAGTTTAGATTCACGCATTTCATTTTGTACTTTTACTAAATCATAGATGAACATTTATGGATTTACTAGTTGATGTTAACATTTAATTGGTTGTGAATACATTTATTTTTGAAATTAAGAATGTTTATACATTGATTAGTAAATGTATACATTTACTGAGTTCTAAAGTGTGAACAAATAAATTATGATCTGAATTTGTGTGAAGTTATAAGTAATTTCGATTAGAATTTATCGAGTAATTGATGTTTTTTTGTTCTGCTATAACTTGAAAACTGTCTGTATTTGCATATAATGGTAGTTGCCATCACCTTGTTGTGTTGTGTTGCTGCAAAGTTACGTACGTACGTATAAATATAATAATATTAAAGAACGTCGTCAAAAAATAATGGGATCACGTTTTCTTTGAAGCATTGTTTGACCGCAATGGCAGCAGGGTTATATGTGAGTGTGCAATAATTATAAAAAATCGATTAGCCACGGTTCGTTTTATTGTGAGTTTTGCGTTTCCGAGAATATTATTTCGGAGTGGTAAAGATAATTAGCATGAAATCAATTTTTAGTACTATCTGAAAATAGTTTTCCCAGGTGCCGTTTACCGATCGTAAAGCTATAAGTGCGCCATGGACCCAGAAGTATATATCGAGTATTATTAGCAACTGCCCATTATTGTGTGTTCCAGCTCTTACTAAACCACATCTTGTATAGACTATATTTTTTTTTTGCAATAATTGCAAGTTTTTGGAAACTTTATACTCAAACAACGCCAATTGATAGATTTTAAATTTATTTATGTCGAAGAGAGAAGACAGTTTTAAAAGTATGTTGGAGTTCAAGTTTATAGGGAAGACACATACGTATAGAGAGAAGAAGAAAAAAATTGAGTATTTGTGTTTAGTAATCAAAGCGTGTTAACAAACATGGCGTACATAAAGGCGCGGGCACGAGTCCAATACGTGAGGTCCACCTACGACACGTCTTCACTGAATTCTCTCTCCTGCGCTCAACGGCCTATGACTATTTAGTTTTTTGTTTTTTTTTTTTTAATCGTGGGTGTTTTCCTTTCCATCGATATATTAAAATTCAAAAATATACTCTCGTACACACGACACAACCGAATCGTTCACGTTACAAATGTTTCCATTTTATTTGTGCCTTCATCCTCGCCTATACATTTCTTTTTTTTATCTCTCTCTCCTGTTCTGTTTGACATGCTCTCCTCTTGAACGTTCCCAACCCGAACTCATTAGTGTCACAGGCAAAAGTATTTAAAGCGCGCGCGGTCCCAAAAGAAAGTAATTAGTTAAAACAAACACATAACGCTTGTTCTTTTAATTCGTATCCTCTCCGATACGTCAATTATGTCATTTCAGTAAAACACTACAAATTGCTGATAATTGTATTTTATTTATTTTCTTGTTTTTTTTTTATCACAAAACATTAATTGTATAATTAATTTGAACGAAACAACAGGTTAATGATTAAACGTTGCGTAATATTTTTTTTAGCGTGAAGGCTATAAATAGTTTTTCTTCAATTGATTAAATTTAACGTTGACGCCGTATTATTATTATTATATCGGTGGCATGTGCCAAACACATTTCATATGCGACAAGTGTATCCAACTACTGTCTGCAAATACTTACGCATGACTCGATTATTCGTTTTTTTTTTATTGTAACTAAATATACAATGTTTCATTCATGCCATTCATTATATACGCTCAGCTATTTTCCTTCGATTTTCATATTATTATTGGTGCTATTAAAATTTTCGTTCGAAAATCTTCAAAGGATGAACGTTCAAAAACGTATTTATTTTCGTAGACTTTATGAAATCCCACTTTTGAGCCTTAAAGGCGTCAACGTGCGCCCATGTATATATACGTAGCGATACAAATGTTTATTCATTAGATGAGATGAAAAATCTACCTCTCTTCCTCGACAAATCTAAATAAATCGAAATTATTTTGCTTTCGTAATATTTTTATGTAATTCTGATGGGTTTTGTTTTTTTGCAGATATCCCGACGCAGGTACCGCCACTGACGCCGGGAACGAACAAGACCATGGCAGAGGCGCTCAAAGCGTCTTTCGCGTCTTGGGAAAAGGAACAAATCCGACTTAACATTACCAAAGGTATGTAAACATTTTCTCTCTTTCTCTTCTCCTTCTTTTTTTCAGTTCCAGTCTTTTTGTTCTGGCACCAACCTGACGCCAACATCTCCACTCCGCCGTAGATTAAATCATTAGCATTCTTAGCACCGAAAAACGTATAGCACCGCATCCATCATATTCATCCGCATGTAATCCCTCCGCGGTTTTAGACGTATTTTAAATTTAGCGAAATTCGCACACGAATTACTCAAAGTTGCAAAGACAAGAGAGTGAGAAAGAAAAAACATCATCGCATGTCTTAAACCGCAATCATTTCAAGCTAAAATAACGAATAAACAAGTTTTCGTATGGTGAAAGTGGTGAATGATAATTGCGATAATTAATTAAATCCGAAGGAAAATGTTCCCACAGTCTTTTTATTCGTTTACGTTTATTTTCGCCGTCTCTGAAAAACCGAACGAATATGTATGTACGCTCAATTAAACACCTTAATGTATTCGTTATCAATTGAGTAGTACCCGATAATTCGTCGTTTCGTTTAAACGATTCGTATTAGCATGAGTTACTCTACTCAACTCAACTCAACTCAACTAAAGCAATATGAGTAAATCACGTGAAAGTGATTATATATTTTTTTTTATATACTTTCTTTTCTTTTTTTGATATTACTCACTTTATCGCGCATTGTTTGGACGGAAGGGTGAAGGCCTGCTAATAGCTTCTGTAATATTTCAAGATAAGATGGATTTAGAAAACTTAATGTTCCGAATTCGTAAAACCATTCCGGTGGGTTCAGATTAGATCTAGCTTCTTATTTTTACTTTTCTTTTCGTTTTACTATACGAGAAACCACTCGGAAGAAATCTAACAATGGATGATGTGTATCTGTTAATTTGCCTGTTGCATGCCACGGATTGTTTTACAATTACTACTGTTCGGGGGTTGCCAGATTGCCAGTTTTTTGTTTTGTTTTGTTGGTTTCGTCTCGCTCGTTTCGGGGTCGCAATTAGGACTGTTGGATTTGGTGGGAAAGAGGGGGAGAGATCGGTCAAACACCGGAAACAATCAGATAGGCGCGGGTCAGCGAAAGTTTCCGCTTCTATTGAAAACCAACTAAGTGTAACACTGCAGTTTCCGTTTTCGTTTTTCAAATTGCGAAATGTCGACGTACCAACCGAAATATTTAATAATCGTCTTTTTTTTTTAACAAAAGACATTTAGAAATAATTAGTTTTATAATTTCTTTATTTATTTTAACACTTTTAATTGTCTGTCTAATAAATTATGAAAAATTGAACAATTTGAAACTCGAAAAAAAAAACATGAGCAAAAGTACATGATATTTAGATCAATTATAATCAAAATTTACATTACTTTCTAATAAGAAATATTAATACGCTCGAATTTTGAAATAATATGTTGAAACTCGAATAAAAAAAATCGGTTTTCAAACTCGAAAAAAAAAAGATTAATTATATTTTGATGAAAACTTTAGATCAATTTTAATCATTTCTTAATAAGAAATTTGAATCGAACCAATTTCTAAGTAAAATCATCATTTACATTTTTTTCTGTCAATGAGTATAAATTAAATGAGAGTTGTTGATTTCACACTAAAATAAAGCTTGTATTGATATTGTTAATAAAAAAAATAGTTTATTTCAATTATTTCTTATGGTTGAAATTGAAATTGTACTCGAAAGTTGAACAATTTGTACCTGAATCTGTTTGTATTCGATTTTCAAAGATCAAACTATTTGTCTGACTATATTTTTTTTTTGACTGTGAGTTATAATTAAATGTAAGACGCTTGTTAAACGTTAAATCTCCTTGAACGTTTTATGGTCGAAGATTCACTACTTGACTGTTTACATATTGAAGTGTACAGTTTTTTCAGTCAATGAGTTTAAACTAAACTAAATGAAAGATGCTTGTTTCACGCTAAAATAAGGGTTTATTAGCTGCAGTAGTTAAGGTATTTTATTCGTCAATAAAGTAGATCCTGGTGAGTTTGAACTAATTACTTTCATGGTTGGTCGTTGAGTTAGTGTCCGCAATTTCACGCGATTTCGTTTTATACGTGTAGTCTCCGCATGTAAAACGACGTTATGCGTTTCTTTCTTTCTTGTTGCTGTTGTTGTTGTTGTTCGGGCTGGATTTTGCAGAAGGTTTTCCAAGAGAACATCCGAGGTGTGATTGTGCTTGTATGTGTGTGTGTGTTGCTGCGTACGAATGTGTTTGAACAAAGGAGGTCCGTTGCGAGGGATTTTATTTGCTAATATAACGCGCAGAGCACATCGCAACTCGAATATATATGAATTCAGCGATGCGTGGTGCTTGCTCTCCCAGCTCTCTGAAAAAAAGTCAGTAATATACACGTGGGCGTAATAGAGCGTCCACAATTGGAGCTCACTGGACCATGCAGGACTGTATCAAAGTAAAAATCTGTAATTACTGGTACACGAACAATGGCATCATAGCTCAAAGCTTTTTTCAATATGAACGAACATACGTACGTTCATACGAACGGCCGGCATGTATGTATGTAGCCACTCTTCTCAGATCGCGAACGGTACATTTTTAGACGCGCTTTTATATATATATATATTTCGAGTTCCGAAACAAAAACAAAAGCAAATAATAAATGGATAATCCTTTGAACGCGGCGCGCATCCAAAGTGACCCGTTGTGGGTCACACCGGCCGTCGGACACACATTCATTCGAGCAGAATTTCGCCAATAAAAAAAAAGGGGGAAAAGAGTAAAACGAAAACAAAACTCAAATGAAGACCTGCGTCCGCTTAATATTCCACCTGTCTAGTATCTGCCGCATAACTCCACGCACGGACTATAATATATTTATTCCAAATACTGTAACACTAAAATACAAATTATCTAAAATCGATACAATGATTTCATCCACGAAAATACGTTATATCCAATATAACAACAACTAAGTTTTATTTTCTTTCATTTACCAAAATAGAAAGTCCATGACCATTTACTTCGATTTCCTGGAAGTGCCTAATTATTAATTAATTGCGTTGGTCTCTTTTTTTTTTTCATCTAACTTCTTCTCGTAGAGGAGAGAGAGAATGAGATTGAAATAGAGACTGTAAGCTCCATACATAAACACTATACTAATTAGCGCATTTATTGCACTGGGAAGTCCTTATTCTGCCACTAGTTTCTCTCCGAAGCTAAATTAATGTCACCGCCTGCTTTTTCATCGTTTATCGTCTATTCGGAATCAGAAAACTCTCCTCGATTGTGCCACCAACGATATTAAAAACCGAGAACACTCTATATCACCATTTACCACTTCTACTCGCTAATTAACGAGCTCAATAATAATTGCATACAAATCTAGTATTATTTATTTTCGATGTATTAACTTTGCAATCGTCGTGTGAAAACTCTTATTCATATACATCGCATAACGATGACTGAATGCAATACGAGATTAACAAAATGTTGATTGTTTTTCAATTTTTACAATAGAAGTATTAAGTATCGCGCAGTAACAAATATATGAGCAAAAAAAGGATAAACAAAAGTTTTTGTACAAGGTGTCGGTTCGAATTTATCTCGGAACCGATTTCCATGTTCTTTAATATTTTAAAGGCAAACAAAAACCAAGCGTCTGGACTATTTGTACGACCATCACAATGTACACACCGGATCAAAAATGCCGCTGCTTTGTTTACCCTTTTGAACGAAGAGAGAGAAAAAAAGAGCAAGACAATGGAGAGGAGAGGAAAAAAACATAATGAGTTTTGTGTCATTCGCAATTAAAGTTTACAATTCAATCTTCGTTTAATTTGGAAATTCAACTTTAGTTTAGTAAGAAAATCTAGTTGTTTTTGTTGATCAATTAATAAAATAAATTTACTTTATTTGTATGGAACGGAATTAATTTATTTGGTGAAATGAGGTCAAATTTTATACAAAAATGTTGAAAAATAAATACATTTTTTCTTTGTTAATTAATGTTCTTTAGCTTTTAATTAAAATTGAAAGTAAAAAATTAACTATTAATAATTAATATAAAATATTGTTATAAATGTGGATTATATCTAGAATTACGTTCGTATTTAAAGTAAAAATGTAATAAAAAGGTGTACGCAAATAGAAAACTCTTGATGGGTTGGGACAACTGAGATTTTTTTGTGCCGATAACAAAACGAAAATAAACCGCCCCCCTATTAATACAAGCATTTGAAACGTTGATGTTAACTCTTTCGTGTAGAAGATAAACTAGGGGTCTTTAAATGCTTAATTTCGAGAAGACTTCTACAAAGTGTTCGTGCAGTCGATTTTCCGTTTTGTAGCAGTGGATCGCTTTTTAGAAAAGTTTCACATTATGAAACTCGTTTCGTTTCGCTAACGAAGCTCCTGACGTCATTTCGCGCGAATTATGCATATGGGTGTAATATATATTAAACGGGGTTCCCCGAATTGCTTTTTCATTCGTTTACTGGACTTTGCAGATCATTGTTTCAAAGCGAGCCAGGCCAACAATATGTACATGCATCTTGCACTAAGGCCTTTCCACACCTATTGAGCTTTTTCTGCGCGTGTAAATCACATTCGTGACTTGTTTAATTGACATTGCCTCAAGTCGATGCACATACATACTCATACTCTCACACATACAACTCGACACGCCACCTCTGTGAACTTTAAAGTTCCATTCATTACGATCTTTCCGTTTCCGTCCGTCACATTATTTTCAACGTTTAGCACAAGTTATTGGAATTACTAAAAATTTGGTTATTTACTTTTCGATTTTACGGGAGGAAATAGTTTCTCCAATCGATTCATTCGGAGAGGAAATAAATTCGCGAAGATATTGATGGAGGGTGCGATGAATTCCGTGCGGGGGGGTGGAAATGGCCCAGCCCAAATCGTATTTATCAAGAAACAATTTCCTAATATTTCTTCGCGTTCCAAACGTAATGCGATTTTCCTGCAGAGCAACACCTATGAGCAAATCCATAAATGGATTTTCCATGTAACTTCTTGGCGTTACCTTTCTTTATTACGCAACGTGTTTGTTTATTCTAGTTTGTTTAATTACACGATGGTTTTTTTTTTATTGTTTTTTTGCAGATCCTCGTAACTGGACGGAAAGCCATGTGTCCCACTGGCTGCAGTGGGCGACGAAAGAGTTTTCTCTCGAGGGAATCGCCCTCCACCAATTCCACATGAAAGGCAAAGATATTTGTGCAATGGGAAAGGATGCTTTCCAGGCCCGGGCTCCAGCTTTCGTCGGTGATATTTTATGGGAACATCTGGAATTACTGCAGAAAGGCAAGTTATTATCTTATTTATTTCCTTTAATTCGTCCATGCATTAGTTTAATAGAAGCAAAATACATTTTTGTTTTGTGTGTGTGTTTTGTTTCGTATAGAGCAGAACGGTCTGAAAATCGTGAATGATACCAATTATTTGGTTTACTCAGCATGCAATGCATGCCATCTGATAAAGTACTTAGAAAATACTTGCGTTTTGTTATTTCGCGTTTCATAATTGTTGTATTTATTAAGGCTTAATATGTACCTACGTGTTTTTCGTTGTTATTATCATCGTCTGCTCGGTGTGTTTTCGCATTATTACGCCCGATATCATCGTTTATCTTGTGGGATTTCTGCAATTGCTGAATCGAGCGTCGATTTAACATGTGGAAAATTCATTCATATACACACAGCAGCAGCAACAGCAGCAGAAGCTCTCCACTTCATAAATCACTTTTATAGCTTTCTTAGAGGCGGCAATTACTGGATTCCACCATGAATGGAACTTCATTATCATATTATTTTGTTCGTTCCTTCTTCCACAACTCTTCCACCGCATTCTATTTTTATTTCATTTCGTATTCTTTTTACTTGCAGATGTTGAACGGGAGCGGACTATAGCCTCGGCGAATCATACGCACATATATGACTCCATGTGTGTCCCAGATTTGGGAACGTTCCTCGAGTATAACCCGTCCGGTGTTATGCTCGGCATCGACAGGAAGCCAATAGTCAACCCCGCGCAACCCAACACTCCCACCCCCGGCACACCTGCCCCGAACAACAATAATTTCATGGAGGGTGAGTTTTCGTTTTGTGCAATTTTTCCTTCCACCCGACAACTCGAGTACTTGTTTTATATACACTCGTCTCTGCAAAACAATTAGCATAAGAACCAGTTTTTATACAACAAGTACGCGCCTTTCGCTCTCTGCTCTTTTTTTTTTCTCTCTCAACTTAAATCATCGAACCATATCTTCATTGTAACTCCTCTCTCTCTCTCATACTCCTTACACAAGCAAATATTGCGCGTTGCGAATTTCATAAAATATTAATATTAAATAAATAAATTACAATAAAAATCAATTCCATTATTACACTCTTCGCGTTACTAAAAAAATTGCAATTTTTTGTTATCGAGAGAGAAGATCAGGATTATTCGTAATGGATGAAAAACGATATGTTATTGTTACAATGCAAACAAGATTTCAATGTTGAATATTAAATATTTGCGCAATTGGAAAACGCAAATGAAATACAGAAGAAAAAAATGTATATGATCGTGGCTCAATAATAATGTTCGCAAACTGCTGTTTGTTTTGGTCGACGAAGCCCGATTCTCTCTTCATTTCGTGTTTTTCATTGTTATTATTTTTATTGTTTGCGGATTTTCGCCTGTTCTTCGCGTGTTTTCGTAATGGCGCACAGAAGATCCGCCCAGCTTGTCATATGTGTGTATGTGTGTACAATTCGCGATTTATGAAAGATGAGTGTACTTGTGTGTTTGCTTGAGTGTGTATGTGTATTATTAGCTTGCGTAATTATAAACGAGGCACATCGTCACGCTGAAGTATTCTGAAAGTTACTGTTACCTAATCTAGGTTAATATGTTTGGGGTCTTCGAGTGCTAAAGCTTTATTATTCCCTCATATTCGAGGTGAGAATGATGAGCGTGATTTTCCATCGATTTGTCTTATTTTTTTCATGATTTAACGTCTCTTTTGAATGATGCAATTTGCGAATTATGATAGAAAAACATATATAAACGCTGAAGTAAATTTCGTAATTATGATGCGTCAAATGCGATGGGATTAGGTCATAAACGCAATGGAACAATTGCGAATTATTTAACAAACAAAACAAATAAATGAAATGTGGAGGAGTGTGCGATGAAGATGATGCACGGCGGGCGGAAGGCAACGGACCGGTCAATCTATTTCATATGTGTGTTGTCGAGGATGGGTCTGATAGTGAAAGTTAGATAAGGAGTCCCGAGTATTGCACATTCTGCAAGAACACGCGGCCGCCCGTCTTTTCGGACATGCTTCGCTTCCAACAATGCCAAACACTCTCTATTCTTTTATTTAACCATAAACCACACAATCCGACAATCGGTCTGATTCTGACGCACAAAAGCACATACGTTTCCGATGCCCGAATGCTGAAGAAGTGCACCGTCGAGTCTCTCCCGAGAAACACACTTCGCCGCGTATTTTCGTACACCTCACACCTGCAACAAATATGTGATTTGTGTTTAGTTTAAATTAACAGTTTTAACCTTTTTTTCCTTATTGGAGTAACGCAATGGCATTAGTTTATACAGGTTTGTACTCTACAGTTTTTCAATTCCATCGTAACAATTACTTGTAAATTATTCTATATTTAGATTATTTCATTCAATTCATTTATTTAAGAAATATATTGATCAAAGTTTGTTTCAAATTGAGTTAAAATTTGGGTGCGTCTTATGGTCCGAAATATGTTTTCTTTTACTAAAAACATTTTTAGACAAAGAACATTAATTTATATATTTTAATAACAGGACGTGGTTTATATTATGCAACTGTCTGTGTTTTTTTGTTGTTGTTCTTGTTGCTTGCTGCAATATACGAAAAATCTAGAAAGCTTTTTTATTTTTTTTTATAATTCGGTATACGAAATAAATAATTAATTATGATTTGCCTGTTGCGCGATTTATTTTAGGTCACAATTTACGTAACCGCCTCACGCATTCATTTAATTATCATTTTGAAAATTAAATTAATTCTGTAATAAAGTAATCAGTATTATTTTATTATACCATTAATATTTTGCAATAATTATTAAATGTAAAAATCAAATAAAATTTTTATTGTGTAAACCTATTGAAATTTGTTTAGTCACGAAAAAAAATTGAAATTTTCAGTACGATTTTCTACTTTCAATAATCAAAAAGCGTAAACAAAAAAGTTGCAATGTGCATACGTATAAATAAATTAGATTTTTTTAAAACAAATTATTTCGAAAATTGAATTTTTTTATATTATTTTAATTATTATGAAATTCAATAATTTCAAATAAAATACTTATAGCAATTGAAACAAAAGATCTCAATACATTCTTGTAGTTTCAACAATTTTTATTTGAAAAAGTTTAAAAAGAAATGAAGTTTTCAGTATTATTTTAATTAAACAATTGTCTTCGTATAATTATTAAATTTAATAATTGAAGAAAAAAAATCTCAATGTGTATGCATATAAATATATTTGAGTCCTTTAAACCTATTGGAATTTTATTGGTAATCCATTGTTGTAGTGACACCAAAATAATTAAAAGAAAAAAAGCTTTGTTTAAAGTTATTTCACGTCTAGCTACGTACCTATTGTCTCCCTTATAAGGGACTCGAAATATGTCTATGTCTGGATGTGTTTGACTCAAATAAAGTTCTTATTTTTTTCTAGTAATAAATATTATACAAGCATTCAAATTAATTTCATAAATATAATGAAAATTCATATTCACATAGAAGATTTTCTTAAAAATTAAATTGTTAAAATTAATAATTTATTTGTATATAATGTATTTTTCTTGTAATATTTGCATTCTTCTTTGAATATACAGTGGAACCTTAACGAGTTTAATCCGTTCCAAAATTTCGGATTTTCACTTCAAAAATACACATAATATGTGTATAAAAGTAATCCGGGACTTCTCTTCTCGTTACTCTTTATGCGAAATGCTCGTTTTGCGAGGTTCCAGTGTATTTGTTAAAAACAAATGTGTGAATATATGATAGATATTCATATTAATTAAATTGATTAAAATTGTAAATTAAAAATTCTTTTGTGAAAAATGTTTTTTTCTTGTAATTTTTAGTTTATTGAAATTTCCTATATTTGCAATAATATTTTCATTCTTCTTGAAATATATTTGTTAAGAATTGTGTATTCAAACAAATGTAGAATTTTGACTATAGCAAATATGTGATGCCACGTTGTTAAAATTTGTATTGAAATTATCTGTTTTTACGTAAGAAAAGAAAAAGTTGGTACAGGATAAATATTAAGACGAAATATAAGTTTATTGCAAAAGTAAACACTTTTTTTTTATTGTAGGATGAAGAAAAACTAACTTACAAAAAAAATGATGCGAATGTAATTGTAATTATAAAGGAAGTGAGAATAAAACAAAAATTTGAGAGTCGGCATCAATGATGCATAATTATTTTCAGTAATGTACGTTTTCTAAAAGGAGAAGAGAACTTTTATCCGGGGGGGTCGTTTCCGCAAACAATTTAAGTGGCATCGGGAGAGGAAATTGACCGCTAGATGAGGAATGCTGCGTTTTTTTTTCTCCATCGCTTTTCCGCGTATTTAAAAACAGGATATATTAAATCTTCCGCACACAAAACCGGCCTCCATATTAATGAACACACACAAAAAAATATATAAAATAACAGCAGCAGAAAGAAACAAAAAAAAAGGACGAAAATATATGTGTGCTGCTTGCATTCTCGAGGCGCGCATCATTGATTCCGAATCGATTTATAATATTATGCGCGCGAAATAAATCACTGATACCTCTCTTAAATAACGACTAATTAAATCAAGTATTCATCATTTAATTATAATTTATATTTTATATATATATACTTACAGGATGAATTAAATTTTGTTTCCTTCGCGCGCGCGCGCGCGCGCGTTAATAACGAATTCAAATATTGCGAGAAATATCTTGTCGTCGTCATCCGCGTCCTGCCTGTTTAATTTTAATTTATTGGAATTTCTTTGCGCCACGCGAGATGCGTTTGCGAGGAGGAGAAGGAAATCGCAATCTCGTTTCCTCGGCATTATCAATAATAATGAGGAATTCGCGTTTATGGATCGCGCCGTCCGCTGGAGACTTAATTAATGGGAAATCGAATCAAATCGATTTAAATATTTATCTGGACGCCCGTTTCGAAGAACACCTGCACCACCAACTATTTTGCATTTGTCACCGCGACACGAGTATTTATTTCGATTCGACCGACTCGACATTTATTTAAACACCTATATAAACATGCACATTAGTTACCTCGCTTAACGAGCAAAATAAATTGTAACAAAAAAAAATGACTCGCTTAACGAGCGACGTTTCGCATAACGAGTGACTAGGAGAAGAGAAGTCACGGATTGCAACTTTTTTACACAAATTATATGTTTTTTTTATATATTTTGAATATATTCTATTTTACAAACTAATTAAAAAATCTTAATTTTCTATTTTTAGTATATTTTTAAAGCCCAATACGCATTAATTACATTATTCATCTATTTACTATAAACATTTTTAAACAATATACGAAAAATCTAGTTTTTGATTTATTTTTTAATTCGGTATACGCAATAAATAATGAATTATGATTTGTGCGCCTGCTACACCATTTTCAAAACTTTTGTACACAAATTATATGTTTTTTTTTTATATATTTTGAATATATTCTATTTTACAAATTAATTAAAAAATCTTAATTTTCTATTTTTAGTATATTTTTAAAGCCCAATACGCATTAATTACATTATTCATCTATTTACTATAAACATTTTTAAACAATATACGAAAAATCTAGTTTTTGATTTATTTTTTAATTCGGTATACGCAATAAATAATGAATTATGATTTGTGCGCCTGCTACACCATTTTCAAAACTTTTGTACACAAATTATATGTTTTTTTTTATATATTTTGAATATATTCTTCTATTTTACAAATTAATTGCAAATATTCTCAATTTCTAGTATATTTAAAGCCCAAGACGCATCAATTACATTGATTTATTTATAAATATTATGCAACTTTCTGTTGTTGTTGCTTGCTGCAATATACGAAAAATTAAGTAAGTTTTTGATTTATTTTTTAAATAATGAATTATGATGTGTACGCCTGCTACATCATTTTCAAAACTTGTGTACACAAATGATGTGTATTTTTTTAAATTTAATAGCCAAAGAATCAATATAGCCATAGCAAAGCAATATTATTAAAAAAAAGTGAGACCAAGTTATATGTATTTTTTTCTGGCATGGAACACATTTTAACATTAGTTTATATGGGGAAAATTGTTTCACTATACGAGTATTTCATTATTGTGCTCGTTAAGTGTAGCTTCAATTTATTTTCGTTCGCTCTTCTCATCTAGAATAAGAAACAAAAAAATTGGTAGATGGAAGCTCGTAATAAATATAATAATTTGGTGTAATAATACGAAAGGGGGTACAAAAAAAAATATATATATAAAAGTTGGGACCGTGTGAACGTCTGCAGTAATTTCCATTATTCTAGCTTATATTCAGAGGGTTATATATATACACACACAAAAAGGTTGCAGCGAGAATGAAAAACTTGTTCACTCATTAAACAAAAACAACTGGATTTTGATGTTGCTCCTCTTATTTTTATTTATTCTTTCACTCTCTGTACTTTTTCTGTCTGCGTTTCCCATAGATAATTACCGCTTGAAATACAAAAAGAAATGTATATAAACGGTTGCCATAATGCAAAACCAGCTTGATCTAATATACATCGTATTCGTTTTATCCTTTCGTATCGCGTATTTTTTTCCCTTTTCGTTTAGGATGGTACTTGTGAGCCCTCCCATATCCGGTGCCGGCATAAAGTAAACCAATACAATGTCCATATGCACACCTAGGATTCTTGGGTTCACGTGCTCACCGCTTCAAGGTAACTTGATCATTATTCCTATGCAGCATGCTCGTACAATACCTACCCATCGCGGATCGGCCCACAGCTCTACCCTATCAATGTGTGTGGAGAGAGAGGAAGTGGCCCCGAAGAAGTGGTGTTACATAACGAACACGTGCGCGATATTTACTACCACCACCGGAGGAGCAAAGACGAGTTCTCCAGACACTCCCGTTTTTCGGGTAGTCCCCCCTTAAGAAGGGGATTTCTGATATCGTGCAGCGATAAAACAAGGGTACAAAATGGTCGTCTATCTTATCCCATCTCTACAAGAATACTTTTAGCATAGAATAACTAAATTAAATACGCAATTGAAATAAAAACTGGATTTTGTTGCGCGAATTTATATGTAAACAAATGAGTTTATCGGAATTTCGAAAAATATAATGCGTATAAAATCAAGAGCGGAAACCACAAAGAGCGGTCCCGATATGGATTTAACGATGCGGTCGTCGTTATAATAAACTATGACAAAATGATTTTTTTATTTTGGTAGCCGTGTCGGGGTGGGATAATCATATTTATTGTGTAGCTTTAACTTAATTAACATCTCTTCCATATCGTTTCAATGTTTTTCTTCTGCCATTCAATTTGCATAGTTCTCGTGGGACCCTTCACTTCTCGATAAGTGAAATTGGGAAAAAAAAATAGAAACTCCCATGCCCTTCGCATGCGATAAGCCACATCATTTCTATGTTTCTTTGTATTATTATTATTTAGTTTCATTACATCTGCGGCTACGTGATAACAATTATCACTTATCGCGTTTAACACTCTTGTAAACATAATGGTTTTGTGTTTTGTGATGATAAACAAGTATATGTATATAATAATGTACACATGTACGCGTTGCTGTAAATCAAAATAATAATCAAGAGAAAGATTAATTATAATAATAATTATAGAAATGAGTAATTTGGATGTGATTCGTTCAATTTTCTTTGTAAGTCTAGACGCTGAAAAAGTAGAGGACTGATGATTTCACTCTTCGTGATTATCCGCTGAATGGATTCTGAAGAGCACTCGTTTAATCTTATTAGAGAATTGAAGTGATCAGCTGGAAACGTAAGAGAGGAAGGAGGGTTGAAGGAGAAAAGGGTTTTCACTGAGGCTTTATTTAATATTTCGAGTGCTATTTATAGAGCGAGAGCACAAGAAGGGCTGTTTATGACATTTCCAAAAATAAAATTATCTTTGGTGAAGATGTAGAAGGGGTGCGTGCCTACACAGATCACATCCGATTTACATTAACGCAACTTTTATACAATTTTAGATGGGCGAAGTTTTATGGTCATTCGATATTTTATTTTCGTGTGCGATCAAGAAAAAAAAATTTGTACGTGGGTGGAGGGAGGGGATCGGATTGTGTTCATTTTTTTTTTTCGGGTATAGTAGTCAAATCACGTGTTGCGGTGTCAGGTTGCTGCGGCGATTTCCGGTCCCGGAAGTTGTACAATAAAACCATTGAGCGTAGGAAACGTCAGGGCGAAATGCTGCTGCACTTTTGATAAGGCTCCTACAATATTATGTAAGGTATATATATATATATAATAATAATAGAAAGAGAAGAGAAGAAGTGCATTTTGCCGGTGGGTTTGTTTAGGGTAATCGCATGGTTGTAAAAACGGAAAAGATGTGACCTTGCCGTCTGATATTTTCACAGCCGCGATTGTCTTGATGCAAACTGAATGAAGTTCTTTTATTAGCCACTGCATCCCCATTAGGGTTGCTCAGTCACGACATTTTTTTTTTTTGAATCTTGTGACACGATACAACTGTTTGATGGTATTCCCGGGATCTCGAGAAATTAAAGAAAAACAATGTAAAAAATGTATAAAAATAGAATACATTATCAATTGATTTATTCTATATTATATTTTGCATTGAACGAAATACATCAATAAACGACAATTGCTGAATTTCTAAAATTCCCGGGAATTCCCGGTTCACAACCCTACTCTCCATTAAACAACATCATCTTCTGTGCCTTCATCTGCATTCTCTAATTTCTTTTTCTACGTTCGCTTTTCGGCCTGTTTCGTTTACCTCAAATCCAATTAATCTTCCCCTCTCGTAAAATATAAATTCGAATGTCATAGTTGTTCGCTGTGCGAACGAAAGCGAGGACCGACCGACCCGCATAACTTAATTGCGTGTATTTCTCTCTGTGCATCGCGCAAAATTGAAAAGCTTTTAGTGCAAAAACTTTTCTGGAAGGACCGCGCGCCTCGCTTAATTTAATAACTCTCGTCGTATTCGCAAACAATCCTACTCCATTCCTCCTCGACGATGGAATTATGGCCACATAATAGAAAATTGATTCCGCTGGTCTGCGATGCGAATTAACTATTAATTAATGTTTGCCTAATGATGTAACTGTAATGCAGCTTTTTGCGTGTCCTGTCTATCTACTGTTTATAATATCTACATCTATCCTCGTGCGAATTACACGAAAACCTGATTATAATTGGAATTGTCGGTGTATGCATGCGCGTTTTTGTTTTGTTTAATTATTAGCTTCGATAATTAAAGAATATAAAGAATTTATGGACTCTATTATTATAATTTGAGTTTATATATCGTCGCGCAATTAATACATCCGCGACTAGATTCCAGTTTCCTTTTGTTTAACGGTGACAGGTTTCTTCTCTGCGGGGTCAAGTATCTATTTTTAGTTCATTCTCTCTTCATTCATTAAAGAAACTGATTTTATGTCAATCTTAATTATACAAAAAAAATATATTTAATTTCTTGTTAAATATCTTCTCTTCGCTCGAATATAGGAAACTAATTTGATGTCAATTTGTTGGATGTTAGTAAGTAAATTTGTTGGGTTTACATTTTGTAAATCTTCTTCACTTAGTTTACTCAATGAAAACAATCTAATTTGATTGTCGATTAATTTGACTGTATTACAATATACAAGAAAACTAATTTTAAATCAATTTGATGATTGAATGTGAATTATCAATTTGGAATTCAGTTGAAATTTCGTGTGCGTTTGAGTTTCAATAGGAGATATACAAAATGGCCGAATTCTATCTAATTTTGTTGTTAAATATGTGGTGGGTTGGGTTTATACTTGGTTAGAGAAGTAAACATCGTAACGGATTGGAAAAAGTGCGCATAGTTCGCTGGAAATGAAAAAAAAAAAGCTCGCAAGTGGAAAGCTCGAGCAGAGCTACCGGGAATTGTGGTGGGGGAGACACGACGTACGCGAAGAGCTCGTAACCAAGCAAGAAGCTACGCAACAAGCACATTCGGTCCTGCTCTGAAGCCGAGCGAGTGTAGAGGATTACAGTCAGTCACCAACATTACTTACTCCCTCTACGAACTTCAGTCAGCTCGCGCGCTTCTCGTCGAGCGGTCGTATCTACCGGTAGTGACGTAGCCGGAACCACGGAGTCGCCCAACGGCACAATGGTGCTACAGGTGTTAGATCAAGTCTCAATTACAAGTGAACCCTTCTACGGTGATTGTCCACAAACCTACACTAACCTGGACATCAACACATCCAATCACACCACATGTACGGTGGTCCCACAAGGTATATACTTTTTAAATAAATAAATAAGTAGAAACATCAATGCGAAAAAATACCTGTAAAATGAACATAACTCAACATTTTCGGAGATCGAGGAGTCCCCGAAACACCACCGGATGTACTTCCGTTCGGATCATACGCGCTTTGATTACTCACACATACAGACAGCAAAGCTCGTATTCAACCGTAAATCAAGAAATAGTAGGCCACGGTCGTTTTCATTTATTTATTTTTTCTCTTCTTTTTTTTTTACATGCATTTCTATTTGGTAAAATGTCACTTTCGGCATTAGCGACGCGCATCCAACCTTATCACGATATACACTTAAGCAAAAATGATGTAACTTCTTTGCTTTCTACCATTATTTTACGCAGCATATTCAAATAATCTTACATATATCCAATTAAATTAAAACAAGCGATGGCAGTTCTTTTTACCCATTTCAGAAACCTTTATATAATCTTACAAATTCAATAATTATTCTGAAATAAGAATTGTTCATATAATCTTGTATGTAATTAATTTCAAACAAGCGACGGCAGTTCTTTTCAGAAACCTGTCTATAATCTTACAAATTAAATAATTATTCTGTAATAAGAATTGAATTTGGTTGAATAGTCGAATTGGAAAGCCGTTGTTGTTTTGTTTTTTTGGTAGAGGGTACAGAAAAGGTATTAAGTGTGTTATTATTCGGCGGCGACGGCACGGGCCGGGCAACAGGTGTATGCCATAAGGCAAGGGCATATGTGGAGGAGTCAGCTGGAGGACAGCGGACCATATGTCTCGGGACACCGAACACCAAATCCACCCCAAAAAATAAAAGAAAAAATAATTTAAGCGAAGACGGAGAAACGCAGGCAGAATCTTCGGATGAAGTTTCGCTTCCGGTGTTTATTAGGATATATTGAATATGCACTGTTGTTGTTGATTAATTTACATACGATTATTGAATCATCAATATTTAAATTTATAATAAACTTAAGTTTTAAGTGCATTTATTTATTTGTTGCTATTAAAATATTATTATTTAAAATAAGCTCACTTACTACCAGTTCAAGAGAATCCAAAGAAGAACAATAGAAATTAAAAATATTACCCTGTTATTTCTTAATTAATGAACATTCATTATTTTCATTATATATGTGAAACGTTTATTTAAAATTAAGTTTTATCTTTTTACATATAAATTCCAATGATTGATGATGGAAATTTCGATTTAGAAAAAAAAAATTAACTACTAGTTAATGGAAAAACAAAAGAACAAGAAAAAAACTATCGCAATGCAAGAGATAACATTAGACGTAGCCATGCTATATTATAAATTGATCATGAACTACCGCAATGTTCTGCAATGTATATAATACGTATGTGTGTGTATATATATATATGACTCGTAAGAGCGGTTTCTCTAAAAAAATATAAACTGGTGTTTAAGACAGGTGCATTGGAATATAAGCGCACCTGCTATATCTCTTCCTTCCCCTCTATAACGCAAGATATCATCACTCGGGCGTTTATACCTACAACAAACGCCGTAGGAATAGAAATTGCATTATTTTTAAAGGGAAAAAAAGCACTCGGACGATCCTATCTTGCGCAATTCCATCATCTAGCAATTTTTCTGATCCGTTTTCTTTTGTTTTCTTCTTTTGGTCATTCCTTTAACCTGCACCAAAACCAGATCACTATCTCCGGTGTCAACTGCGGTCGTGGAAAGGTGCTAAAAGAAAAAGGGCCTCTAATAAATTTCAACTTTTTTCTTTCTTCTTCTTTCGTTGCTGCACACAGAAGGAGGAACGTGCGTGCCAAAAAAAAACACAACGGTTGAATGAATGCAAAGCAGGGGTGATTTATTTTGTTTCCTTTCTTTTCTTGTTAAAGCATAACTAACTTAGATATCCGATACTCTTGAGCTCTTAATTATCCGTAGAACCGTTTCGAGGCTGTCAAAGTCTTATTTCCTTGCATTTATTTTTCGCACGCTAAAAACTGTATTTATTGATTTTTATATAAAGTTAAATCACTTAAAGTGATTGTCAATATTTCATGTTTAATCTGTCTAAATCTTATCAGCTGCATTTGCAACGATTTATTCAATGGAAATTTCATGTATTTCTCTTTTTTTTTGTGTACAGCTACTAAGATTATTTATTGAATGACGAATTCGTCTGCGAGTTCAATAAATAAAAAAAAAACGTCTACTTATTGCGTGAATATAATGTATGGACGTTAACTTCTATAAACTGTCTTCGAGCGTTGACATACGCTCTTTGAATAATTGATTCAAATTAACGATACTCATCAATTGACCGATGGTATTTTATAATCCTGACACATTCAAGCAGCATAGGATGTGTGTATATATAAAATATAAAGAATGAGCGTGTGTGTATGGAAGAAGTTAGTCGAACTATTAATGATGTTTCTTTATGAAAATGTAATTCACGCGATCGATTGGATGATAGAAGCTTTTATCCGATGCGCGCATTGGTTGAGATGTTGGCAAATGCGGATTCGTTTATTTTTAGCTCGGAAATTTATCGACTAGCCTTATTTTTTTTTATATACTCTTAACCATCATCATCTAATCGCGTATCTTAGCAGCGCGAAAACAGGAAAGTAAATTATTTTCGTTGCGCCGTAAAATAAATTATGCGGTGTTATGTGCTAGATGCAATAACAGTATATGTATGTGTATATATACTAAAGAGTGTAATTAATATTCTAGTAGAAAAGTCCATCCTGCGCGGATGTCCGGTTATGACTAACGTTGATTGACTGAATCCAAAATCTAAAATAATCATTCAACACGTTTTCTGATACACATATACCCCGTGCGATTTGCATATGCGAGAGACGTAGGTAGTAGCGTCGTGGAAATTGTGAAAACAATCGGAAGATTTTCTTTCAGCCTGAAAGTTTTCCGCCAACGTTTGGACCAACGGCGCGCTGGAGAGGGCGGGCACCGGCCTCACAATTAGTTGGTGTGGCGAGAGGCGTTTCAGCGTAGACCAATGCCGATCACACTTGGCCACCACGCATCATCCATCGGCCTCTTTCTTTTTCTCTCTCTCTCTCTCTTTCTCTCACTTACACACACACCCTTTTTCTCGCTTGCGCACAAACTACGTCTCTCCTCTCTTCTCTTCTCTAATCCTCCACGAATCTGCTCTATCTTTTTATTGAGCATTGTTCTTGCGCTGCCCACAATTCCTATGCGCACTCTCTCTGTCTGTCTGTCTATTATCTATAGATACAAAACGGTGCCATTTTTTTTCTCCTTCTTCTTCTATTTAACTCTCGCATGAATCACCGCCGTTCACCGAAACAAAACGATATTTTTCACATTTTCATGCAAGAACTCTCGCAAACATTTAACGAATCGTTTAATATTTAAATACCAGAATTCACTCGTTTTTAACAATTGAACAATTTTCAAAGCTTCGATAAAAATATTAATTTTTATTTACAATTTATTCAGCAAAAAACAATTTTATAAATAAATAATTAATCAGTGAATTTCAAATCTCAATTCAATAAGAAGACCATATTTTTATATTTAAATTAAATTTGAATTCTTAGAAAATCAGAAGACGAACCATAAAATAACACCACCATTATCATTAAAGTCTTAAAATATTCATTTTAAATAATCGTGCTCGTACAATTTTAATGCATTATTTATTACAAAAGAAATCACATTTCCTTTTTTAATTCATGATTTTCATTGAACTCTTATGTAAAGAATTTCTATCGTTTCTTTAATAATGCGCTATTTATACTATGTATAACGACGATACTAACTAAAAAGTAATGTGAATCAACTTATTATATAACTTATTTTTCTGAAGAATCAACTTAATTTTAAGTTAATTTCTTTCAAGGTCTGAATTAATTACGGCATTTGCTTTACCTCTTTGAGGGGTGATGGGATACGCATTTTACCACATTTTGAACATGTCCATTATTATAATTTTGTAGAACATGTCTAGGAAAGAAACATTTTGGTTGGTACCATCCAATGGTGATTCAGTAAACAAACTCAGTTGTTAAGGAATTTCTGGCCCTTAAATATTAACATAATGTTTATTAAGTCATAAAAACTGGATTTTTTTTTATTTTATTAAATTAGACATTTTTTTATGTTTTTTTTTAGGAGGTTATGGACTTCGCAGTCCAGCGTGTCCACCGTCAGATGAAATTCGTGATGATGGTTCGCCACCACCAGGACCTCCCTCGGGATTCCTACACCTGCAAAGAAGTCCCGCCTTTCATCACCTTAAAGACGGTTAGTATTCATGATAACTCCAAAAAAAAAACTATAGATCTTTCCGCCTGTTTATAAACAATGTAAATGTTCTAATTTTGTTTTTCTTTTTTATGAAATTGTAGGATATAAAAATACATGTCCGCCTGGAGGAGATTCGAGTAGTTACGGAGGAATGGACAGTCTGCAATCGTTAAACGAAGAACAGAACCATTTCTTAGCGAGCACAACACCACACCATTACCACGAAGAACACGAGTACCAATCTCTGGAGCCGGGACACCAGCCTCAGTCGTACTTGGAAAGTTCACCCGAATTTTACGCGGCCAACAATCTCCTTGAGACCAAATACAATCCGCACGCGTACGTCAAAAATTACGTTCGAGGTGAGTTCTTTAAACCTGCAAGAGCGTTGACCAAAAATGAATATCGTAGCATTCGATTTGATAGTTTTGTCATTGTTTCCAAAACCATATTCGGCGCCAGAGAAATCTGCTTTAGGCCAATGGATGAAAAATAATAATAATAAAAATAATAAAGGAAAAAAAAACGCGCAGAGTTGCGATGAATTTTAACTAGAGAGCGAACGCGGAGTTGAAGGACGTTTATTAATTATCCGTTTATAATCTCATTCTTTATGTAACCGCTCATTTACTACAGTCCATACAATTATTATACCAGCGGAATTATTTCGCAATAGATATAATCACGGCGTTCGTATACGAGATTACCTTATAATTTCGAAAAAAATATTATTATTTATTGTTTGGAGCAGATTTTTATCAAAAAAAATAAAGTTATTAATAATTAGAGGCGCATTCTGATGAAATTGTATTTTCTTTTCCAGGTGGTGGAAGGTATAACGATGGATATGGAGGCGACACTTATGGTTCACCCTACGATGGTACGCCTTTCCAGACGGTGCCCAGCGGTCCCAACGAGCAGTGGCCCCACAACCATGATATGGGTCTTGGTCATCCAGCGCACACGCATCCAGCGTTCCTCTCCGCCGGCATCCCAGGTCGCGATAACATGAACGCTCTGGGACCGGACACAAAACCTATGATCCAGAACGGCCTTATGGGCGGCTACTCTAGCAACACTTCAACAGGAACTCCCTGCTTTACAGGTAATTTCGCATACAACCATCCACACCACGTTTACTAAATTTTGAATTATGCAGGCTCCGGTCCGATCCAGCTGTGGCAGTTCCTGCTCGAACTCCTCACCGACAAAACCTGTCAGGCCTTCATTTCCTGGACCGGCGACGGCTGGGAATTCAAGCTGACCGACCCCGACGAGGTGGCGCGTCGCTGGGGAATTCGCAAGAACAAACCCAAAATGAATTACGAGAAGTTATCGCGCGGATTGCGGTACTATTACGACAAAAACATTATCCACAAGACTGCCGGAAAACGATACGTCTATCGTTTTGTTTGCGACCTGCAGACCCTTCTAGGGTAAGTTCATCTACATCTCATATTTCTTTCCATCACTTTTCAATTTGGGCTAAAGCCCATTCAACCCTGTGCTTATGATCATACTTATAATCTTGTTTCTTCTTTTAATTGCAGATATACACCCGAAGAATTGCACGCAATGGTAGATCTCAAACCGGAAAAGAAAGAAGACGACTGATAAGGAGATTGGTATTGAAATAACTCTCCTCATCGTAAACATAGAACAACTCTTTTTATATATATATATACATACACCCACAAAAAAAAACAACAAAATTCTGGTGTTCATCTTGAAATTAATAATATACAAAAATCTTGAATGTATAAATGATGATGCAGGCATTCGTTTTTCATTCACACAATCTGTTTTTCTTTTTATTTCAAACTCGTGTCTCTAATAACAAAAAAAAAACTACTTTTCAATCAAAGAAAATATATATTTAAAAGCAAGACTGCTAAGTTAATTTATCTGTTGCAATTAACATAATAAATAAAGTTATTGTTTGCTCAGCGCGAAAGAATACACTGAGAAGAAATATCAATTGAATATCTCTCTCTCTTTTTTTTATTTTTAATTATTATTTTGTTTTATGTAAAAAGTTAAATGCTCTCTCGATGATATATAAGTTAGAAGTGAGGGTAATATTTTATTTTTTTTTAATTATTATTTTCTTTCTTTAAATTATTACACACCTACTATATAATATATCATTATTGTGATAAGCCTTAAATCAGATAGTATATGTTTTATATATTTTCAAATATTATGGGGTAATTTTCTATGGTAAGTATATGATTAACTCTTAAATGAATGTGAAAAAAAAATTAAATCCTTTTCCCCCTTTTTTTTTTAAACGATACCCCAATTTGTTACGTATTTTTATACTGTACATTTCTTACTCATATATTTTAAAAAGTAAAATGAAAAATTAAACAAAAAATACTTGCGTTATGCATCCTGTATTTTGAATAGAATAAACAAAAAAATGTGGTTATTAAAATGTTAGATTTGTATAAAAAAAAAATAATAATAATTGTTTGCTGAAAATATAGAGAAATTATTGACAATATTATAAATAAAAAAGAATAGATGAAAGTGAAGCTAAATGAGAAATACGTTGCGTCGCCTTGCAATACGATTTAATTATTGTTTATATAATATATATTATATTTTTTATATTTACTTCGACAGTTGATGATGAAAATTTGATGCAGAAAAATGTTTCGTTTTTTTTTTTTGAAAAAGAGAGTATCTAAGAAAAAAAAAATATGCAAAACAAACACAAACAGTTTCGTTTTATTGTTTCTTATTATGGTCTCAATGTTCTAATTAATAAGTTATTATCACAGCACTGGAGATATAGCTGCTCCTGTTTAAGGGAGATCGTCGCTGTATGTATTTAATGTGTTATTATTCATACGTATAAAAAAATTATGTATTAAATAAAAATGTTTCAATAAATAATACTGGTTGTACCCATTATTAATTAATTATGTGATCTTATGTATTCAACTTGATTTTAATAACAGTACTTACTATACATTAAAACCTACCTACAATCCAAATACACTAATG
Organism: Nicrophorus vespilloides; assembly: GCF_001412225.1. Classification (NCBI taxonomy): domain Eukaryota; kingdom Metazoa; phylum Arthropoda; class Insecta; order Coleoptera; family Silphidae; genus Nicrophorus; species Nicrophorus vespilloides. The sequence continues at coordinate 298,546 of NW_017096512.1, forward strand.
AAACAATCAAATGATTACTTGGGAATACACAAACATATATTATTATTTTGAGCAACAAATCATTATATACAACTGGAAAATTTCAATAAATCGTAAATAGATGCAGTGGAACCTCGCTTAACGAGTTTAATCCGTTCTAAAATTTCCGGATTTTTACTCGTATAGTGAAACATATTCAAAAACACACATAATGTGTACACAAGTTTTAAAAATGATGTAGCTGGCGCGCAATCCGGGACTTCTCTTCTTGTCACTCGTTATGCGAAACGTCGCTCGTTAAGCGAGTCATTTTGTTCGTTAAAAGAAATGCTCGTTAAGCGAGGTTCCACTGTATTTATAATTTTAAAGTCTACATTAAGTTTAAATAAACATTATAATAAAGAGTTCAATTCTTCAGGACAACAGATTCCATGTGTAAATTGTAAAAAAAGCTAATAGAATTGATGAAGAGACTGGTGAGAACAGATTGAACATTTAAACTATTTTTATTGGTCTACGCAAAGAGTGAGTTTCAAATACTAAATAAGAGCTCGTTATGCGAGGTGCTCGTTAAATGAGGTTCTACTGTATTTATAATTTTAAAGTCTACATTAAGTTTAAATAAAAATTAATAAATAGTTCAATTCTTCAGGACAACAGTTTCCATGTGTAAACTCTAAATAAAAGCTAATAGAATTGTTGAAGAGACTGTTGACAACTGATTTGAACGTTTAAACTATCTTTATTGGTCTACGCAAAGAGTGAGCTTCTAATACTAAATAAGAGCTCGTTATGCAAAGTGCTCGTTAAGTGAGGTTTCATTGTATTTATAATTTTAAAGTCTACATTAAGTTAAAATAAACATTAATGAAGAGTTCAATTCTTCAGGACAACAGATTCCATGTGTAAATTGTAAAAAAAAAGGCTAATAGAATTGTTGAAGAGACTGATGACAACAGATTTGAAAGTTTAAACTAACTTTATTGATCTACGCAAAGAGTGAGTTTCAAATACTAAATAAGAGCTCGTTATGCGAGGTGCTCGTTAAGCGAAGTTTCACTGTATTTATAATTTTAAAGTCTACATTAAGTTTAAATAAACGTTAATAAAGAGTTTAATTCTTTAGGACAACAGATTCCATGTTTAAATTGTAATAAAAAGCTAACAGAATTGATAAAGAGACTGACGACAACTGATTTGAACATTTAAACTATCTTTATTGGTCTACGCAAAGAGTGAGTTTCAAATACTAAATAAGAGCTCGTTAAGCGAAGGTTTACTGTATTTATAATTTTAAAGTCTACATTAAGTTTAAATAAACATTAATAAAGAGTTCAATTCTTCAGGACAACAGATTTCATGTGTAAATTGTAAAAAAAAGGCTAATAGAATTGAAGAGACTGATGACAACTGATTTGAACGTTTAAACTATCTTTATTGGTCTACGCAAAGAGTGAGTTTCGAATACTAGATAAGAGAGTAACAAAAACTTAGTTGCAGCTGCGAATCATATCGTCAAACGCAAAAAAGAAGGATTGGCAACAAGCGGCTTTTTCGTTCTTAACAATTTTATTGGTCCTTTCGATCGGGCCGGCCCACAAAAATGATTGGTGGATCATCACTAAATTTTTTTTGCTAACGAGCATACAGTTTCTTTTATCCAAATCTAAACCAAGCGACAAATGGGCTCAAAAATTTCAAATCTAATGAGTAACTTGCTCAGTATTTGACGTGTAGCATATAGTAGAACCTGTTTTTGTGCGGTCCTTTTTTATGCGATTTTTTTTTATGCGGTATATGAAATCCAAAAAAAAAATCCAGCGGCGTTGGTACCATTGTAATGTTTCCTATCAGTGTGCATATGTACAACCAGCTCAAAGGATCGATTATGAACCAATTCATCACAAGAAGATGCGCGTTTTGAATGATCACGAGTAGTAGTGAATTATATTTGCATAAACCTTAAAAGTTAACTTTATTCAAAGTTTTCAAGTTACGATATTTGAACTTTCATTTCGAAACGATTCAATGATTGAAGTTCCAATTGTAAAAATTAAAAAAAAAAGTTTATTCCAGTTTAACTGTAAATTACGGTTAAATGACAAATGATATAATTATGTGTAGCATACAGTAGAACCTGTGCGGTTCTTTTTTATGCGATTTTTTTGTACGGTTTTTTTTATACGGTATATGAAATCCAAACAAATTCCAGCGGCGATTTTGAACCAATTCAGCACAAGAAGATGCGCGTTTGAATGATCACGAGTAGTAGTGAATTATATTAGCATAAACCTTAAAAGTTAACTTTATTCAAAGTTCTCAAGTTATGATATTTGAACTTTATTTTAGAAACGATTCAATGATTGAAGTTCCAATTGAATTGGATAAGCTTAAGTTGACAAAAGTATATTGGAGTTATATGATAATTCAAATAATTCATTTCTTTTGAAGCATTTTACGAATTGATACAACCTCGCATAGTCCTGGTAATCGCAAATTTGAAACGCACAAGAACTCATTTTTTTAGAAAGATTAATTAAAATTATCTAGAAACAGATAAGATATGCCATCTATAGATTTACTAGAAAATAATCTATACACATTTCATAAATTACTACAGAACTTTCAGTTTTAATGTTACGTTTCTGAACCTGGGTGAAAGATGTCGGGCTTCCGAAATGCTTACTTTATCGATTAGGGGTAGTTTTGACTACAGAATTCTCCAAATATTGATAAATTTAAGTTAGAATTATATACTTATACTCAATACACAAAACGTGATGTGAATTAGGGCTTCTAATTGTTAGACACAAAAGAAGAAGAAAGATATAAAATACATGTTTATTGTATCACATCTAAGCATTCTCTCATTCCTGGTTAGTTATCATTATGTAGGCATTAAAAAATCTCATAAAACCCTATAAATCAACTTTTCTAACAGAAATTTGGTACAATTTAATATTTTAAGAGTAATATTATTATATAATATTTTAATAGATATATTTTTTTGGATCATTCACATTAGATTTGTTACAATTAAGTTCAAATAAACATGCAGATTAAGGATTTCGTCAAATCCTTAAGAACTAAAATTCTGTTTTAGTACAAAGTTGAGATCTTTATGATGAACATAAAAGAATATAAAATAAGCTATAACAAATAACATAATATACTTAAATGTATTATTGTTATAAGTAAAAAATCTTTTTGATTGAAGTTCACGATTTCATATTTTAAATAAAATATTGATATGTAAGATTAATAACAAATGATAATTAGTAAAATTAACATAATGCATACGGCTGAATATTAAGAATCTAATTAGACATGTATATAGAGTACTAGTGTTATGGAAGTTGCATACCATACAGGTACGTTATATGAATATACTGAAGCATTTCAGAAAGATGCATATTTCTGTTCCGATTTATAGAAATTACTTCTAATTTCTTTGTTTAGATTTGAGAAATTACTTGAAATCAAAAATATATTAATTATTTGAATAATTAAACTAAATTAATGTTAAAAATAAGTGAGAAAAATGAAGGAAATTAGCAGAATTTAATACACTTAATAGAAATGATTAATTTTTAAGTGTGAGATGAATAAAATATTCGAAATTTATAGATTTATAGAGTTTTTTAATTTATTTCCAATTATAGATTTATTTTCTTTAATTAACTTATTCTGGGAATTATTAATTAATATTTATATAGTATTAATACACGAAACAAAGAAAATGCGCTCTTGTCATGATTAATAAGTACACATTATACAGACACGTATGCAATTTTAGATGCAAATAAATATAATTTAATAAACGGAAACTGAGAGACGTATGACAAACGTTAATCCATTAAGTTTAGACAGAGTTACGTGGGTGGGAGAAGATAAAGGATTTTAAACTATGCGTAACTTGGAAGATTTCTCGAAACATTCTAATACGAACGAGCAACACCGAAATGTAAATGTGAATGTCTCGCATATCTGATACGCAAGAAATTGCGTGTGTTAAAACTGGACAATTTTATAAATAGTTTCAGTCTGCATTTGCAAATTACATAATTATTTATTTTAATAGATATAATTTTTTGGATAATTCGCATTAGATTTGTTAAAATGTTAAAAGAGTGATTAGGTAGCTTTAATTTGGTTGCTCGATAATTAATTTGTGGCCCATACTTTTCGAGGTATAAGTAAAAATGTAAAAACTTAAAAAATATATTTATTCCATTTTAACAGTGAATTACGGCTAAATGACAAATGATATAATTATACCAATAAATACGTTTTAAAGAGTGATTATTTAGTTTTCATTTGGTTGCTCAATAATGAATTTGTCTCCCATACCTTTCGAAGTATAAGCAAAAATGTAAAAACTTAAAAAATAGATTTAAACCATTTTAATAGTGAATTACGGCTAAATGACAAATGATATTATTATAATAATAAATATGTGTTAAAGAGTGATTATTTAGCTTTAATTTGGTTGCTCGATAATGAATTTGTGGCCCATACCTTTCTAGGTATAAGAAAAAATGTAAAAACTTAAAAAATAGATTTAAACCATTTTAACAGTGAATTACGGATAAATGACAAATGATATAATTTTACTAATGAATAGGTGTTAAAGAGTGATTATTTAGCTTTAATTTGGTTGCTTGATAATTAATTTCTGGCCCATACTTTTCGAGATATAAGCAAAAATGTTAAAATTAAAAAAAAAATGTTTATTCCAGTTTAACAGTGAATTACGGTTAAATGACAAATGATATAATTATACCAATAAATACGTTTCAAAAAGTGATTAATTAGCTTTAATGTTATTGCTTATTAATGAATTTATCACTCATACTTTTCAAGATATAATGTAAAAAACACTGCTTTGTACTTATGAGAAATTATTAATACCGTTAAATATGTTATTTATTTTTACACTCTTATTTGATAAAAGATCATCCTTAATTCAATTCTAAATCTAAATTAAGGCTAAATTATGAAAGATACAATAATTCCACTATACACTTTCTAGAGAGTGAATATTTAGCATTAATTTGTTACCTCAGTAATGAATTTATCGTACATACTTTTCGAGATATAAGCAAAAAACAAACAAATGTAACAATTATGCCAATACATACGTTTTAAAGAGTGATTATTTCGCTTTAATTGTATTGCTTATTAATGAATTTATCACTCATACTTTTCGAGATATAATGTAAAAAATACTGCTTTGTAGCTATGAGAAATTATTAATAATGTTACTTATTTTTGCCACCCTTCTTTTGTAAAATATGTCTATAAATAAATATCATACCTAATTCAATTCTAAATCCGTACCTTTATAAAATGTATTGTTTTCTTGAAAGGTTAAAGGCGAGACGGAAAGTAAACTCTTGTCTGCTTGTATAAATAAAGTCCGTTTACGAAAAAGGAAAGAAATGAGCTAAAAGGTATTAGATTTATTTTAGCTCAGTAAAAGGTCAAGTAACAACCATAATAAGTTTAAACCTATTTATAGAGAGCGCAGAGAAGAGGCCCAGCATCGTCACTTAGTACAAGATTTATCTAATAATCACGGGCCAGTACAAATTAGCTCTAAGAGCAGCCCTTGTTTACAGATAGATGCACCACGCATAGAGCATAGAGGCATATTCCAAATATCGAGCATTCTTAACAATTAGGGAACCGTGGCACTGACAAATATAGATCCAGACGTGAGAGTATAGAGAGGTAAACTCTATAGTTACTTTGGCTCCAGTCGCTTGCTGCACTTCTCTAAGAATAAATCGAGTTATATGTCTTATAATAGAGTGTTTTGTGTGGTGTAAATATTCAAAAATGACACGGCTCACCGTGGCCATCAGGGTTAGACCATTGTCCGACAGGTAAGTCCAACGCAGACAATAATATACTTGAATTTTAATGCTCGATGCACGAGACGTGTGCCTCCGGCCACGGCGAAACGTATGTACGGAGAGACATTAAATCAGGTTAATGTCAACTTCACAAGACTGAAGTTATTTTCAATGAATGTCAGCTAAGTACTATTATTACAAAATCAACGTTCTCAATTCAGATATTTCATTTCACACACAACACGCAAATAATTCAGTTCAATACGATTATATTCATTCACACGCATTAAATTATTAATTTACTTAAATTTATTTTGAACTTTTAAACATACTAATTTAATAATATTGATTTTGAAAAGCTTCATTTAAAAAAAAACTGTTTTCATTATCATCCATTTCACAGAAAATCAATACTATTTAGGACCAAAAATCACATATTTTTACATTAACATAATTATTTGAGTAATTGCTTAATTCGTATATTTTTCACATATAATAAATATTGATATTGGATAAGTAAAATAATAATAAAAATACAAAGATTTATTGTATTTAAATAGAGATTTCCATTGATTTATATTAACAAATACTAACGTTAACACTTTACAAAACGTTTACATTTATAACTACAAATGTTACCTGCATGTACGCTATTATAAATGCTTGTTTTCGAGCTTTATTTACGTGCTTGGATGATTCACAGCAGATTTCATCGGTTGTCCTCGAAATGAACTAAATATAATCTATAATAACCTGAGCTTTCTATGAACTAGATATCAAAATATATAACATTTTCAAAATTAATTTTCATTTACACCAAATTATGGACAATAAAAATTTGTTAATTAATATTCGTTTTCATCTTCTATAAATGTATTTTAGTAAATTATAAGAAAATAAATTATTAATTCAATACTCAATATTGTTTCCAAAAAATAATGCTGTTATGAATAAGTAATTGATTGAAAAATTAATAAAAATAAATTTTCATAAAATAATTGAGAATTAGATAATTTTTATCAAATTTTAATAATTAATCAAGATTTATTAGATTTGAAAGAAAAGCGAGATTAATTATCATATTTTATCATAAAGAGAATATAATTAAATGCAATTAAATATAATGATAACAAAAAAAATAATTTGTTGTTTTTGTTGAGGAACTCCGAAAAAGCATGCATAGTTTGCGAGTGTATAGGTTGGTTGGTGAAAGGCGCATTTCTGGTTATACAAAAAAAAATCACGTTGGCGTCTAAAAATAAGGTTCTATAAATAATGCAGAAGTTATTTGAGCGAAGAAATGTCAATTGAAAAATATTCTCTCTAAAAAACGGAAATATTGCACGCTTTTCCACTAAATACATTTAAATTTACTCGAATTACTGCAATTTCAATTATAATTACAAAAGGTTTTTTGTTGTTGTGGAAGAGCTAGAGAGAAAAGCGTGGCAGGAAAGCGCGCGCGACATGCATGAAAACAAGAGATGCTGTGCCCGAGGAGCAGTGACTTTTTGCACCGGGGAGTTTCTTAATATAGACGCACGTTTCCGTTCACTAATGTTTCTAAATATTTCACTTCTGATTTCTTTGTTTATCGAGATAATATTTTCACTTCCTTCAATCATCTGAACGTTCCTGCAACGACCATATATATAATAATTAAAGTATATGAGCAAACATTATATTTATATTTATATATATACGTAGTTTGGATTATTTTTAACCATCAGGAAGTCATTAATATATTTATAATTTAATGTTAAAGTAATGCTCGATTAAACTCCTTTAATACGTAATTAGAACATTTATTTTTAATGAAAATAGAACGCATTAAAAAATTAATTACATTTAAAATGAGATTTTCTTCAAATTTAGAATCGGATAAAAAAAAGCAACGAAAATTGTAGCACAGTATACAGTAAATCTAATCCAAAATAGTTGTTGTTTTTGGTATACTTTGAGCAAACGCAAAGCTTTCTCATGATCAAATGTTCGTACAAAATGGTGAATACATTGCCTTCTGACAACTTCAGAGTGTGAACTATCTCACGCAACTTCAATTTTCGATCGGACTTTTATGTTTTCTGAAATAATTGTCGAATTTGGGTGACCATAGCGTTCAACATCATTTGCGTCTGTACGATCACGTTTAAAACCAGCAAACAACTTCTCTACCATTTGTTTTGAGACGGAGAAGACATCAAAAAGCAATGATTTATCGACACACGAAATTCAGATTTTTCCATTGTTTTGAAAATTACAACTAAACGTCAGATTGCCATGAAATTTTGACAGGCGTCATCTGAAGGTTGGTGCTTCCTAAAAATCACATGGATTTGGCGCCATCTATATGTCATCATATATAAAGAAAAAATTTCTTTTATTAATTGCGAGTTATGATTTACTAATTTCTTTTTCATCAATGACTCAAAGTTAGTTGATATGATGATAATTTTACTGAAATTTGTATTTTTTTTTTTGTAATTCAACAAGAATACTCAGCACACTCTATATTTATATAAGTGGAGTATTGTATTTAGGTAGTTGAAAACAAGAGGAATGTAGGACGATATATTTATTTCCATGTTTATTTCTGCTCAAATATGTAGGTTGAATGCACTATTTGAACATATTTATAATTAAAATATAATTAATAACGCATCTATTAATTAAGTAATTGAAGTAATCATACATTATCATAAATTACAAAAAATATACAGATATGAAAGGTAAACACAAATAAATACATTTTTTTTTATATAATTCCAATCATGAAAACTGCAAATGCTGACAGAATTTTCAATTGAATATGTTTTTAATGTCTTTTTCTAAACAATTATGTAATCATAATTCGAAATAATTATATAATGATTAAATGTGTTTTATTTTGAAAAAAGAAGTTAATTGAAAACATCTATTATGCAGATGACTGTGCAAATAAACAGATCGCTCATTGAACCGTCTCTGCTTGCTATCTTGTTTCTAATTATAGTAAGAAAACTGGTACAGAAACTAGTTAAATAAATCCTGTAATATCCGAGAATATAAATACAGTTTAATATATAGAGAATTACTAAAAAAATGATATTACTTGATTTTTTAATATAATATAATTATACATTGTCTAATTGATGCAATAACTCTAATAGTTTACAATAAGAAACGATTTTTTACTTAAAGTAAAAAAATTGAAATTAAATAAAATTATGTATGCAAAAAATTTTCATTACTTGTATGTAAAATTAGTTAACTAATAATTTGTATAGACCAGCATTCTTTAACCTTTTTTCCGTACCAACTACCAACTACCAACATTTTATTGTTTATAACATATTTTTTTTGACATAAAAGTGTATTTTGAAGCAATGACGTAAGGTGACAGCTGTCATTTTGCGACCGAATATTTCTACTCAACATTTTTTGCTTGTACTTGCATTACGACTCAATTGTTTATAACATACAGTTTTTTGTCGTAAGATGACAGCTGTCATTTTGTGACCGAATATTTTACCTCAACATTTGTTGCTTGTACTTGCATTACGACTCAATTGTTTATAACATACTGTTTTTGACGCTATGACGTGAGATGACAGCTGTCATTTTGTGACCGAATATTTTGACTCAACATTTTTTGCTTGTACTTGCATTACGACTCAATTGTTTATAACATACAGTTTTTTGACGCTATGACGTAAGGTGACAGCTGTCACCCAATACCAATCACTGATATACAATTATCTATAAATTGTACTTCTTCATTTCAGAGAAAATATTACAAAATCTGTATCCATAGTTTCCGTTGAGAATGGCAAGACGATTTCCGTTACTAATATTAAGGTATTTATCAAGAAAAAATGTTATAAAGTTACTTCTCGACATACGACAGAATTCCCTTTTATAACTTCGGAAATAGGAATAAAAAATTACTTGAGGAATATATTTAACAAAAACTATAAAAAATTGATAATTTTTTTTTCATCGTAAGTTCAAATGATCGTAAGTCGAGAAATCTCTATAAATATTGCATTTTTTTTTCAATTAAAAATTATGTTTAATTACTTAAAGCCTTAAAGGTTTAAACTACCAGTAAAATTTGAGTGGAAAAGCAGTAAACCTTTAATTAAATTAGAACGAATTAAGTTTTAATGGGAATCAATTAAAATTCTAGTGTGTCTCTTGAAGATATCCAGCATTACATTTATTGTATGATAAATGAGGCGGGTGGATTTTTGCAAAGTTTAAATTATCCCTCTCTAAATTATAATAAATTTTCTGTATAAATAGTCGGTAAGCGCACGAGCGTCACGAATTTCTGTGATTTAAAGCGCGTTCACGTTACTTTGTAATTTGACATACGTGTGTCTGTCTGTCTCTACTCTCTTTGATCTAATTCTGTATATGCAGGTACCCGAACAGAACGCAGGAGACAGCAGGGAGAGAGTACGAAGATTTACCTTCGACTACTGCTTTGATTCCATTTCTACACAGGAAGATGTAAGTGATAAGTATTTATTTTGAAATATACACATAAAATATATATTTTTTCACAATACTCATAACTCATAAACATGATTATTGTATTGAAATTAAAAAAAAAAAACATATCAAACGTAATTAGTTCAAATACTAAATAAGTTTTAGTTGTCATCTTCTTATTATCTAATCATTAATAATAATGAGACATTCTTAAGTTAATTGATTTTAAAAGCAATTAATTATAAAATAAATATATTATAATAAATATGAAATAAAGTAAATTCAGGTGGCGGAAAGACTAAGGTCAATAGCCCTTTTGTATTTGTATGAAATAAATTATAGTAAACATAAGTTTTCTTTACCTGTCTCTAATTATCATATAAATATATTACCTTATATACTTAAGAAGTACAACATTTTGATCCTATCAGTTGAATCAGACTGAATTAAGATAATAATATTGCAAAAACAGATATACTTTTCTTCTATGAATTAATTCGTTCCGAGTGTGTACAGTGTAACTTCTCGACTTACGTACGCAACGTAGGACGTAAGTCGAGTTTTATACAAAAGAAATATATATAATTGGAAAATATAATTATCATAATGATTGGTTTTTATTTCTGATTGTTAATTGCAAACTACATATAGGTAAATAATTGTATATAAAACTGTAAATTTTCGTAAGTTGTGGTGATCATAAATTGAGAAGTTCTCAACTTATGTGTCGTGACCCAATATTGAGTTACGTTAAATGTTTAATGTATCTTGAAATGACAGCTGTCAATTTGCATCAAAATGTCAAATAAAATTGTATTATGAACAATGGAATTGCAGTCCAATGACAATTTGTTGTTTTGTCGTAAGTGGGAATTGTCGTAAGTCGAGGTGATCATAAATCGACAAATTATAGCAGCGGTCCTCAATCTGTGAGTAGCGACTCAATATTTGATTGCGTCAACGGTTTAATGGATCTCTAAATGACAGCTGTCTATTTGCATCAAAATGTCATATAAAGTTATATTATAAACAATGGAATTGCAGTCCAATGACAATTTGTTGTTTTGTCGTAAGTGCGAATAGTCGTAAGTCGAGGTGATCATAATTCGAATAATTATAGCAGCAGTTCTCAATCTATGAGTAGCGACCCAATATTTGGTTGCGTCAACGGTTTAATGGAGCTCTAAATGACAGCTGTCACTTTGCATCAAAATGTCATATAAAATTGTATTATGAACAATGGAATTGCAGACCATTGACAATTTATTGTTTTGTCTTAAGTGCGAATAGTCGTAAGTCGAGATAATCATAAATCCAGAAGTTATAGCAGCAGTTCTCAACCTATAAGTAGCGACCCAATATTTGGTTGTGTCAACGGTTTAATGGATCTCTAAATGACAGCTGTCATTTTACATCAAAATGTCATATGAAATTATATTATAAACAATGGAATTGCAGTCCAATGACATACAAATATATTGGGCCTAGCAAAAAAGGCTGAGTTATAGTATTCCTTAAAAATATACAATAGATTCAAGCATTCAACAATATTTTTCTTTTTCAACTACGTTTAAGTAAATAATTATATACAACAATCTGTTGTTTTGTCGTAAGTACGAATAGTAATCGAGAAATTATATCAGCAGTTCTTTGGTTGACAGCTGTCACAATGCATCAAAACATTAAAAATTTTATTATAACAGCAATAGATTCAAACATTCAACCAATATCCTTCCTCTTAATATATTGTTTTAAAATTCCCCTACTTATATACAAAACTGTACAAAAATCATTTGTTTCGTCGTAAATGCGAATAGTCGTAAGTCGAGGTGATCATAAATCGAGATGGTATTGAAGCGGTTCTCAACATATAAATAGTGAAACAATATTTAGTTGTATCAAATATTTCATGTGTCTCAAAGTGACAGCTGTCACCTTGCATCAAAACGTCAAAAGAAAATTATTCATTGCAGTCCAATGACATACATATTGGGTCGGGCAGCAATAAAAAGGTTGAGAAACGCTGAGTTATAATATTCATTAAAATATACAATAGATTCTTACATTCAACCAATGACACAACTCCTCTTAATATTTGTTGTTTCTTTTCCATTAAAAGCTAAACATTTTTGACAGAATAGTCAATATATGACTATGGATATAATATTTTAGATTTATATTTCTTTGTTTTTTTTTTGTTGTAGGTATTCCAAAATATCGGAAAAGAAATTGGTAAGGCGATCAAAAAGAGATTCCATTCGTGCGTATTGGCGTACGGGCAAAGTTCAACTGGAAAAACGCACACCATGATAGGTGATGAGGATGACGTGGGCCTGGCACCGCGTCTATGCGAAACTTTTTTCGATTATTTGGCGGAAACTGCCGTTGGAAGTGAAACGCAGAATATGTCTGCCACAGTTAGGTTTGTATAATCACACACAACTATTTCATTTTTTTAGTATACTAAAATGATATAACATATTTAAAACATTTGAAAACAAAGATAACATTTTAAGTAATTAGCTACATAAAATTACCTAAAAATATTGATATTATGAAAAAATACAAAATAAAATTTGAAATCTTCAAATTTTTAGAATTACTTTCTCAATTTTTTTCTAAAGATAATAATAAAAAATCTTTATTAGTCACCAATTATAATCAAAGGGCTATCGACCTAAGTCTTTTCGCCCTTTCTAAAGATTTTCTCAATTACTTGGATATATAAAGCTACTATTCGATAAGATATACAAATAGTTCTATATTTTAACATAATAATTGTTGAAAAACAAATATAATTTTTGTTGTAAAAAAAACTATTCAGCTGCATTTCCTGAAAAATTTCTTCAAAAAAATTATCACAAAATTTATTTATTACTTGATTACATCCAAATCAATTATGAAAATTGGAAATATCTTTGATAAATAGAAAAAAAAAACTATTTATAAATTCGATAATCACAGGTTACTTTTACATAAATATGTAGAAGAAAAAAAAATTAAAAACTTAATTTCGTTCCATTTCGAGAATCCTTCTATTTTTAAGTGATGCTTAGACATCTCGAGTTGTAAAACGCAGCTTGTTTAGACATCGTTGAGCCCTTCGAATGTTTTTTTTCTTCAAAATTTATTTATAGAACGAGAGGACAAAAAACTTAATGTTGTTTCACATAATACAAATAGCAGGTAAATACAACCCAGGTGATTATTGTTAAAACATCGTTACTACAGCCCAGGGTAAAACGATGTTCTTCGAACAGGAAAACAAAAAAGAATACCTAAAGTAACTTTATTTCATTATTATGAAACTAATATAAATTCTCTCGAAAAAGGTACATTTTCAAGATAATTCGTATATTTTTTATCAATGAAAATTAACAAGAATGAAATTTTCTACAGTTATTTTTGTAATAGTTTTATTATTTGTTAACCCTTTGTCGTCTGATGGTACTTATTATAAGTAGCGGCACATTTATTTCATTATTTAAGTTATTGGAAACACCCAATAATACTTGTCACTTCTATTTAGGTATTATGTTGTAAAAAATGAAAAGTTTTACAGCAGAATACCATGAAAAAAGTTTATAAAATAATATTGTTACTAAATATTTATATGAATTAATCTTATACGATCTAAACTTGAAATTAATTGACTTTATCAAAAAGTAAAACATATTTTTGCATTGAAAATATTGCTGAAATTTAATAAAAAAATTATAGGCAACTTAATTTTAATGTGTTTCACAAGAAATTCAAAGAATATTTTTTTTTTAATTTTAACTATGTTTAAGTAATAAAGGGTTAATTTGTGCGAACTGAAAACTTTCTACTCCTTTTTTTTTCATTATTTTTGTTATTTACGTATCAAATTCCATAACTAATGCTAATAATCACCGCCTGAAATCGGATTTTATCATCAGTTCAGATGCCGTGTATTCTCACACTTTACATGCAAGGACACGCGTATAATGTAATTATTATCGATCCAGGATCATCCCAAAACTCAATCTCGGGTGAACGAAACTTGGGCAAATCGAGAGAATCTCAGTTTATTGGAAACTTTACCAATTCAATTCTAAAAATAACAATCCACGAGCATCGCAAACCCTTGAAACACTTGACATAAAAACACACAAATATAAACGTTTTTTAATTACGGTTTGCAAACACAATAGTTTTTGCACAAAAAAAATAAATCAAATTGTAGGGTAATTGTACGGAAAACGAACGACACGAAATTTGTTTCAAATTGCTTTGTGCTGAAGAAACGCTACGAAATTGATTTCAATTGCAAAGAGAGAAAAAAACAATATTTGCGAGTGTTATGTAAAACTGTTCCACCCGGTTGTCATATTGAAGCAGTTTCGTGCTGAGGAACATAATACACAGTGTGCCGCGAACACCACTATATAACCCTTCTGCTCCTGCAACTTTCCAACAAGTTTTAAAGGATTATTCCGCAGTTCTGTTTGTATTCATTCGCGATTCGGTGTTGATGGTGGCAGTTCGAGACACGCAACAGCATTTCCAACATACCACTTTTTCCATGCTTTTTTCTTGTTTTGTTCCCTTCAACAAATTTTATCAGAAAACTCAATTAGTACGAAACTTTCTGCAGTGAATTGAAATATAATACGGTGCTTAATTATATTTTGTTTTTGGTTGTTTGTTTATTTATTTTTTTTAATCTATTTCAGTTACTTGGAGATTTACAATGAAAAAGTTAAGGATTTATTAAACGTTCAGTGCGGTCGTGACGATAGTGTTTCATTGAAAGTCAGAGAACATCCGAAGAAAGGACCTTATGTGCAAGGTGAGTCAACAATCAATATTATATAACAATACAAATGCTTATTCCACTAACAACATTCATTTATTTTCATCCAAACATTCAACTTATGCAGTGAATTCTAGATATATGAACAACAGTTGTATTAAATTGTAATACTAGTAGTAATTATTAAAGCTTTTTCGTATATTCTAGAACAAAAAATCCAATTTGTTTTTTTAGTTAAACTTTTTCTATAAGCAATTCGAAACATTCAAATTATGCAGTGAATTTTCGATATATTAACAACATTTGTATTAAATTGTAATACTAATAATAAGAATCAAAGCTTTTTCTTAAATTCTACAAAAAAATAATCCAATTTGTTGTGTTAGTTCACATTTTTCCATAAACATTTTTTCTTTTTTGGAGAAGTCGTAACATTCAAATTATGTAGTGAATTCTTGAAATATGAATAAAATTTATATTAAATTGTAATACTAAAGTAATTATTCAAGCTTTTTCAAAGTCTACAAAAAAACAATCCAATTTCTTATTTTACTTAACATTTTTCCATAAACAATTTTTATTTTGAAGAAAATTCACATTCTTCAATTTTTCGTTATAAACTTCAAACATTTACGTAATACATGATGCAATTTATCTTACAATTTATATTTACACGCTAATAGTGATAATCATACTCGTTTTGATTGCGCAAGTTAAGAAAAAGTGTTACACTTCACACCAATCTAATTGCATAACGAAATGACTAACAATAGCATTGTTATATTATGAGGTGAATTCCCATTCATTAATAATAAACAATACGGATTGGCAATAATCTTATTTCTTTCCTGTTTCCTATTTAAGAAAGAAAAAACTATCTTGTAAGCATGAATATTCTATTATTTTATAAAATTAGAGAAAAAAAAACATCTGATTAGTAATGAAAGTAAAAGTTGAGTTTGAATTTTTAGAATACATTAATAATATTTCAAGCTTTCACTATAGTGAATCCGGATTGATCGAATCCGCACTATGCGAGGTATTATTGTACTTTCATTAATTATGGATTGTTGTATAATAGGTTTTTTTTATAGGTGAATATTTATCAACATCTAAAATATAATTTTATTGTTATTTTTCATAAATATTAAGAAGAAAGATTCGTTGTTTTTTAATTAAGGAAAAATATGAATTTCAACAAGATATTCACGTTATAAAAAAAATCTCGACTATTCATCATCATAACTAAAGTATTCTTTATAATTTACTCTTATTACATTGATAATAAATTTCAACAATAAAATAATATTTGAGAGTTTTGTACATAATTTGGAACAAGAAACAAATAATTAGAAGTTTTTTTCATCTAAAATTTCCAACATTTAAGATAAGATTCTTCTATCAAAAAAATCATCAGTCCATAATAGATTTTTTGCAAATATATATTTTGAAACGCAACCTTCCATTATGCATTGAATCTGGTTAAGATATAACAGTTTTGCACTACAAAAGATTTTCTAGGAACGTAACTAACGTGATTTACAGGTATTCCTACCTGTGTTTTTATCTTGGTTGAATACTGCTAGGATTGATGATACTCACCTTTTTCCAACTTCAGGACTATACGGCTTAATAATCTCTTAATCGAAGAATATTTAGTTAGATGACAATGATAGTGTGTGTCTACAAAGATTGAATTAAGAAAAAAAATGAAAATAAAATTGACATTCTCGTAATCGTAGAATATCAATATGTCATGTGTCACTTTTGTAATTAAAAAATCTCATGATTAATTTCCAATTGGAAATGATGGAAAACTACTACTATAATTCGAATATGAACTAAAAGATTTAATACACTACATATTAATTAGAAAACAAATGTCTTAACAAAACACATGCACTATAAACATTGATTTGTAAAAAAAAAAAGCAAAACCAAATAATTTCCAATTGAAAAACAGAAATTTTAGCATTCAAATTTGATGAAATTCATTTTAGATGAATTTAGAAACTATATTGAATATTGAAGAGAATTCAATCACCTTAAACATAAGCCTTTTCACCAAATTGTGTCGTATTGTGTATTATTTCATTGATTAGGTAATTTATTCCCTTTTCAGGTTTAACAGAGAGAACAGTGGCGGATACGGCCGAATTACTAACGTGCTTACAGATTGGCAACTCGAATCGTCGAACTGCATCAACGAACATAAATCCTAGATCCAGCCGGAGCCATTCCGTATTTACAATTACATGCTTTGGAGGCGTGAAACTGAGATTAGTGGATTTGGCAGGGAGCGAACGTGCCGGAAGTCGTTCGCATACAACGCCGTTATTCCGGGAGGGCGCCAACATTAATAAGAGCCTCGTGGCTTTGAGGAATGTTATAACAGCCTTAGGTAAATTAAGTAATTTTACAATTTGCATCATTTATAATTGTTATCCCTTCTAGCTGATAAACATTTGAAATCTACCCGGAAACGCTTCATTCCTTATAGGGATTCAATACTGACGTGGCTTCTGAAAGACACTTTAGGTGGAAATTCGAAAACGATACTGATATCCAGTAAGTTTAAAAATTTGTGAATATCCATGAATAATGATTGTTCTTCAGCAATTTCCCCATCGAGTGCATGCTACAGCGAGACGGTCAACACATTGCGGTTTGGGCAAACGGCCAAGCAAATCGTTGTACAGCCTCTTTTCATTGAAGATCCCAAAGAGAGAACCATACGGGAGCTGCGCACAGAAATAGCCAAACTTAAAGAGCTTCTATATTTTGCCCAAGTATGTGCATTAAATTGATCGATTCCAGTTTACCATTGAGATGTTAACGTTTCAGACGCAACAGCAACCCGCTTCGACGCAAGAAAACAGGGCTTCTGAGGGCGACATATCGTGGGAAGAGGTTGACGATTTTGATAACAGCACGGACAGCGGAATAACTTCTTCACACGCCAGTTTAAATGAAGACGTCGACGATGATTGCAAATGCGAGACGCAGAATCGAATAAATATAAGCGTTCCGATCGTTAAATTATGTGAAGTTAAGAGAACAGTGTTGAAAAGTGTGGATAAGTTGATTCCGGTTATGGAAGTAACGGCGAATATATCGAAGCCGAAACCTCCGGTTCCGCTGCAAAGAACCTACAGCGTGGATCATAAGATGGGTGTGAAGAGTAAGAAGTTGTTTGGTTCGCACGAGGTTTTGACGTCGAAGGATAAGAAACCTATAGAAGTGAGGAAAAGGTCTTTGGATAAACCGATGAGTTTAGTGCAGAAGAAGACAGTTGCTAAAAGCGTTTTAACCGAACCGAGAACCAAATTCGAGGCGAAATCAAAAATCGACTCGCTGAGGAGGGCTCAGGTCAAACCGCGCTCTGAAATCGTAGCAGCTGTTACGCAAAGGCTTTACAACAAGGTGAAGAAGAAAGAAGCTTCCACAGATACGGACGATATCGATAAGATAGAACCAGTTAAGGAATTATCGATTTGTTCGAATGCGAGATTGAAATTGCTCGAACTTACGCGGAAAGCACTTAAAGCGCACAGACGGAGAAACGAATACACCCAAACGGATTTGTTTCCAGTCTTGAGGGTCAAAGAAATCTCCACGGATGTCGACGATCTGCAATTCGATTTATCCGAAATTAAAGACGCGTGTATCGGAACGGATCCTGTAGACACTCAAGATTTCGGAGTCGGTTGTTCTCTTACCTCTAAAAAATTGATATTCACCAGAACTTGCGGAACTTCAACCGAAAATTTGTTGGAGGAAAAACAAACTGTCCCGCAGCCGAACCTAATTTCGTTCACTAAGTATTTGCAGCCGCAGCCAGAACCCAAATTCGAGATAATCAAACCGTGCATAGCAAATCCCATATACACATCGTCTGTAAACATCAACGTTAATCACAATTACATAAACACGAATAAACCGAGCAGCGGTAACTTGTCCGATGACAGTTTGGAGGAGTATCCGCAACCAAACGTTTGCCTTCCAACGCCTGATCTTATAAGCAATCACAACTCTTTAGAGCAGTCGACTTCTTCGAACGCGATAGCTAAAAAATCGTTCAACGATTTGAGCTTCGCCAATATGAATGTGATCCAAGAGGAATTTGAGTTGAACGAGAACTATTCGACGGATTTGAAGGAGATGTGCGTCGCCAATTTCGCATTGGTGCCGCGTTGCAGCGAATCCATCGAATCTGTAGATTTACAAACTGTGTACGCATCGCAAACATTCTCTTCGAATATAAACGAAAGATGTACTCCAATCCGCGAATTTCATCCAAATTTGTGTAAAGCCAACATCGTTGAAGACTATTTAAAAGAATCACTGATCATCGAGAAACCAATCATTTTAAAATCGATAATGAAACAGCAGGAGAGCAGTGACGATGAATCAGTTCATTTTGAGAACATTCCAGACTCGTTGAATTACTACAACGAGAAGAAGAAAGTCAGGTTTAACGAAGAGCCATTCAAAAACGAAAACATGGTAGAAGCCATGACGAATTTCATGAAAGAAGTTACAACGTTGATGAGTAATTTAACGAAGGTCGCTAACAGATTGGAGAATTCTTCGGAACAAGAGTACGATGTTGAAGTGACTGTTAATGATTTCAATATGCCCAAATGCAGATCGCGGAGAAAAAAGGAGCACAAAGAGCACAGACATTGCTGCAGTCGCGAATCGAGCGTTTTCTCTGAATCCACCACACAAACATCGCCGATTCGGACATGCGAAATGGGAACAACATTTGAGGAACAATTACCTGTTAATAAATACGAGGCGATCGTGAGGGAATCGTGCGAACGTTTAGAGAAAGTTATCAATAAAGCGGAGACGCAGGAAGCGAGTTTGATGGACGATCTGCATAGATTTCCGCAACCGTTTTCCATCACCACCGATTGGAATTGCAGGAGTAACGCTGGAGAAGATCTGAGTTTGGAGAGTAATCTAGCCTTTTCTGATTACGGAAGTTTACCGAGGAGAAGGTATAGGAGGGAACGATTCTCAAGTTGTAGTCCGAGCACATACTTGAAAGAATTAACGACGATGAGGAAACAGATTGTCGAATCTTCGAGGGAAGCATTCTCATCTGAACCACAATGAATTTAATATTATATTACCTGAACATACAACTATATTGTTAAGATTATTATTGATTATGTATTTATTAAAATATCATTTAAGTAGATTCTTTCTTTTTTTTTATAAAATTGATAAATAAATAAAACAGACTTGTTTGTTACTAATGAACAATAATGGATATTTGTTGATTACCTATTGAAATCGTAAATATTTATAATTTATATAAGATTTTTTTTTGTCATTCTCGATGAGTTTCTTCAAGTTTTATTACATGAACACTGAAATCGCAGACAATAAAAAGCGTTTCGTACCAGGCACATTCCTACTTTACAGTTATTGCTGCGTATACTAATTGCTATTAAAAAATATATATATTTTTACTTTATAAAACAATTTTTTTTTTAATTTAACGTAATTTATTACATAAAACTTATTTGAATTAAATAGATTTATTATAAAAATCTAGACATTCTATAGATCAGCGTTTCTCAAACTATAAAACGCGTTAAATTTTTAATGAGTCGAGAAATGCTGTCACCTTGCGTCAAAATGTCAAAAAATAATGTTACAACTACAAAAAAGTATGTTAGGTGAGGCAAGGTTAGGTTAGGATTGCTACCGAGGCAAAGACTGGAGAACCAGAAGACTATGCGCGATGCTAACATTGGACGTCAGAAACGTCTTTAACACCTTGGCATGAAAGGAAATTATCAACGAACTGAGAAGAAGAGGGATAAACAACTGCATCACTAAGATCATTCGCAGTTACCTAAGCGACAGGAAGATCACAATAACAAGCGATTCAGGAGAAAAGGAGATGACCATCACAGGGCGTGCCACAGGGATCGGTGTTAGACCCCACTCTGTGGAACATTGGAAGGGGTAACAGTCCTAGTTTCTAATAATAACAATATTCACAAGTAAATTAAAATTTTGTGACATATTTTACATTTTATTGGTTATTCATAATTATTACAAAAAAAAGGCTATCTAGATTAAGTTACCAAGAAGAACGAAATATCATTTACACAATAAAACGTGATAATTATTATCATAATTGAAAACACAATTAAACTCTGACATGACATCAATATACAAATATTCCTACATAATTACTGTTTATGACATTACAATTAATTTAAATTCAATATAGGAAATAAATAATTACACAATCAAACAACAAATAAAACATTATTTCTATTAAGTTCATTTTAAAACTTAATACACCTGCAAATATTTTGCTTATTAATTATTTTTCTAATTTATTTTTTGTCTACTCACAATTTCTTGTTGTCATTTCTGAAACAAAAAGAAATAAATAAATATAAAAAAAATATTCTAATTTTAAATTTAACATTTTCATATTTTTTGTAATCAAATAGTTTATCATTAAATATAACTTAGTTTGGCCAAAACGTTATTATTTGGGCCAACATTTTGACTAATATTGATTTAGTTATTTCTAATGAATTATTAGCAGTATATTTCTTTGACACTAAATTAACAGAACTTTAATTTGATTTTCTTCTTTTTAAAGTCTCTAATGACATTGATATTGTCAGAAAATAAATTGATTAAATTTTGAACAAGTACTTTAAATATTCTTATATAATCCGATCACGAATTTAGTGCACAACATTGAGAAAGCTATTAGAAGTGTTAATATAATTTATCAAGAGTTTACTGCTATAAACTAGCGTTTCTCAACCTATAAGTAGCGTTACATTTTTAATGAGTCGCAAAAATGACAGCTGTCATCTTGCGTAATACTTTTAGCTGTCAAATATATTGGGTGGTGCAGAAAGAAGTTTCTACTTTGCAACGTAAAGATTATATAATAAAGTGTTTAGTTTAATTAAAGAAAAGTACCTAAAGGATAGTAAATAAGACTCTTCCTCTTGACATAACCAGTCATGGGTATACGTAATTCGCAATTGATCAGATCGCCCGGATCCAGATCGTCCAAATTGGCGGTAGCAACTATGAACGAAGAGAATCTTCCATCCTCTTGATGTCGAACTGTGTCCCATTCAATCGCTTCCAACGGATTCCTGAAACACATACAAACATTGTATAAATCCTTAATTTCTGATCTTATGATTATTTTAATAATACTTATTTATAACGTCGTTCTTTTTGTCCCTGTAGAGCGACAACTTGGGTTTCGGGTACACCTTGGAAGCCATGCACGTGAAATTAATTTTACTGCGACTGGGTTTGTTTTCGTACATATCCAAAGATTTTTCAGGTTCTGAAAATTTAGATTTATTACAACCAAATTGTAATTCTTACATCTAAATTGTAATTCTATCATCTAAACCAGTGCTTTTCAACCGGTTTATCGTACAAAGAAGTACCAAGCTTATATTCAAATAACAAAATTGAAACATCATCATAATTTAAGTGTGCCGTGAATGTTTCACTATAGATTCAAGAGTGTCGTGACATACAAAAAAAAAGTTGAAAACTACTGATCTGATACTAACGTACCGAAAATGATCATAACTTTAGCACTGAAATCTTCATCGGCGAACGTCGACACGAAACATTTGTACTCTCCCTCAATCGAAGTGATGGGATTATTAATTTTGATCGCCCGGTGAACCGTGTTCGGATTGTTGGTGGCTGCATAAGATAAGTCGATGCGATCTTTCAGAACGCCCAAACTCTGCGGAAGTTTCGGTGGTATCCACTGGTAAACGACTTCGTCGTTCAAAAGCCATTTGACCACGAGATCTGTGTCATCAGGACGAACCGAGTAATTGCAGTCCAAGATCACAGGGCGATTCGTATTGTTACGCACTGACGGCGGGACTTTGATATAATTGATCTGCACAGAGGATGCTCCAATTGCTGAAAGAAAAACGAATTGATTTCGATCGCGCATCAAATATTCAACGATTCAATTTAAGCCTTGATACCAAAACGAATTGGAAAACAGGCTTCAATTACGGAAATCATTATTTATTGAAATGCACAGAAACATATGTAATGATACCAATGATGAACTCATTGTATAATGGTCTTCTTCGTCATCATCCCGCACGAGCTCGGATCACACACATCAAAGGGACGCTGCGTCTACTATAGTATCGTAATCTAAGTAAATGTTTAACCAACCGTTCAGCAGTTATAAATAGAACAAAGATACCCCTTTTTTACTGGAAAAAATCCATAAAGTGGTTTAATCTTCTCGTTAAAAACATATTTTTAAACCAGACACATAATTTATTTTATCTCTTCATTTAATCATAATTCATTTTAATTTGAACTTAAACCACACATTAAGAAATTTACATTAATTTAAAAATAATTATATCAAAAACAATTATATAATTATGTACAATATAAATATGAAACAACTTTGCAAAATGCAAATATTTTTATAAACTTTTTCGTTTATTAAAAAGACGAAAAATCATTTAAAAATTTTAAAATTGTTCAAAATATGTCTTGAAAAGTATATTTTTGGAAACAACATTTAAATATAAACTAATTATTAACATTTTTCAGTAACAATTTGCAATGTTTTTTCTTTGCTTTTTTTCAATGATTGGAATTAAAAATATTAAACTAACAATTGTTAATTTCGATTCAATTTTTTTATAGTAAATTACAAACATTTATATTATTTAATTAAATTATATTCAAAGACATTTATTTTTCAAAATACTTACAGAAATATGTTATTATTAGCATGGAAATTAGGAGCATTTTATATGTTAACTTTAACTACCCCCAAGAGAAGCTTTGAACTAAATAACATTTCCATGCATACACACAACACGCATGTAAATTTGAAGATCTTGCGCACATTGTACAACATATTATTATACATTTCCTTTAAATATACGAGATTTAAATGATTTTAATACTATTTTTAAGTATTAGTAACTTAATAATTATATTTTTTATAGGTCTATATCGCAAAGTCCGAAAGACCGTCTATTGAAATCCCGACTGTATCAGAATCTCGACAACCATAATCCCGACTATATCGAAAAATTTTACAATAACATTTTTAAATTATTTCGGAGCGTAGTCACCTTGTGCTACACTTTTATTATTAATAACAATAAATTATTATTAATTTATTTGATTTTGTTGAATAATTCATAATAAACCATAACATTATGAAATAATCTCAAATACAATTAGATTATTAATTATTAATAACAAATTAAACAACAATTTTAAAAATATTATTGTAGACATTTTCGATATAGTCGGGATTTTGATACAGTCGGGATTATGGTTGTCGAGATTTTAATATAGTCGGGATTTCAAACGTCGGGAATTTTATTGACGGTATTTTTTATAATTTGAAGTTGCATTGGAATTTGTTGGACTATTGAACTATTTTGTTGGACTTCAAAATCTTCATTAAAAAAACTATATTGTTCTATATTAAACGGAGTAAATTAGAAATGAATTAATTTAAATTGTGGTATATTGAAATTTGAAATCTCTACTTGGTTGAAATATTCATTAAAAGTGTTTTATTATTTAGCCTAGTTTAATACAGAAATAAGTCAAATAACAAAACTTAAATTATAGATCTTCAAGTTAAGAAGACTTCTAATTGGATTGATAATATATTTATTATATTTTACTTCTCATAAATTTGTTTAAAACAGTTTTCTTCATAGCTATGTACATTTTACTGTTGCAATAATGTGTATTTCTTTTACAAGGTGAAACCAGTTACAGTAAAACGTTTTTCACAATAATTACGCTGTTTTCACTTTTAAATAGATCAGTTGTCTATAAAGCAACATCAAAGGTAAAAATAGTTCACAGAGTTTAATTATAATGTTAGTTGTGTTGCATAAGAATAATTAATAAAATTTCGTGTGCTATATGAAACGCATAATATAACTGTTTTCCTGCCAACAGCCCATACATATTTTTGTTAAATTTATGCACATAGTTATCTGGGCAAACTATGTGAGTTTAAATACGTAACGCTTATAGAATTGGTGACTGATTTCGATCAATGTCAATGGTAAGGTTATCTAACAATGCACTAGCAACATTACAATACCAGAATATTTTCCATAACAGAAGAATATGTTGAAATTAAGTATTAATAGTGAGATGATGCGTGGCGTTAGAGTAATTGGACGGTGGTTCTCGAACTCGGTAGTTAATAACAAGACGAAAATGGACCCAAAACAGGCTGCAGCACTCAATGAACAATGTTTTGTTGTTGATGAACACGATAAAATTACTGGGACTTTATCAAAGAAGCACTGCCATTTGGTATCTCCAGATGGTACGATACCTCTGCACAGAGCTTTCAGTGTGTTTCTATTCAACAAAGCTGGTGATCTATTGCTGCAGAAGAGAGCAACAGAGAAGGTACCACAGATTTAAACTTAATAATGTAATTGTTTATTGGATCATTTTGCAGGTTACTTATCCCAATTACTATACAAACACCTGTTGCAGTCATCCAATTGCAGATGTTGGTGGTGAGGATGAAGAAGCTGATGCTATTGGCATCAGGAGAGCAGCTCAGAGGAGATTGAATTACGAGCTTGGCATACCATTGGAGCAAATACCATTAGACAAGTTCAATTATATCACAAGGATACATTACAAAGACAATGGTAATGGGATTTGGGGTGAACATGAGATCGATTATGTTCTCTTCCTGCAAACAGAAGTCACAGTTAAACCCAATTCAAATGAAATCTCTGAGATTAGTTATGTGCCAAGGGACGAATTGGACAATTATTTACCATCCCTCAGTGGGCCGTTGACCCCATGGTTTGACCTCATATTGAAGAACAGGTTAAGATTGTGGTGGGACAACCTGGAAAATCTTGAGAAATGCAAAGACCATAAAAATATATTGCAATTGAAATAATATCCTAATTCAAACTAATTTATATAGGATTTAGAACTGGTGCTGCATCAACAAATATTTTTTTTAATTGGTTATTAGCGTATTTTATTACTAAATTTGTATTATTTAAAATTAAGTATTAAATAATAATAATAAAAAAGTATTCTAAATTAAAATTTAATCAATCAACAATTTTATTTCATTCAACAAAAAAAAAATAATAATTTCTATACATTATCATACAAAGCTAATAAGTGTTTAATAACGTCGTTGTTGTAGCCAACAAGTGTTGGTTTTCCTGAAACGTAGGAACACGATTCGAACAATGACATCTTGTCAGTTTGATACCAGATATTTTTTGGTCCATCCTCGCTATCTAAATCCAAAGTATTCAATTGCAAAACACCGAAATGGAAGAATTTGCCATCGCTTTGTACAGCTTGCATAGTCACAGGTTTTGGTAAAACTTTCACATCCTCCTGCAATTCAAGTTTACTTGAGCGTTAACAATACTTAACTCACTTATTATTTACTTACACCAAATTGTTCTTTAGCATAGGTAGCTGCAACTGTGAACGTTTTCAATAAACTTCTTCCTAAAATCTGATCATCAGTCACTTCCTCCTCATAGATATTCTTAACTTCCGTTGCATTATAATGAATAAATACTGTGTGTGGATGATGTTTGCTAATTGCTTTCTGTACAGCTACAATGTAAATATAATGTAAATTTTACGCAGCAATAAACAATTATTTAAAACGAAAACCTACGATAGACATTTTTCATTTCATAAATATTTTCCATATTTAAAGTGACTGTGTCTTTGATTGGATATAAATTTGGTAATTGAACATCTTGACCAGCATCCTGTGTGATGGGTTGCAGAGGCTTATCACTTGTAATCAAAGTATCCCCTTTAATTAAAAATTGAATCAAGTCTCCAGACTTCTCAAATGGAAATGCAAACTGCAAATCGTTCAAAACGAATCTCTGTTTGGTCAGTTGTGGCCCACTCAATGATTCAATTAGTTGCAACAATTTTGCAACCATCAATACACTAAAAATTTAAATATTAATAGAAAATATAATTTTTTGAAAATAATTTAAAAAAAAACAACAAACTTACTTCCTTCTACTTTCTGAAATTCCCAACAATCTTGGGAAATTCCAAGCTGGCCTCTCTGGGTCTTTTAGTTTTGGAAGCTTAACTTGTTCAGAATCAAAGAGATGTGAGTTGTAAATGATTTTCTTGACTCTACTGTCTAACTCTTTAGATGAATTCTTAATTATTATTTTATCAGGTAGACCTTGCTGCAATTCAACTGTTCTGGTTAAGCATTTGGCTTGGTTCAGACCTTCGAGCAGAACATTTTCATCCTTGTATGTGTGGCAAACACGACTGTGCCAATTGGGATGAGTGCTGTCAAATGCAATCTGCTTTGGAATTATACCAATGACATCAACTCTAAAATATTATTTTGTTGAACCGATATAGTAAATAAGTAAATTCTTACTTTTCAAAGGTCCTTGTTTCCTCCAGTATTTCATTTGGCTCGTATATAGGAATATTTTTATCCTTGAGACTTTGCAACGCACTGGATTCCCTAGGGATCTTTTTTCCCTGTACTCTCCAGTGCTTCTTAATGTGTTTTCCAATATGCTGGCGCAAAAGAATCTGTGTTAAACGCATTGTTATTTATTTCAGGAGGTTAACAATTTCATAACCTCAAAACCACATTAACTGTCAAAAATCTATTTTGACAATCGTCCGAAATATACAGGGTGATCTACATATTTGAGCGCATTTCCTAATATTTTTGTTAAAAAAAAACAAATAAACGTTTCTTATATAATATATTAACTATAATTGTTATATTTTAAGTTTATTATTTGAAAATGTATATTTACTATTTATTGTATTAAGTACTAACGTCGGCGCCGGGCGTCGCGACGCTGTACTTTTATTGATTTTTAATGGCCAGATAAAATATATAACCAGAGTGTCAAGATGAAGAGGCAGAACGTCCGTACATTATCTTTAGTTGTCTGCACGTTTACTTATTTACTAATTGGAGCGGCGGTATTTGACGCTCTAGAATCAGATGAAGAACTGCGTCGTGATGGAATGTTGCAAGGTCTGTAAAGTTATATTGTATGGTCAAAGAATCAAATACAGCTCTTGTTTAAGATTCAACCAATGCCCTTAAACGAAAATATAATATTAGCGAGGATGACTATAAGATGATAGAGTTGGTGATCATTGAATTTAAGCCGCACAAAGCCGGACCGCAATGGAAGTTCGCCGGAGCTTTCTACTTTGCAACAGTTGTCTTAGCGATGATTGGATACGGACATTCGACGCCTGTGACTGCTGGTGGAAAGGCGTTTTGCATGGGTTACGCCATGGTCGGAATACCATTGGGATTGGTGATGTTCCAAAGTATTGGCGAGCGACTCAACAAGTTCGCCTCAGTCGTCATTAGATACTTCAAGAAGTATATGAACTGCAAAAAGATAGAAGCAACTGAGATGAATTTAATGTTCGCAACTGGGATGCTTTCGTCTATTATAATAACAACTGGAGCGGCCGTTTTCTCTAGATACGAAGGATGGACGTACTTCGATAGTTTCTATTACTGTTTTGTAACTTTAACTACTATTGGTTTTGGAGATTATGTCGCTCTTCAGGTTCTATTACATTACTTTTAGTTAATTCTTAATCACTGTTAATTCATTTTCAGAACGATAATGCGCTACAAAATAAGCCCGGATATGTGGCTTTGAGCTTAGTCTTCATACTATTCGGTTTGGCCGTAGTTGCTGCAAGTATAAATTTACTCGTCCTCAGATTCATGACAATGTAATCACATCTAACTCAATTTAAATTTAAAATTAATTAAAGCTCTCAATATTTGTAGGAATGCTGAAGATATTAGACGGGAGGACAATGAGCTGCAATCGTCTTCCCATCACGTTCTTACGCTGGATGGTGAAGTGATGGCTGTTAATGGAAAGCTCTTGGCTGGACATGCTTATGGAGATGAAGAGATTTATCGGGATATTGATGGGAATTCGGTGTGCTCGTGCAACTGTCTGGGTCTAAACCACGGTGATAATCAAGAATTGCTGCTGGATGATTACCATCCTTCGCAAACTGTTCTCAACTCAAATCTGAGGGTCAAACGTGCATCGGTTTGACATCAGTAAGATGACTGATCAATTATTTTCGACATATTTAAAAAATCATAAATATTTTATCTACTAAACATTTTTGTATTGCTCTTTATCTATAATAATTAATAATAACTATATAAAATGCATGCATACATTAGAATTGTGAATCATTGCTATTATGTGTATCTTGATTTAATATTTAAAATGAACCAAAAATATGTGCTAAAGATTGATAAAAGAAGTGGAGCAACCTTCCACCATTTATTGGAATTGTAGTGAAAACTGGGGAAAACCTTTTTCCCCTTCCACAAAATAAACGAAGACATATTTGAACCATTCAGTGTAGTTGCTGATTCTTTCAAATAAATACTTTGCTCCTACACTGAAACGAAGTACTGAACTTAGACAACTTAACGAACATAAGTGCATATAGATGTATACGCCTGTACAAACGACTTAGATGTAAATATAACCTAAATGTTACACGTGAGATATTTGCTTATACTTAAACATTGAATATTAGTAATGAAGAAAATGGGAGTGAAACCAAAATTGGTTGTTCAATATGGTAAGTAGTCTAAATAAAATTAACCCAGGTTCATCAAATTATATTCAATGTTTGTTGTTTTAGATTCTGATGATAGCGATAGTGAGAAAAGTACCCAAAACAGTGCAGAGGAAGAAAGTGAACAAGATGAAAAGGACGATTTCCAATTCTCAGATGAGGATGCTGAGTCTGATTTAAGTGATGGTGAAGACATGGATGATGATGATGATGATGACAGTGAAAATGATGATGCTGGTGATGATGAAGATAAAACAGAAGTACCCACTGAAACAGTTCAAAAAGATGACACTGACTCAAATAAGGAAAGTGATGATGAAGATGATGATAGTGAGGGTATGGATGTAGATGATGAAGATGATGGTGATGGAAATAAAGGATGGGCAGACTCAATATCAAAAATATTGAACACAAAAAAGCCAGCCAAAAAGAAAAGCCTTGTTCTATCCAAAGCCAAGCTTCTGGCAGACAGTAAAAAGGATGTGCCAAAACCAAAATCTGCAGGATTTGAAATTGTAAAAGAAGATGGTAAAGTTGATGAAGCAAAAATTGAAGTTGCAATTAAAAACGACAAGAAAAGGAAAGAGGATTCTGCAAAACTAATGGTAAGTTTAAATGCACTCTGATTTAATATTTACAATTTTAATACTAATATTTTTTCTTAGAAATTATCCATCAAAGGTTTAAGAAAAATGCCAAATGCATTGGAGAGGCCACGTGAACGTGCTTTATCGAAAACAGCAACAAAAGGTGTAGTCCAATTATTCAATGCGGTTAGGAAGCAACAGAAGGAAATTAAGGATAAGCTTGAAGAAGCCGGTCCGATGGAATCCAAGAAAGAAAAGGCGATGATGAGCATCGATCGGGGCGCTTTCTTGGATAGTTTAAAGAAAGACAAATCCGTTATAGTTGATAATTTAGATGTTATGAAAAATTTGGGAAAGAAACAGCAGAAGGAGGTTGAAGGTGATGAAAGCAGTTGGAGCGTGCTGCAGCCTAACTTCAGGATGGGCGCTAACCTTAAGGACTGGGATAAGAAGGATGAAGAAGAACAGGAGATGGAGGAAGAAATTGAGTTTGCGTAAATGTTGAATATTAAAAAAAAATAAATTAAATATTTTGTATTGAATTATGTTTTTATTTTTGAACACACAAGTACTATATGTTGCATATACATTTCGCTTTTGAACATAGCCTAAAATTAATTTTTTAACCTATAAAGTCAACATTAAGAATTGTAATTGTTATATTTGTTCTGTGAACAGCAATTATGAATTCCATTTTAAAACTTAGTAGGCATTTCCTGAAATTGGAACCAATCAAGTACAGCAACAGGGCAATCAGCATATATCCGCATTTGAAGCTGAAAGAAAGTATGTTTAAGTTAACAATTTGATGTAACAAATATAAAATTAATATTCTTTCCACTAGTTTATGAAACGCAAAATGGGAAGGAGTTATTGATCGAAGGTGTGCATATTGAATCACCTAGATCAAAGTATTCTCTGAAGATGGAGGATGCAAATAAATGTTCACTCTGTGCATTGGATTTGGAAGTGAAACACACTGATGTTCTGATCCTTAGCCAGTATGTTCGTAATGATGGGTGCATGTTGCCACGAAGAGTCACTGGACTTTGTGGTAAACAGCAAAGGAGAGTCTCATCTTTAGTTACGATGGCCCAGAAGGCTGGTAAGTATATTTATAATCATCTGTATTAAATATATTTATCGGATGTTTTTTGCTTTAGGTTTAATGTCAAATTTGAATCCAGCAAACAGTAATAAGGACCCAAAAAAGAGGAACGGTTATAAGAAATATAATAAGTATTTTGATGAAAGCACATTGAAAAAGTATTGAGATTTAAACAATTCTAATACAAATTTGTAAATACTTATGGATGAATTAAACATTTGTTTTATGTTTAGTATAGATTAGAAGGTGATAAATATTTCCTTTCTTTTGTAAAATTGTTTAAAATCGCGTAAAATAAATTTTCACGTTTAAACAATATAAAGTCTCTTAGTCATAATTTGTGAATAATTGGGTTTTGATTGAATGATAACTATAGATTTGGAAGTGAACATTTATACAGCATTTTCCAAAAAAAAAGAAAACATTGATTATTATATTACTAATTTTTATTAATAATATCATAATACCATCAGTATATTTCATTAAATTTAAAGAAAATTAATTTAAAATTTATTTTTTAAATTAGTTTTCATTGTTCTATCCTCGGTGTCGTATTTCTCTATAAATTTCGGTAAAATATCTTTGAATATTTCGGGAGTATTCAAATGGGCGTGATGAGTGCCCGGCACATCATGGAATTCGCAACGTTTGTTATTTTCTTCCAAAATTTTAAATAATGTCTCGTAGTAATCTTTGTTCGAAAAGAACGGACTCTCCGCGGCCTTGCTTATGAAAATGGGAAAACTAACACGCTTAGCGGCCTCCAACAAATCCTTCTGAGGCCAGTTTATCAGCGAACCGCACTTCAATCGGGAATCACGATTGAAGAAGTATTTCCCAGGACAATTCTTCGATGGTAAAATATTCCTCTCCAGGATGTATTTGCATTTATCAATGTCAATGGAACCTCTCGTTCCCGCATTCAACCTTTTCGCCATTTCTTCCAGAGTATATGCAGGCGGGTCAGTGTCGCCGCTGTTCTGGTGTTCAAACTTCACGAAATCATCGATGCTTTTGATTATCGAATCAATGGGCTTTGGATTAATCAGCGGCTGCAAACCGTCGATGCAAATCATGAAGTCCACAGTTTGTGGATAAAGGAAACCATATGTATAGGAAGTTATGGCTCCTAAAGAATGGCCCATCAGGCTTATCTTATTCCATCCAAAGAAGTCCTTCAAACGCTTTATCATGATGGGCCCATCCATTCCATGGTAGAAGGAACCATTAGGAATCTTCGATGATAAACCGTGCCCGGGAAAGTCTACCGTCAGGTAGCTCAAATGCTTGGGCAGGAAAGGAATCAATAAATCGAAGCTACCGCAGTTATCCTGAAACAGTGATTAGGCAACACTAATACCACGATTGCAAAAGACTTATCTTTAATGAAGAGTAATCAAATATGCTTACCTGCCATCCGTGTAGGGTAAGGATTGGTCTCACGTCCTTTGGGCCCCACCATTTTCCAGCGATTTCGCCCCATGGGACGGGAATCTTGATTTCGTCATATAACCTTAATTCCTGCTGCTTCGCTTCTACGCTATAGCTTAATTTGCTAACGTGCTGAAATTGCCTCGTCAAATTTCTCAACATTATTGTAATCTTTATTGTAACACTGCCAATTAACTACTACTATTTATATATGAACATACGCACACTTAATATTTCTACTATGGTACAAAGTACACAATTTTTATGCAATATAAATTGACTACTCATTTAAGGATCTATTATAACTAAACACGGAAAATCTTTTTGATTTCGTAATAAACGCTGACCAATACCAACGATAATTACTATTTTTCACTGATTATAAAATTCAGTAGACTTAATTAACTTATAAACTATCATTAATTAGATTATTTGTATGTTTCTTTCAATATCAAAAATAGAATTATTGAAGAACCAAGGACAACAATTTTCCTATATGTTAGTATTATTGACTCCAAGTTGTAAAAATATAAAGTATATTAAGTCCATCATGTCGTAGATATGTGACGTACCTGTTATATAATAAAGCAGGGTTCTTCAACCTTTCACTGCCTTCGAATCCTTTCTGTTTCGTATTTCTGAAGGAATCCCATATATATTTATAGGGTCTATATCGCAAGCCCGACACCCGAAATCCCGTCTATCGAAATCCCGATGTTCGAAATCCCAACGTTCGAAATCCCGGCTGTATTAAAATCCCGACAATCAAAATCCCGACTATATTGAAATAACGAATATATTGAAATCCTGACTATATCAAAATCCCGACTATATCGAAATCCCGACTACCATAAAAATGTTATTGTAGAAAGTTATAATAATAAAAGACACTGTCGGGATTTTGATATAATCGGGATTATGGTAGTCGGGATTTTGACATAGTCAGGATTTCAAGCGTCGGGATTTTAATACAGCCGGGATTTCGATTGTCGAGATTTCGAACATCGGAATTTCGGTTGTCGGGCTTGCGATTGCCACCAATATTTATGCAATTTTCTAGGTTGAAGAACTCTGCTGTAAAGCATACGGTGGAAATATTCGTTATTGTATGCAACCAACATACCACAATTTTGACAATCTTTGAAAGTCGAACGAAGTATTCTAATTGGATTGACACTTGTCAAAATACTTTAGTATTTGTTATTATTAACGTGGCTATTTTTTGTTTATAATCAAATTTGTCGGGAAAGTCGATTGCATAAAACTGATTTCTCTATGCGGCTTTATCAGTAGATCGCTGGAAAATGGCTCTGAAGAAAGTAAAAGGTAACATTGAACGTATGTTCGATAAGAACCTAACAGATTTAGTACGAGGTATAAGGAACAACAAAGAGAATGAGGTAATAGTTAGAAGTGGAAATTTATTAACCAAAACTATTTCACAAATAACGTTTTTTCAGGCTAAATATATTACCCAATGCATGGAAGATATTAAGCAGGAGCTGCGGCAAGACAATCTCACAGTCAAAGGCAATGCCATAGCAAAATTGACCTACGTAAGTTATCATCCACCTAGTGATGTACCAGAATTATACATTTGTTTATGTTTTCAGTTGCAAATGTTAGGTTATGATATCTCCTGGGCTGGTTTTAATGTTATAGAAGTTATGAGTTCCAATAAGTTTACTTTGAAAAGGACAGGATATTTAGCTGCAAGTCAAAGCTTTCATTGTGATTCCGAGGTTTGTTCTCAAATTAATTCTTAATTGCTAATGAATTTTTTTTAAATATTTTAATTCTTTTCAGCTGTTGATGTTAACAACAAATATGATAAGGAAAGAGTTAAATTCGCAAAATCAATATGATGCAGGTCTTGCATTAACTTCTTTGAGTTGTTACATCAGTACTGATTTAGCTAGGGATTTGTCTCAAGACATTTTAACACTTGTAAGTGTTCTTATTATATTTTTTTGATGCCTAAAACTACATTGGATTTGCTTACAGTTAAGTTCTACTAAACCATATATAAGGAAAAAGGCTGTTTTGATGATGTACAAGGTATTTCTAAAGTACCCAGAAGCCCTGAGGCCAGCATTTCCAAAGTTAAAAGAGAAATTGGAGGATCCAGATCCTGGTTAATTGAATATATTGATTGTATTTTTTTTCTTTAATAATTCTAACTGTAATCATTTATCAGGCGTACAATCAGCTGCAGTTAATGTCATATGCGAATTAGCTAGGAAAAATCCTAAGAATTACTTGAGCTTGGCGCCGGTTTTCTTCAAATTGATGACTACAAAAACGAACAATTGGATGTTAATTAAAATTATCAAATTGGTGAGTCTTTGTTCTATTTTCTCATTATTTACAAAAATTTAAGATTTTTTTCAATTACGCAAAGTTCGCCAAATTTACATTAATTGAACCTGGTATTGGTAAGAAACTTTCTGAACCTTTGCTGCAAATTATTCGCAGGTAAAGACTACCATATTAACAATAGCAAAATATTACGATTATGATGATTTACGTAAAATATGTATGGTTAATTATATTTGAAATAATCCTTCTAGTTTGGTGCCTTAACTCCTCTAGAACCTAGGCTTGGAAAGAAGTTAATAGAACCCCTCACGAATTTGATCCATAGGTATTTGATTACGCAATGATTTTTCATGTATTTTGATGTGTATACTTTTGCAGTACTTCGGCTATGAGCTTGCTCTACGAATGTATCAACACGGTTATCGCCGTTCTGATCAGTATATCTTCGGGCATGCCCAATCACGCTGCCAGTATTCAACTTTGCGTCCAAAAGTTGCGCATATTAATCGAGGATTCCGACCAAAACTGTAAATAATTTAATTGAAAATTCACAGCTAAAGTGTGGTTCTATTGGTTTAATGATTTGCAGTGAAATATCTGGGTTTGCTGGCTATGTCGAAAATCCTGAAAACTCATCCAAAGAGCGTACAGGCTCACAAAGATTTGATCCTGCAGTGTTTGGAGGATAAAGATGAATCGATACGTCTGAGAGCGTTGGATCTTCTCTACGGTATGGTATCCAAGAAGAACTTGATGGAAATCGTTAAAAAATTGATGGTGCACATGGATAAAGCTGAAGGAACTATATACAGGGATGAATTGCTCGCAAAAATCGTGTTAATTTGTTCGCAGAACAATTATCAGTTCATAACGAATTTCGAATGGTATCTCACGGTTCTGGTGGAACTGGCCCAGATGGAATTCGGATCGAAGCAAGGTTGTTTTCGCCTTTTTTTTGCTATGGGCTACATGCGTTTCTAATTTCTAATTGTTTTCTATCGAAAGGTCACGTTATTGCTGCTCAACTCATCGATGTTAGCATCCGCGTTCAGGCGATTCGATCTTTCGCTGTCGCCGAAATGGCGCAGCTCCTCGAGTTCTACGCCTCAAATTCCCAGTTCAGCATAATGCAGGATGTGCTTTATTCTGCTGCGTGGCTTTGTGGCGAATTCGCCAGGTATGTGTTAAGTTAAAAGTAATTAACAGTAAACAAGTTGTACAAGGCAATAGACACTTTGCGCAATACTTAATTTCGATAATTATGGGTTAGTGGTAAAAGTGCGTGTTTTAATTTCAGTGAATTAAAAGAACCGGAGGCATCGTTGATCGCTATGTTGAAATACAAATCGTTGCCGCCTCACATTGAAATTGTTTTCATACAAAACATACTAAAATTGTACGCGTGCTGTTTGATGAAATACGAGCTAGCTCAGGATTACGATAAAATCTGCGGCATGTACGAGGTGACGCAGAGGAAGCTGGAGAACAGTCTGAAGTCACCTGAGATCGAAGTACAAGAGCGGGCAAGCTCTACTCTAATGATTTTGGAGGTGGTGCACTGTGAAGTCATGGCTAAGAAAGGCGTCAAAACGGAGCAAATCATGGAGGACTTTGATTTACCCATCGACGCCGAGGTGGATAAGGGCGAAACTGTAGCCATGCAGCTATTGAATTTGTTCAACGGTGATTTGAATCCAGTTGCGCCGAAGGCGCAAAAGAAAGTTCCCATTCCCGAGGGACTTGACTTGGATTCATTTATCGAAGAGCCTGATTTCGGTGAAAACGAGTACAGTTCGGACAGCGATTACGAGATCAAGGGTAATCTGTTCGTGAAAGATAGCAATGAGAGGAATAGTAAGCCGGAGCTGACTGAAGAGGAGAAGGTCAAGATACGGGAGGCTCGTAAGAACGAGCAGATGAATAATCCGCATTACTTGAAGTCCTCCAATAAGAAATACGAAGACATTCCCGTCGCCGAGTTGCAGCTGGATGTGCCTCTGAAGGTCTTGTCGAAGCGATCCGATAAGTACCTGAAGTTCGACAACGGTGCTAAGAAGAGCAGGAAGAACAAGCGATCGAAGAAGCACAAGGTGGAGAGTTCAACGGACGACGACAACGAGTTGGTCAATAAAACGTTGATGGTCAATCAGAATCTGGAACTACCCGAAGGAGCAACTCTTTCCGACTCGGAGGGTAGCGTCGGCAATCCGGACGATCCACATCGCGCCCTAGACATCGATTTAGATCTGTAAGTATCAATTATTATAATTTACTTATTATTAAGGGCGTACATTAATTCGTGTTGAATAACTTGGGGTTTTCGTATTAATCGGGGCATGCTAAATGTTAACTTATGTATTTATTTAGGCCTGGCTTGGACGAGAAGAAACTGGCGGATTCTCCGCAGCCGGAGAGCAACAAGATTAAATCGAAGAAGAAAAAGGTAGGTTTCTCTTCACCGTTTTACGTTTCGTTTCTTCAATCCGCAATGCGTTATTATCCTTACAGCACAATAAAATAAAGAAAGATAAATCGGTGGCAGCAGCGGCGGCGGCGGCGAAGCAGCCCGGCGACGACGGCGAAAATAAGAAGAAGATGAAGAAGTCCAAGGACAAGAAGGAGAAGACCAAGAAGAAAAAGAGCAAAGAATTGAGTAACGAGTACGAAGAGGCTTTAGGCATTTCGACGCCTAGCAAAGAATTTCCATAGAGATGCGAAACGGCATCAGAAAAAAAAATAATAGCTTTATTAATATTGTTTCACGTTAAGAGAACAAAAGAAACTTACTTAAAGGTTAACAATACGTCTTGTTAGGATTTCAAGTGAAATAAGTATAATACGAAATGTAAATAACGATTTTTTAAACATTTTTTTTTTGTTTGTTCATGTTTTGTATTATCATTGTTATTGCTAAACTATACTCATTAAAACAAAAGAGAAGAAAAAGTCACATCACGTTTGCTGCGAAAAATGCTTGTTTTTTCCTCCAACGCAACAAGAAGCAAACGACTTTCCGAATTCTGTGTATTTATATATATATTTTTTTTTTATTTGAATTTATTTGTAATGAATTTTTTTTTTGGAATCGTAAGTATTCATATTATTTAATTGTAGTCAGCATGCGTTTCGATTCATATTAAATAAAAGAAATAATTAATGTTCATTCTTTGGGATAATTTCATTTTCAACTATACTAATGTACCAATAATTTTATTATATTTATGGGAATCTGATCATCTTTACTTGCCTAACCTATTACATTTATGCTAATAACACATGTAACGTGTTTGACAAGTATCTGTAAGTAACTGAACAGATACTTTTGCAAAATAATACTAATGAGAAAATCGGTTGTTCCTATTTAAAAAAACTATAGTTAATATTTTAATTCTTTTAAATTAACTTAAATTGCTGTTGCAAATATTAATGATAATCGATTAATCTTATTTTTTTGCATTGATCGTAATGGGTTTTCGGACTAAAAGGAAAAATGAAGTAATTAATGTAGCGGGTGTGATTAATAAAGCGGTCGATCTTGGAGCAATATGTTTTTTTGTGTGTGTGTAAGACAGGTGAGACAAAGGGAGCCGGGGAGAAAGGCGACTTAAATCACGGCAACAAGCTTTTCGTCATGTTAATAATGTATTCAAGAGATTGAATGGCGAAAGTTTCGCTCCCGACAAGAAGACGACCGGTCTCATTCCAAGGATGAAACGCTCCTCAGGCCAGTCCGGAAATGTCAACCTTTCCCTTTGCCAAAAAAAAAAACTTTTATTTACGACATGCATTAGGTTTACATAATTAATATCAATTATAAAAACGCTTTTTTCTTTTGTAGGTTACGACGTCAGGTGGAATTTTTCTCTTGCATGTACTGAGGCGATCGTTAGATACGTCTGCAACAAACCAAAATAAAAAGAAACAAACATATGTATATTAAATAAATTTTACGTTTTATTAAAGTATTCGTATTTTATTGCGAGGGAAATTATGGAAGTGAATATAAAAAAAAATGTGTAATTATTACTGTAACGTCAGTGCGGTAACGGTAAACGGACGCACGCGGAAAGTCTGAACGTTTTCCATTGATGAATATTGTGAATATCAACGAGTCTTAATATAAAATTTTATTATCCTCTCTCATCCAGAGGTGTATCCTCGAAGTTGAACTTGAGTCTATAAGTGGTTGCTCTCTCGGCCCCGTTCGCTCTTCGGTTAAGAGTTAATGGCAATTTCATAACGCTAAAATTAGCCGTCTAAGGTTACAGATGATTTATCTGGTTGGTTGATACGTATGCATGCAGCAACAGCAACAGCAACAGCAGCAGCAGCAGAACTTTACGAAACGCAAGGTTTCTTTTACATTTCGCTCGCAGGCGACACGCCGTCTAGGTGGGTAACCCGTTCCAACGTGTATACTCTCTCTCTCCTTTTCTTTCTTCAATAACAATGCCAAAGCTATTTGAAGCTTAATTTCATTCTGTTGCTAGAAGTCTAGACAACTCGACTGATAAATATTTTCATTTCGTGAATTTGTTTAGAAGTGCGATCAGCAGAAATTTCGCTCGTTTAGAAGAGAACATGCAGATTCTTATTATTAACGCTCATGTTTTCGTTCATCCAGAAAAAAAACCGTTGGATTCTCACGCATTTTGCATCGCCCCCAAGAAACGATAATATTATTTATTTCTATATGCAATTATTTGTATCTGCAGATGTGCCTTGTGCGAGAAAGAGAGAGAGCGGCTTTCTGCATTCTATAAATGAATCTCGGATTCATTGACCTGGATGTTTACTTAAACTATTATAAAGCAACCACCGACGACCGACTCCGTAATCTCGCTGCAAAAACAACAAAATTTGCTATAGGATTATATAAATACGAGATTTCGCGGTTATTGTTTGCGATTGTGCAACGGAGAACGTACATATATGATAATAATAATTTATTTTATTTTTTTGGGTGAAAAATCATGGTCTCAGACGAATTTTTTTCGCCGGGTCAGCTGGCTCCCGTCACCGGTCACAGCCCGTGTCTCCGATAAGTCTAAAATTAACATTAAGAATAATCAAATGTTATCGTGTTAACGCACTGTCAACTTACCATTTATAAAACAAAAATCGCATTTTGTTTTCTTCTTCATTCAATACGCAGCCTCGTAATTACTACAGATCATATCTGCGAAAGATTTGTGACTAGAGAACGGATCAAGATTTGTATACGTTTATTTTGATGAGAGTAAATGTTAATTAGTCAACAATTTGTTACTTCTACACTCAATTAGTTGTAGTTGTAAAAGTTTATTACGTACGTTTAATTGTTTATTATATTACTCTTTGTATTATTATTATTAGCTTTCTCCTAATATTACCAAAAATGCAACTTTTCATGATTCACTGCGAATGTTACAAGTTCTTTTCGCGACGTTTTTAATTGCTTAATCCATTATTTTCTTCATTCAATTCGCAGCCTCCTAGTTACTACAAATCGTATCTGCAAAAGAGTTATGACTACTGAAAGATCTATTCAAGATTGATAACAAAACATATTGTTTTTGGATATCATCATATCATCAAAACGATGAATTGACACGTTTATTTTGATGAAAGTAAATCTTAACTAATCAACAATTTGTTACTTGTAATTAGTTTGTAGCCATAAACGTTTATTACATACGTTTTATTGTTTATTATATTACTTATTGTATTATTACTAACTTTCTCCTAATATTATTAGAAAAATGCATTTTTTTATGATTCACTGTCAATGTTACAAGTTCTTTTCACGACGTTTTCAATTGCTTACTCTATTTTTTTGATTAATCTATTTTTTTCTTCATTCAATTCGCAGTCTTGTAGTTACTACAAATCATATCTACGAAAGAGTTATAACTAGCGAACAATCTATTCAAGATTGATAACAAAACATACTTTTTTTTGGATATCATCAAAATGATTAAATGACACGTTCATTTTGATGATAGTAAATCTTAATTAATCAACAATTTGTTACTTGTACAATCATTACAAACGTTTATTACATAAGTTTTATTGTTTATTGTATTACTATTTGTATTATTAATAGCTTTCTCCTAATATTACCAAAAATGCAACTTTTCATGATTCACTGTGAATGTTGCAAGTTCTTTTCACGACGTTTTTAATTGCTTAATCTAATTTTTTAATTTATCCATTTTTTCTTCATTCAATTCGCAGCTTCGTAGTTACTACAAATCATATCAACGAAAGAGTTATAATTAGCGAACAATCTATTCAAGATTTGTAACTAAACATATTTGTTTTTGGATATCATTAAAACGATGATTTGACACGTTTATTTTGATGAAAGTAAATCTTAATTAATCAACAATTTGTTACTTGTACACTCAATTAGTTGCAGCCATAAACGTTTATTACATACGTTTTATTGTTTATTATATTACTTTTTGTATTATTATTAGCTTTCTCCTAATAATATTAGAAAAATGCATTTTTTCATGATTCACTGTCAATGTTACAAGTTCTTTTCACGACATTTTTAATTGCTTTATCTAATTTTTTGATTAATCCATTTTTTTCTTCATTCAATTCGCAGTCTTGTAGTTACTACAAATCATATCTACGAAAGAGTTATAACGAGCGAACAATCTATTCAAGATTGATAACAAAACATACTTTTTTTGGATATCATCGAATCTATTAAATGACTCGTTTATTGTGATGAGAGTAAAGCTTAATTAATCAACAATTTGTTACTGGTACTATCAATTAGTTGTAGCCATAAACGTTTATTACATACGTTTTATTGTTTATTATATTACTCTTTGTATTATTATTATTAGCTTTCTCCTAATATTACCAAAAATGCAACTTTTCATGATTCACTGTGAATGTTGCAAGTTTTTTTCACGACGTTTTCAATTGCTTAATCTATTTTTTTTATGAATCCATTCTTTTCTTCATTCAATTCGCAGCCTCGTAGTTACTACAAATCATATCTACGAAAGAGTTATAACTAACGAACAATCTATTCAAGATTTGTAACTAAACTTACTTTTTTTGGATATCATCGAATCTATTAAATGACTCGTTTGTTGTGATGAGAGTAAAGCTTAATTAATCAACAATTTCTTAGTTGTACATTCAATTAGTTGTTGCTATAAACGTTTATTACATACGTTTTGTTGTTTATTATATTACTCTTTGTATTATTATTATTAGCTTTCTCCTAATATTACCAAAAATGCAACTTTTCACTGCGAAATTTGCAAGTTCTTTTCACGACGTTATTAATTTCTTAATATAATAATGTTTGATTAATCCAAAACATATTTAGATGCAGTAAAATCCCAACGCAGTGGAAGTCCCGATCGTGACTAAAATCTCTATGTAATTTCAAGAAATATGTTTATTTATTTGAATTGCAAATTCTTCGTAGATAAATTGTAGTAGAGCGACATCTGGAATAGTGCACGACATTTGCTTGAAACCGGACTAAACGAAGACTTAAAAATAGCATAAAATAAACAGCACATTAGGAGACTTGGCAATATAAAGACAAAGATCATTTGTGTACAAAATATTTGTTTTGAAATTTTCAAACTGGATTCTAATGAATCCGCACAGATCGATACCGTACTATGTGAGGTATTGCTGTTGTTCGGTTGTCGAAAAAAAACCTTTTTTCTTTATAAGAATGAATTGAAATAGAGACAATTCATTCATAAAATGAAAATGCATATAAAAAAGATAGCAAAATCTATTGCAATAATCGTAAAATAAGCACAATATATAGATAAAATGTTAATTTTTAACTTCACTTTATCTGTAACGAGGAAGGGGGATTCACTGACGTTCTCTCGTCGTACATCTCACGTAACTATAATTGCAAGTTTACCTGTTTGGAAATTAAAAAAAAAATGTTCGGGAACCGAAATTCTATTCGTTATTGTTTTGGATTTTCGTTCGGAAACCGAGGCGCTATCATTGTTCACCTGTTTCTATAAAAAATCGTTACTATCGTTACAAGAACAATAACAATAACAAAAAAGTGATTTAAAATGTAGGTAAGAAATCTGAAAGTTACGAATTATTTATTTCTTGTACTGTCCAGGTTAATCATTTTAATAAGTTACTTTTTTATATTTTGTTTGTGCAGCCTTATTTATTTAATGTAAATTATCATAAAGGTTAATTACCTAGTTGTAGATGCCTCCAAATCCAAAAAAATTAACGCAAGATTTGAATTAAATAAAAAACACAGTTTTTAGTCTTCAGATTGTGATTTTGTGATAAAAGCTTTTCTATTTAATTCAAATCTTGCGTTAATTTAGGGACGCCCTTTAGAAAAGTTAAAGTAATTTTATTTTATTTAAATAAAAAAAAATGTGAAAAAGTGATAAATTATTTTTAGTAACTTTTTTGGTCCTTATCATATAATTAACCAATTTGTGTTTATCGAGATGCACGAGCGTTAGTATTTATATCCTGAAGTGACTCTATTTTTTTTTTGTATTTGAATCATATGGTTTTGATGGGAATCGAACATGAAAATTTGATACCAAGTTATGTTAATCCAATCGTGAAGCAGTGATTATTATTAATAACGTTGGTAATAATAGCATTTGTTACTATGGAAATTTAGCTATAAATAATACTGCAATTGTTAAACAAATGAGAATATTCCAATAAGTGAATTAACTTAAATATTTGAAAATGATTAAAAACCAATTTTATCTCGTACTTAATGTTTTTTTTTGTGCGTGTAAATAATCTAACAATGACAAATGCAGGTATTAAGGTGCATAGTGTCATTTGAAGTGCTTCAGTTTGGGTTATCATGTAGATTTATAGATAAAACATTTGAATGACACTCGAGCTTATCTTGGCACCTACTACCGTTTCTTTCATAGCTTACTTTATTAATTTTATTTGGAATTCCATGTCTTCCTGTTTCTCATTTTTTTGACAATTTTTGTTCTTGAAGAATGATCTTCATAGTTACATAATCAATTTATTCATGGAACTTCAATTTTGTTTTATTTAAATAATAATTATTATCAAAAGTGGATATAATTGATAAGAAAGTTTATCT
The DNA here is from genome assembly GCF_001412225.1 of Nicrophorus vespilloides. NCBI lineage: Eukaryota > Metazoa > Arthropoda > Insecta > Coleoptera > Silphidae > Nicrophorus > Nicrophorus vespilloides. The sequence goes on from NW_017096512.1 coordinate 342,869, forward strand.
TCAAAGTTTTTACAAATTCTACATGTTTTTTTTATAGAAATTTCCCAAATTGAGTATTTAAATATGAAATATCCGACTATCGAAGTACCAACTTTGATACTAATTCTAAAAGTACTTCATCAGAACTTCAGACACTTCGTTTTGGATTGTGATTATCTGTGAACTTGGCTTTTGCAGATTAATTTTTGTACCTTCAAATTGGAACTGATTTCTTCAGTTGTAACTCGATTTTCATACAGTGTTAACATTAAAAATAATGCTTAATTTATTGCAAAATTGAATCGTTAAAACGTCTGCCTACATTAACAAATTTAAGCACGTAAATTTTATGAACGCTTTCTTCGAAAACCGTTTCGATTTATTTCCGAAATATTACTCACTAGACGTGTTTTCCCCAAGTGCATTGATTATCCGTGTTAGTTTTACAACGAAGAATGTTTATAATTAAAAAATAAATGATTGTTAGATAGATTGATGCAATTAGTGACGAATTCAAAGAAGATGATCTTGTATATGTTAAAAAAATGCGTCATATAAAAAGTTATTTAACTCGATGGATTTATCAAGAAGACCGGTTCGTGGAATGAGAAACTGTGACTGTGAAATTTGTATCGAGTTGACAGAACTATAATTTACCAATTAAAAAGAAACACGTACATTTTTATTAACATATCAGTTTTGTTTGTTTTCGTCAGCGACAAGAAACAAAAATTTATAATATTATTTTAATATTTTTTTTTTGTTATTTTCATTTCGGCAAATATCTAAATATACGGAGTATGGCAAAATAAGTGTAGACTTAGACTAAACGAAAACAGGTTTGGAGAGAAATAAGATAAACGCAAACAGGGAATAAAAAAAAGAAATAGCGAAAAAAAAAAATATTTGTAAACTCTCTTATTATGTTTATCTGTTAATTTGTATAGAGTTTAATTAATAATACAATATCTTATTAACTAAATCCTAAAATGAAATGAAAAAATATATAAATGAATTAGATTTTCTAATTAGAAATTAAAAAAAAAAATTCCATGAACATTTAATTGGTCCATTTAACGAACGAAACTTAATATCTTACTATAAAAATACCAAAATCTATGTTATTTCTATGGATTTTACTGCTTTTAATTTCTCTTCTTGAGTTAATTTTGATTTTCTTTAAGATATTTGTATTAAATAATTGTTTCTATTAAATTTATTGATTTACAAAGTAATTTTCTAAGAATTCGAAAGTTCTTTTAAATGTGATTAAAAAAGAAAAAACGAGTTAATATCTGAACTTATCTAATTCTTTTTCTTTGAGTTAATTTAGATTTTCCTGTAATTATTTGTGAACTTATCTAAAGTAATAAATTATTACTATTTACATAAACTTGCAACGAGTTAAGTGAAATTCATCAAGATACACTTGACGAATCAATATTTGCAATATCCATCTCAAAACGTAAAGAAATCATCTCGTTTTTTTAAAGAATCATCACTGGTAATGAAAATTGAATCAAGTACAAGAATATCAATCGAAAACGATCATGATCCAAGCGTGATGAACCAGTACAAATCGAAAACTGAATTGCATCAAAAAAAGATCATTTGGTGGGATTACAAAGGCGTTGTGTATTTTGAACTGCATCCAAGAAACTCAACGATCAATTCAGATCTTTACTGTAAAAGACTAATGAAACTAGAGGAAGCAAAAATGGACAGAATTGGCAAATCGTGTTTCACCAAAACGATGTGAATCCTCGCACATCTTTGGTAATTATTGAAGCTTGGTTGGGAAGTGATATAATACCATCAGATTACCATTTATTTCAAAGTTTGCAAAACTCTTTGAAAGGTAAAACTTTCATTAATTGTGATGACCTGAAATCGCATTTGATTCAGTGTTTTGCTGATTAGCACCAGCAGTTTTATGGAATCATGTGCAAAAGGTTATCGAACAAATAAGTAATTGATTAAAGTTCATTCTTTGTACGCAAATATAAGAGTTTTATTTTACGCAATTTCATTAAAAAAAGCAATTGAAAATTATGATAATTGTAAGTAATTATTTAAATTGAAAATATTTGCCCCATTTTGATCAAAAGACTTAAGTATTTCTCTACTAATTTTCTTAATTAATAAAATGTAAACGTTTAAAATTTGCTTATTTTTAATAATAAACTATTACTATTTGCATTAACCGTTAACGATTCAAGTACAAGTGTACATCTGCAGTTTTAGTTGATTTTTTTTAAATAATTACTATGTGTATATTAACAAATTATTTGCATTTGAAGTTATACAAAGTGGCGCAAAAGTTATGTCATAATTTGAATTGGCTGCCATTTTTGCAGATGGCGCCAAATGTCACTGTGCTTTGACATTTATGATGTGAATTATATAGTGTGTTAGATATATAGTGAATTAGTTGTCAATAAGCCATGGAGCAATGCACACCTCAGGAACGTGGATTTATTATTACTGCTTATTTGACAAATTTTCAGTCTGTTGTTTTAACGCAACGTGAATTTCGTCGTCGTTTTCCCAGTCGTCGTGCTCGAACAATTAAGCGTTTGGTTGAGCGCCTAGTGCAAACTTGGTTTTCTTAAATCTCGCGTTTACCACAACAAACCACGAACCTTCCAAGGCTTGCAAGCTAACATTGAAGAAGTAATAGCCAATTTGGAGTCAGATGTTTTGCGAGCAACAATTGATAAGGCCGTAAAACGAGCGCAATTATGCATCAATTTGAGCGATATATTTATTTTCTAGTTATGTCACTAATTTTACACTTTAAAAAAAAATCGAAGTAAAGAATCTTCAGTTCCAATGAAGAGATCATTAATTAAAAGTTGTAAAGCTCCAAAAAGCCGATGAGGAATGTTTTGAAAGATGACTTAAGAAATGTATTGAAATAAATGGAACTTATTTAGAGAAATTAAAAAAGGATGAAAACTAAAATTGATTTAATTTTGTTTCAGCCAACTTAGCGAACTTGTGTATTATTAATTTATATGGGGAAAATTGTTTTACTATAAGAGTAAAAATCCGGAAATTTTGGCGAGGTTTCACTGTATACAATTACCAAAATGATAAATAATAGTTTTATTTAAATTGAAAAAAAAGTCTTTATTTCCTAATTATAAATTTTTATTCGCACAAATTTGCGCCAAATATAAAAACTTTCTATGAGAAATTTCATTATCTAAAAATAAAATGTATTATTTAATTTAAAGATTTAAGTCTTTTTTGTTATAAACTTCTTCATAGTTGTTAATTTAATAAAAAAAAAATGATATAAAGAAGCGTTTTTTTTTTTAATAATTACTATTTGTATATAAAGCTCAACGGGGTAAGTAAATTGGGTGCTGGACCGACGCCAAGAAGCACATCACATCACATACTATCAATCGCGCGGAAAGTGACTTAAGCCATAGCAGCGAAGTTGCGCTCGGGTCAGTCTCGCACAAGCTACGCTCGAAGTCAGACGTGTGCTGTCGTTTGTAACCAACCGCACGCACACACGACTCCCATGTGAACAACAAAAAAAAAAGAAAATCTCCTGTCCACTCTTCGCAGCAGAAACACCATCATCAAAATCGAATCAAAACAGAATACAAATCTTGAGAATTATTGTTAAAATGTTACCGGTGCATCGAACACATCCAAACTCGAAGATTCGTTAACTCTTATGGGATCCGATCCGGACTATGTGAATGTAAGTATTACACAAAAATAAAAGAATGTTCAACTTAAACTTGAAAATAAGTTAATAATTGATAAAGTCGCTGCAAAAATTTTACGAGCAACATAACAAAATGAAAGAAACAAAGTTTCACCTTGCGAGTAAACAAATGCAAATTAATGGATTTCGCGTATCGCGCGATTTTAAATTCGGAAATAAGCGAATAAGCTTAAGTCAAAAAAAAAATTAAAATTAAAATAAAATAAGAATTGAGAAGGATTTATGTTTATTTTGTGGAAGAGATGAAACGAGAAGTTGTGTAGATAAAATAATCAATTCGGTGAGGATATTTAACAGTTTCATGATTGGGTCAACAAATAGAGTGGATTCCCCAAATTCTTGGGATATGCGTTCACAATGTATGTGTGTATATTATATGCAGTGCACGATTCTAATATTTATTTGTACGGAATTCCTAGAGAGAGTATAGTGACCAGATTTCGATTGGAACTTCTCGTTTCTTTATTTATTTCATTTTATATTTTTTTTTTCAAAGTCGTCGAACGTATGTTCTCGGCTGCCCTCAGATTCAGCAAACCTTGCTTATTACATTTTTGCAAGTCCTTCCTGGTAATTAAATTTGATATATAAAACACACTGTGCAAAACTCGGAATACTCGGAATTCAATTTTCCGCGATGAGCTCCGTCATGTCCTTCCTTCTTCCCTCCGACCCATAAAAACCAACCAAGAAACTCTCGCTTTACAGCTTTAATTACAAGAAAAAAATAAGTAAATCTTACTTTGTTCCTTCCTTGCAGCTAAAAAAGATGATCCACAGTGAAGCAATATCATTACCCGGATGGCATGGAATCTCTTCTTCGGCGATCAGTGTTCTCCAGATTACTAGATAACAAGACGATTATTGTTTATTTATTATTTTTTTGTATTGGAACGTGCGCCTACAATTTAGTTTATTTTTTTGAACTTAAATGAAAGTGAACAGATTTGAAGAATACGCAGTGAATCAGTTGATTAATCCTTGTTTTTAATTTTTAAATTTTCCTATATATCATTTTAGTTGTTTACTGTTAATTTTTTTGTATTCTTGTAAATACGTACATTCGACATAACTATAATTATGCCTTGCGTGAGAAATTCGTACGACCTCTTCGAGGGCAGGATGAACACCAGATTAACGGTGCCGCAGGGCGTTTGGGCCATCTTTCTCCTCATCATGATCTCTCTCTCCGTCGTTGGAATATCAGTATTACTTTGGTTGTCCGTCGGTCCAACGCACAATCCTCCTCCATCAATTATGGCCAATGCGCCGGGAATCATAGATGGTAAGTCGCAACTCATTTCTATTATTTACCACACTAACTTAAAAAGATAGTATATTAGTATATTATTAACGAAATTATTGTAAAAATAAAGGAAATTGCAAGTACAGCAATATCTCACATAGTGCGGCTTCGATCAGTACGGATTCAATATAATTATTTATTCAGTAAAGTCTCCTTTTTGTGCAGTTCATTTTTATTTGTGTATTTAGTACCTCAGTTAGTGCGGTTCTAAGCAGGTCGAGATATTGTTGTGACCGCACTATGCGAGGTATTGCTGTAATTATATATATTTGTTGAATTGTCTTTAATTTAAAATTACAATTTATTGGACCTTTTGATCAAATTATTAGCGATCGAAGTCGTCTTGACAAAATGTGTTTATTATTGTTAATTCAATAAAAATAAAATAGGTGGAGACGTTTAAAACTTATTTTTTTTTAGATATAATCACTATGAATCACTCATTTCTATTATAAACAAACTAACTTTGAAACCGTTTGAATCGTAAAATATTAGTGTGAAAAGTTTTCGTTCTATAAATAAAATAAATAATTTATTGAATAAAAAGAATGTACATTATCAACATATTTTGGCGATTATGTTAGAATTAAAGAAACGCTGTTGAAATTGATGATCATTGTAAGTACAAACATTATCTCATTTAGTGCGGATTGATCAAACTAAAAGTAAATTAGTGCATAAAATCATCATCGCTTTTTTGTGCAGTTTATTTTTGAATGCATTTAGTTCCTCGATTAGTGCGGTCCTTTATTAAATTTATTGCCCGTTTTAATCAAAGGTTTAAAGATCGAAGTCGTCTTGGCAACATTTAATTATTATTGTTAATAAAATAAAAAAAATACATCTACTTTATTCTACGTTTAAAACATAAATTTCTTTTAAAATAGCGAGGTTTCAAACAATCCGTGATATTAGTGGAACCGCACTATGCGAGGTATTATGTATTTTTTTTTAATGTAAAAACTCTTCAATTTACAATTGAAATTAATAAATTTGATTGGTCGTAACGATTGACGTCCTGTCAAAATTTTGTTTGTAATTGTTAATTCAACAAAACTAAAATAGATGAGAGCGTTTAAAACTTATTTTTCGATGCAATTGAAAACTATGAACAAGGACTAATTTCTATTATACACAAACTAATTTTGAAATGTGAGTGAAAGGTTTTCAATCCATAAACAGATAAAAAAGTTCATAAATTAAAGAAAATAAAAATTGTACATAACCATTACGGATTATGGCAATTAAATAAATTGAGAATAAAATAAACACCCGTACATGTATTCCGTTTTTGGATTTGTTGCAGCGGGAATTCCCAGGCTGCAAATGTATATAAATTTATATATTATTTATTAACTGAAATAATTTAAGCGAAATTATAAATCGCTGCTAATTGCACGAATGACGTACGATTGCAAAACTAAACAATTGCAGAGAGAAAAAAAACACACACACAAACGTATTTTCATGAGCATCTCGAAAATTGATGAATATAAAAAAAAGAAAGAATGTAAAGGAACGAAGACATTGTATATATTCGGAATGCCATAATTTGTGCAACCTTGAATTATTAACACAATTTCCAAATAAGCAACGAAAAGAGCAAAATCTCAACGAAAAAAAAAACACAAGTGATGAATTCTGGCCGGTTTGCAAATTTTTAAACAAATTACGACACGAATATATAATATAAATATATATACATATAATTTTTTATTATTATTATGTGTTCTTTTTTTTGATACAAAAATTAAATTACATTATAGAGTAAATTTTGATGGATTATTTTTAATTAGTGAGAAAATTGTACAACAAAAAAATGAAAAAAGTTAAAGAAATAGTAGTAAATTAAAATTGCAATTGACCGTAGTCTTTCTATCAAAGAAATCGTATTAAGATACATAATATAGAGAAAAATAAAAAAAAAAAAATTACATTTGCTGTGTTCATGACTTTATTATAACTAAATAATTTGTTTGCACATTTTTCGCCATATTTTCTAAGGTATACTATATAGCTGCGCCTTAACCTATAGGTCGTAAAATGACAGGTGTCATCATGTGTCAAAGTGAGTAACATGTGAAATACTCTTGGCAATCGAGTCGCAGTACAAATGAAATGTGTTGGGTCGTGAGGCAAAAAGATTGAAAAACGAACAAATTCGACTTACGAACAACCCTTTGCAATGGAACTAGTTCGTAAGTCCTGTATATTCTATCTGCAAAATTAAAAAATGAATGCAATACGGGAAATACAAATCGAACAAATTCCCGGGAATTTTCTGAATCTTTACATTAGCGTTTCTCAATTAAATTGTGTCGCGTTATATATTTTTGAATATATATGACACGAAATGACAGCTGTCAATGTGTCGAAACGAGGAACAGTGAAATACTCTTAGCAATTTGGTCTCTGTACAACTACAAATAATCGGCAAAAATTACCGGGAATTATCGGACGGGAATGTCACTCTACATCAGCGTATCTCAAACTATGGGTCGTGATTCATTTTTTTTTTCAAAATACATAATGGGTAGCAAAATGACAGCTGTCATCATGTGTCAAAGCGAGTAACTGGTGAAATACTCTAAGCAATTGAGTCGCAGTGCTAATACAAAAAAATGTGTTGGGTCGTGAGGCACAACAGTTCAAAAACGCTGCAATATAATACAGGTATCCCCCGACTTACGAACTCCCGTACTTACGAACAAAATTCCAAAAGCTTGTTACAATGAGATATACAGTGATAAAAAACTGTTTAAACAAAAATTGATAAATTCTTTAATAAAATATAATATTTTTGGAAGATGTTGCATTTGTTTCTTATGTAATTTTTTAATAAAAAAAATGTTATTTGTCCACATTGAAAAGTATTTGTAAGTAAAAATTTTGTTTATTTTAATCTATTTTTTCAAATTTATTCAGTCAGTAATACAGAATTTAACATTTATAAAAGTAAAAATCACTATAAAGTGTAGTAAGATAAGTATATTTTGAAATGTTTAAAATTTCCCCGACTTACGAACAACCCTTTGGAACGGAACTAGTTCGTAAGTCGGGGGATACCTGTATATGCTATCTCCAAAATTAAAAAATGAATTCAATACGGGAAATACAAATCGAATAAATTCCCGGGAATTTTCTGAATCTTAACATTAACGTTTCTCAATGAAATTGTGTCGCGTTTTATATTTTTGAATATATATGACACGAAATGACAGCTGTCAAAATGTGTCCCTCAAACTAGGGATCGTGATTCATTTTTTTTTTTCAAAATACATAATGGGAAGCAAAATGACAGCTGTCATTATGTGTCAAAGCGAGTAACTGGTGAAACAAATATGATGGCTTACGAGGCATAAAAGTTGAGAAACGCTGATCTATATTAAATGCAGAGAACTACTCAAGTGAGTATATTATACAAAATTGATAAATAAACAAATATATGTGATTTAACATTAAACTCTCACTTCATGATCTCTTCGACATTGATGAGAATCAGTTTGGTCTTTGTGGCGATTACGATGATGATATGGCATTGTCTCTCTTTCTTCTCGGTAACATTTTCATTTCTGGCACGTCACGTCTTTTAGTATTGTTGTCGGATTGTTGTACGTTTTTTTTTTGTTTGTTGTTGAAATAATACACGCATACAATGCGAGAGACATTTAAATTTAGCATGGCACAGTTGATGATGATCGTGTTGTATATGATAATAACAGTGTGTCCCAGACGGCCATCAAACTGATTACTGATTTCGTATGCACGGGGATTACAAATGATCGATTTCGAGGAGGTTGTTTGGACACCAACCAATTATTCTTCACAGTTTTACGATTGAATTAATGGCAACAAGAACACACACACATACGATAATAAGACGCTCGAGCACTATTAAAGCTTAATTTAATATGCGCAATCGATTAGCACTCAGTCAGTATGTGTTTTTTCTCGCTTACAAGAATCACCAATAAATTATAATCAATACCAATCATATTTTTTTATATTTATAAATACACTTGTATAGAATAATAAATAATGTAGCAGATTATACTATATATTTCTATAAAGACTTAAGTGCAGTAATTTTTAAAAATAATGGATTGTAAAAATTAATGTTTGTCTTTATAATTTACCCAAATTACATAAATATCAAAAATAAATCTAATTACAAATTATTTGTACAGTAAAATTTGGGATAATTATAAAACTTGCAATGTATATCATAATTTGGGACAAGCTCCGAAAACCTAATTCTTCTATTTATATATAATATTTGTCTGCATATATTTCAGACATGAGGTTTCAAATTCAAAGTATATTTCGTTTATTTTAAATAAGAATCAAGTAATAAATTGAAATATTTCCAATTGAACTTTAAGATTAACTAATTGATGAAATTAGTGCAAAAATCAATATAACTTTGGAAATGTCAATTGTCAATTTAATGAAATACATGTGTTAATTGATGCTGGCATAAAGCCATAAAATATTGATTTGGCTATAAATAACTAGGTTAGATTTTGAATATAGATTAGGTTTGGTAATAAATAAAGTTATAGATATAATAGACTTATACGGTCAAGAAAATAATAATAATAAAAAAATTGGTGCATTTCTAAAGTCGCTCCTTGATTTTAAATTAATTACGTAAACACAGAACCTTTACAGCAGTTAAGTTTTTGTGTTTTAGACACGAAAGAAGTGAGTTTTAAAAGCTAGATAAGAGAGTCACAAAAATGTAGTTGCAACTGCGAATCATATCGTCAAACGCAAAAAATATAGGGATCGGCAACACCTTTCTTTCGTTCTTAACAATTTTATTGGTTCTACCGTTCGGGTCGGCCCTCTTTAATCCAAATCTAAACCAATCGACAAATAGGCACGAAAATTAGGGCGTTGCGCTCAAATACTCGTATAGTAGTTTTCTTTTTGCTTTATGCAGTCAATTCTCTATTTGTACAATTTTAGAGACCTCGATTAGTGCGGTTTTAAATATACTGCGATATTTCTGTATTTGTACAGTCCTGTCTTATATCATCCATTCAAATATTCTACTCCGCAAAAATTGCTTAACTTTCTTAATTTATGAATTACCGTCATCCGACTTTCCATTATATAATTATTTAATTTTATTTCAAGAAAGTCTAAATCTTCAGACAACAACAAAAAAAACTGATAGAATAACGATTAATAAATTTATGAAATCGATAAATACTGAATTAATAAATCTCAATTTCTAGTTTTTCCTTATTTAAAATGTAGATGCGGATAAACGCGTATATTTTTACACATGGTTAAAGACATACATCTTAGCGGCTTCAAGGAAAGCGATTCTCGGTAGCAAATCGTTCTTTAAAGTAGGTTGTACCACATAAAGAAAGAGACTCACCATTACATTATCAATGAAAATTACATCAGCAACAATTTTCCAATACAGCAATATTTCGTTTAAGACGTATTACGGACAGTTTTTTTCCACGGATTGATCGAAACCGCACTATGCGAAGTTTAACTGTATTACTTCCGTTTGTTTAAATTTCGCTATAAATCCGCTTACCATGTGCGAGTTTCACCCAAAAAAAAAGAAGAAAGAAAATCATCGTTATCTTTAGTGGTAATAACCTAAAATTATGTGCGTTATTTATAATTTCAAATTAACTTTAAAATTAGCCTCTCTGGCCCAGTTATAACACCACTATTCCACTATTATTAGTTGGAAATCTGCGCGAAAAGTAACACACAAATCGCGTGTTTACTCTTAACGAAACGGAACAAGGAACCCGACGACTGACACCGCCTTAATTGAGAGCAAAAAAAAAAACTAGAAGAAGCAGCATCAGCAGCAGCAATAATTCATATTTCAATTGAGAACATTCGATAAACATCCTTAGGTTGATTAACGCTTCAAGTGAGCCGAGTGATTCACTCGCTCGCCCAATTTTAGAAAAAAAAAATTACTAGCTGATTTTCAAAAAAAATGCAAATATTTAAAGAATTGTTTAACCCTTTCAAGGTCACATTTTCAACTGTTTTTTTGGTTTGAACAAAGATTCGATATGTGCGTCACCGTGTTGGACTTGTTTACAATTTAATATAAGAGTAATCTTCACTTGTCACGAACATGGCGACTATATCCGCCGCTCGTCCGCAAAGGTTTAAATTGATTCTGGATCTAACGAATAAAGGCAAATCAGTAAAATACTTTTAGGATTTTATAATATCAAGTACTCGGACTCAAAGGGTTAATAATAAATGCCGATTTTGAGAAACAACATTACTTAATATATGTAGGAATAATAAATGGAAGGAAACAGGTTACCAAAGTTGACTGCGGTTTATTTTCATATTTTTTTTTTTTTTTTTTGGATGATGAATAATTCATGGGAATTGTATTTCTTTAAATAAATTATCATTTATTACGTTTTGTGCAGTTGTCGCTTTATGGTCTCTTTCCTTCGAGTCGTTGCATTCATTTTCCCTTCTTCATTTCAACTTTTTTTTTCGTTGCTTTTCCATCTTGGCAAATGCAGTATATGTGTGTGTGTGTGTCCCCGTTGCAATTCAGTACAGGACATTTCCAATTTAAAGATTGCCGCCGCCGCTGCAAGAACTTCACATAATTTTAGTTGTGTGTTCGTTTCGAAGACGAAACCAGGTCATCCTCCTCGACAGACGGTCTCAGATTGTTGTAGTGCGCTGTACACTGTTCTTCTTTTTTTTTTTTGCTTGCTGTTCTCTCTTTCTCTTCTGTTTCGGCTTTCCTTCGTTGCTGTGGACTATGGAAATCCATTCAGGAAACTTCCACAACAATCGTAATTGATAAAGAGAGTTATGTGAGTGTGTGTGTGTGTGTGTAAAACCATTCAAGCTCTTATAAATAGTATTTGGAGCAGCGCTGAAGTGAGAAAACGGGTGTAATGTCCTGATAATGTCCATAACAATAATCCACTGTGCATAATTAGCGGAATTCTGTATATTTTTCCCCGGTGTTTGTGTTCTAACTGTTCGATTATGCAAGCTGCATTTATTTAACTATATGGAAATAGATTGCCGGCTGCTGAAGATGGTCTGTTTGTTTGTTTCACTAATTGCTATGGTAAACAGTTTCCTTCTTTTTTTTTGGTAACGTGGAGGACTCCATCCCTGCAAGCATAAATTAACATTTTGTTTATGTTTTCTGTTTTTTTCTTCTTGTGTAAACACGGAGGAAGTGTTTCCTTTTTACGGCCATCCATTAAGTAAGTGTCCAAAGACTGTTGTTTACGTTTAGAAATCTCGTGTGGAAATAGGCCAAGATGATGTGCTTCAACGGCAATGTTGTCACCGCTGCGCACATTTTTTTCGGACACTGTCATTCAATAATTGTTAGCATTGATAAGCGCCGGTCATATCTGTAAATACGACGGTCTTCTGCACTTGACCCATATATACGTATTATTATTATTTTTTTTTCGCGTACTTATTCAAATATTGAACCGTATTTGTTTGTGACCGCTTCGATTCGATTAATTTACGACACTTCAAATTGAAAAAAAAAACAAACAAATACCAAGCGAATCTCTAATTTAATCAAAGTCCTAATCGAAGCGAAGTATATGTTGATTTTGTAACCGCATATTGAAATTTATACTTTTCATCTTCAAAAATCAAATTTATTATGTAACAATAGTGTTTGAGTGCACAGTGGTTGTGAAAGGTGGCAATAATATACATCATGAAGTTGTCGAGGAAGCTTAGCTCGGAGGAGTTAAGCAAGGAGAAGATCATCATTATTAGTTGAATAGTTAAGCAGTAGTTTAAGAGATATTATTAGTTTATTAGTTGAATATAGTGTTAGTTAAGAATAGAAGTGTAAGATGTAATTAATAAACGTCATCTTTGAAATCCCAAGTATTTCTTCCATTCACCCGCGCAACTTGGTCTTTCGTCCAAAACAAATAGTTTTCAATAAAATAAAATAAAACTCTCCAAATTAGATTGTTTAAACTTTGGAGGGTCGCAGTGAATGCGTCGCGTTTTCGTAAGGTGATTTTTCGATAATCGCTCTAATTTTTATTCGATTAAACGTATTAATTGTTATGCTCTAATTAGAATGTTTGAGAGGTTCAAGTGCAGTTGATCAATCGTGTCTCAGATCGGGCGTTTTCGCCTATTTTTGATTGCTTTCTTATTTATTTTTGCAAGTGTGCAAAACGTTTGAGATGCACAGGTGCAGCTGATCAATCGTGTCTTAGATCGGGTGTTTTCGCCTAATTTTGATTGCTTTCTTATCTATTTTTACTGATGTGCAAAACGTTTGAGATGCACAGGTGTAGCTGATCAATCGTGTCTCAGATCGGGCATTTTCGCCTAATTTTGATTGCTTTCTTATTCATTTTTGCAGGTGTGCAAATCGTTTGAGGTACACAGGTGCAGCTGATCAATCGTGTCTCAGATCGGGTGTTTTCGCCTAATTTTGATTTGTTTCTTTTCTATTTTTGCAGGTTTGCAAAATGCACTAACTTATGTGCTCAAATTAGAATTGTTATAACATTTGAGAAGCGCAGGTGCAGCTTATGCAGGTGTTCAAAACGCACATTTTGTTTAAACATTTGTGAATCGCAGCTGCAATTATGCAGGTATGCATAGTTTTGTAACTATTGACATTTTTTGATAATAAAGGGTGTCCCATAATTAACGCAAGATTTGAATTTGCCGACAGTTGTGCATTAAAGTGTTGGAAGCCTCAAAAAAAAAGCAATTTGACAGTTTACTGTACAAAGAGCGGCAAAATTCAAATCTTGCGTTAATTTTGGGACACCCTTTATAATAGATATTATATAATTTAATATCTAAATTTCGTTCTATTTTTATTAATTATATTACTTTTCAAAATTTCAGTAAGAAAATAACTATATAATTTTTTTTTTGATAATATCATAGTAAGCTTGTATATAGCTGTCAACAATAATTTAATTGTTTTAAATAGAAATAATTGTAATTAAAAATTTTCATTTCAAGAGTTTTCAGTTATTTATTTACTGTTTTGAAAACCAATTAAAAACTAAAAGTTTCGTTCTCTTTTTGATTAATTCAAATTCTTTTCAAAATTTGTGTAGCAAATGACGGGTTTTATTATAACTATTGACATTTTTTTTGTTAATATCATAGTAAGCTTATATAGCTGTCAATAATAATTTAATTGTTTTAAATAGAAATACTTGTAATTAAAAATATTTTTTTAAAAAGTTTTACTTAAACAAAGTATATGTTTTGAAAACCAATTAAGGATCAAAGTTTTCATTAACTTTTTTTATTAATTACAATACTTTTCAATTTTTTATAGTAAATGATGGATTTTTTAATAACTATTGATTTTTTTGTTAACATCATAGTAAGCTTGTATTTAGATCAAAATAATAATTGATTTTTTTTATGAATGAAAAATAATTGTCATTAAAATAACTATTGTTTGAAAACTTACAAGTTTTCATTAAATCAGATAATAAAACCACTTAAAAAAGAAGTTTTCTTCTATTTTTATAAATTTAAACAGAAAATGACGTTTTTTTTATGGTATTTTTTGGTTTGTGTATATATTTTTGTAGACATTTTGGTAAATATGCATTTGTTTTAAATAGAAATTTAAAGTGAATAAAAAAATGCGTTTTTAATGATTAAAAAATCATTAAAACTAGATATATTGAAAACCACTTAAAAATAAAAAGTTTCGTTCTATTTTCATTATAATCAGTGTTTTCATCTATAAAATATTTTAATTTTTATGTAAAATCACATTTGTTTTCACTAATACTGAAGGTTATCATCTAGGTTAAGTACTAATAGGAGAACTAGAGAATTTCTCTTGAAATATTGCAGCGTTTACGACCAATCATTATATATGTCTAGAAAGTAGCAAATTCAGTTAGTAAAACCAATTTAACAAAACAATTAAATATTGATAATTGACAAAAGCAGTATTAAAATGAAAATGAATGTTTAAATTTAACCATCATTTCACGCTCTATTTTCTTAACGCAGACTTTAAATTGAAAAGAAACAAAAAAATAATAATTATTATGTAGAACACATAATTTATTTGTGGCACCTACCATAATTTGCAGGTTCGGAAACACAATTTAACCTTTAATTATAAATTTAATAAAAAAACAACTAATAACATCAACCCAAATCGCAGGTAGCCAATATTTACTAGCTTCGATACATTTATAAAACAAAATTTTACTTTCATACATTCTAAATGCGGGTCTATATTGCAAGCCCGACAACCGAAAGACCGTCTATTGAAATCCCGACGTTCGAAATCCCGACTATATCGAAATCCCGATTATGTCAAAATCCCGACTACCATAATCCCTACAATCAAAATTCCGACTACCATAATCCCGACAATCAAAATCCCAACTATATCGAAATCCCAACTACCATAAAAATGTTATTGTATAAATTTATCCCAAACATATTCCACTTATTGCCAAAAATTGGCAGGTTGTGAATAAAATAAAATATACAAAAAAAAAGAAATTTATTAAAGACACTGTCGGGATTTTGATTGTCGGGACTATGGTAGTCGGGATTTTGACATAGTTGGGATTTCGAACGTCGGTATTCCGAACATCGGGATTTCTATAGACGGGATTTAGGTTGTCGGGCTTGCGATTGCCACCGTCTAAATACAATTGATAATAACTAATTTAGCAAGTGAGTCAAAATCCCGACTATATCGAAATCCCGATTATGTCAAAATCCCGACAAACAAAATCCTGACTATATCGAAATCCCGATTATGTCAAAATCACTACAATCAAAATTCCGACTACCATAATCCCGACAATCAAAATCCCGATTATGTCAAAATCCCGACTACCATAATCCCGACAAACAAAATCCCGACTATATCGAAATCCCGACTACCATAAAATGTTATTGTAGAAATTTATCCCAAACATATTCCACTCATTGCCAAAAATTGGCAGGTTGTGAATAAAAT
This sequence comes from Nicrophorus vespilloides, assembly GCF_001412225.1. Classification (NCBI taxonomy): domain Eukaryota; kingdom Metazoa; phylum Arthropoda; class Insecta; order Coleoptera; family Silphidae; genus Nicrophorus; species Nicrophorus vespilloides. Next base: position 358,895 of record NW_017096512.1, read on the forward strand.
AAAAGATACAAAAAAAAGAAATTCATTAAAGACACTGTTGGGATTTTGATTGTCGGGATTATGGTAGTCGGAATTTTGATTGTAGGGATTTTGACATAATCGGGATTTCGATATAGTCGGGATTTCGAACGTCGGTTGTCGGGCTTGCGATTACCACCGTCTAAATACAGTTCATAATAACTAATTTAGCAAGTGAGTTAGTATTCATCTAATTAATTAACCTATTGAAAGTTAATTAAAGTGTTAGATAATATTTGCATCAGCTTAAAATACGAATGTAAAGTTTTTTTTTAGTGAAATATATGAAATTAGATACGAAAGTGGAACGTTTAGTTTAACGAAAGTTAAGCAACTAGTGTTGTGGAATGGTGATCATTGTCAAATATAAAAATGCGAAAGTATTAGAACGTTGAAATGAGTTTTTATATATATACAATTCGCACAATATAAAGGACCTTCAGATGAAATAAGTCGATAAGAAAAGTTGAACGCCTTTTTGATTTTGTCTCGCCTTCCATTTATCTCTCTGCATTAATAATTGGATGAACGATAACAATTAATTAGTTGCTACATGTCTTGCTATCATCATAATGTTATTGATGAAATACGAGACAGGATATTCTTGTAGTTGTATTTTATTTATTTTTTAAATTTTATCTAATTGAAAGTTGATGCAATTAATCATTGAGTTCATTGATTTTAGAGCTGGCTCCGATTACAGATGTGTGTGTGGGATTGAAATCACCTGCAACATAATAAGTAAATAAACATCAAAGAAAATGGGATGAAAAGAAACGCGAAGTAGACTCGTAAATAAATCCGCGGTTCGAAGCACGCAAATAAAAAAAAATTGAAACTTATTTTTAACTTTTCGATATAGATTTTTGAGAAGAGCGACGGCGGTGGCCTTGAGTGCAGAATTTATTGCTGGAGAGGATTTTTTTTTAACTAATTTCTTACATGAATTTGATTATTTTTTTTTATAATTTTTATATAACAATTTTATTTTCTTAGAAAACGTTCTAATAATTTAGAATACTCTTAAATTTTACATTATAAATGATATTTTGTTAAAAATTGTCATCGCTCTAAATTAATTTAAACCCAGAAACACAGGTATTTTAGTGAATACAAAAAATCTAACTGTTACCATGATTTATACCAGCGTTTTCCAACCTTTCTAATAACATATTTGTTTATGGCTATAATGCGACGCAATTGTTTATATCAATCAAATTTTTGACGTTTTGTCACAAAGTGACAGCTGTCATTGACGTGATTCAATATTACTACAACATCTTTCTCTATATTCATTTAAACATAAACATGCAGGTATTTTCATGAATATAAAAAATCTAGTTGAAGTAAATAAAAAAAGTACGAAATTTTGTATTTCTGCTTCACATGTCTTCATTGTGACTAAAATCTTTTCATGATCTATACCAGCGTTTCTCAACCTTTCTACCTAACACATTTGTTTATGGCTTTCATACGACGCAATTGTTTTATAACATCAATTTTTTGACATTTCGACACAAAGTGACAGCTGTCATTGATGCGATTCTATATTGCATCGCGACTCATAGCTTGAGAAACGCTGATCTATACTATTAATATCATTTACTACATCATCTTTCTCTATATTTATTTAAACATAAACATGTAAAGTGACCCAATTGTATATAACATCAAATTTTTGACGTTTTGGCAGAAAGTGACAGCTGTCATTGATGCGATTCAATATAAGTTCGCGACTCATAACTTGGGAAACGCTGATCTATATACAATTAATACCATTTACTACAACATCTTTCTCTATATTAATTTAAACATAAAATGTACGAAATATTGTATTTCTGTTTCACGTGTCTTCATTGTGACTAAGATCGCTTTTGTGATTCTATTCTATTAATAACCACGTATTTCCATCATCATCTTTGTTATTTATATATTATTTTTTACATAGAAATAAAGGCAAAAAGTGAAATTATTGGCTAAATGAAAGAATCCATTATAACAAAAAAATGTATGAATATTGTATTTCTGCTTCACATGTCTTCATTGTGACTAAGATTTTTTTCACGATCTATACCAACGTTTCTCAACCTTTCTACCCAACACATTTGTTGTGTTGCTGTAATGCAACCCAATTGTTTATTACATCAAATTTTTGACGTTTTGACATAAAGTGATAGCTGTCACTTTGATGCTCAATTATGACTTAATTGATGACTCAATATTAGGTCTCGACTCATAGCTTGAGAAACGCTGATCTATACTATTAATATCATTTACTACATCATCTTTCTCCACATTAATTTAAACATAAATAGGTATTTTCGTGTATACAAAAGAAAATATAATTGTCTAAAAAAAAATAAAGTGCACAGTTTCAAGTTTCTTCACCGTGACTAAGATTTTTTTGTGTGTACCCTCTATTAATAGTGTCGCATTTCATTCATCATCGTTGTCATCGCTGTATTCAATTTTAGACAGAAAATAGAAAAGAATATGATTATAGAGAATATTTTACAACAATTAGACTTAAATAAATCGATAATATTCCCACGCTTTTATTACCTGACATTATTTCCTTGTTATTGTAACACGTGGTTTTATCATTATCGTTTGTTCCGAGGTAAATAAAAGTCTAGCTTTAAAAATAATTTATATACTATTTTTGTAAATTTTGTATTTAATTTAGAAACGAATTTTTAAAATTAGAAAAAAAAAACTTGTGTACATTTCACTAGGAAATGAATCCAAAAATAAACATGAGTTATTGAGTTGTTGTTTTTTTGATAGTAGAAAAGTAAATATGTATGATTTTGTAGTTTACTAACATATTACATTCAAATGAGATGCAGATTCAGTTGCAGTTTTGTGTTTTAAATATTTTAACAATGTCTTAAAAGTAATGATTTTTTTTGTGAATTAAATTTATCGTAATATTATTTAAATTATTTAAATAGTTTTTTGATGCAATTATGAAATATTCTTTAAAGAAGTATTATTAGTTTAATTGAAGTAAGAAAATTAGAAATGTTTGAATTTATGTCGTATTTCTATAAATGTTTTGATGAAATTTTACTTATAGAAATATTAATAAATAATAATATTTAAAAATCTCGATAAAAATGTTACACAAACTAAATTTTCTTTAAACTTAAAAAACTTAAAGATTTATTTATTTTTATTTTGATGCTATTTTGTAAAATTACTTAGAGAAATATTAATCGTTTATTATTAATTGAAACGTAACGGTTGGTTGTGTAACAAAATGGAATTCTCTTTTGAACAAAAGTTAAAGATTTATGACAAGTTTGATATAATACTTATAGACATATTAGTCGTTAATTATTAATTGAAGTGTAACGGTTGATTGCGTGACAAAATTTAAATTTTCTTTTAACATAAAAAGAATCACATGATTTATGGCTTACTTTTATGCAAACTTGAAAGATTACTTATGGAGATATTAGTCGTTTATTATTAATTGAAGTGTAACGGTTGGTTGCGTAACAAAATAGTAATTTTCTTTGTATACTTAAAAAAGTTAAATAAATTTTCGAAAAAAATTCTGATTTGTTAAGAGTGTAACAAAATTTAAAATGATTTTAAACTTAAAATAAAGAACGTACAAAAATATCTTTTTTTTAACAAATTTTGATGAAATTTTGAAACTTTACAGGGTGGCTCAATTGACCTGCAACTTTTCAGAACGCTGTATTTTTTTTTATTTGAAATTGGATTTTATTGAACCAAAAGCAAAAAATGTTGGAAAACAATTACATTTTTTGAATTCATTTCAAATTTTTGCCTAGAGCGCGAACTATAGCTCTGAGTTGGTTCACACGCTGCACGAATGTGGCAAACTGTGCGGTCAAAATGAAGTGTAGAACGTTGTCTCTCAGCCATTGTTGGTTTTCGTGTGCTTTGTGTGATGGTGCAGAATCTTCTTGAAACGTCCACTCTTTCTGACTAAAATGTTTGGCTACAGAGCACCTTCCAAAACTTGTTCGTGGTAGATAATCGCATAAACCTATTCGCCTATCGCACTAATATGTTTGAGTTCTATCATTGATAACTTTTTTTCCAAAAAACTGAAATGCAAATACTTTAGCAGGATTGTAAACAATAAAATCAGCTATCATTAGGCGAAATATGGACAGAATATTGCCAACGGTTCAAAAGTTATACCAGTTTTAAGTTGGCTGCAGTTCACCCTGTACTCACTTTTTCTTGAATGTAATTTTCAGCCGATTTGTTAACAAATTTATTATCATTTCAACATGTACTTAAGCCATATCAGAATTAGAAGAGACAAATGGCACGATAAGTAAGTTAAAATAAACAAATGTCATTATAATGCGATTTATAGTAGTCCAAGTTCATCTTGTCTCGCAGATAATACTCGTTTCATCCTTCCCTACACGACTCGTGCAGATAAATTGCAGCGAGAACATTACATTATTTGTGATCATCAACATCATCCAAAAGCATTCATCCAAATTGTAATGATGTAATTCAAGGACGTCAAAAATCATTCATGACTTCCGTATATTTCAAATATATATTTAGTAAAGAGAGAGATGAAGCGAGAGAGTGTGGAATTTCTTACAAGGAGAAACGTTTCTTGCGAAAAGTGTGTCGAGAGCGTATTTTTTTTATATATATAAATTTTTAACATTCCCGAAAGGGTATTTCGCTGCTTTCACCCCACGCACGTTTTGTTTCGTTACGTCGTTGTTATTATTATTATTTGCATCGAATGCTTGATGTGAATATTCATTGAGCAACGCGTCGATGTTAATGGAGAGACCAGGCAACCTTCGATGAATATAATTTGTACAGGACTGTGCGGATATCATGTACAAGAAAAAAAAATGATGTATATAAATATATAAATAAATAACGTTGAGATTAAATTTGTCGGACCATAATTAATTAGTCGATCTTGAGGCTTGTCGAAATTTGTTTTGCTTAATGATAATGTTCAGAGAGTTTCCTTCAATAATTCGTGTCCGTAAGAGACAACAATGATAACCTTCTTGTGATTAGTCGGTAGATATCGCGCGTTGGCGCTACAACATTTCTATAAAAATGATTATTATTATTAGTGTTTCTTCTTGTTTGTTATCATTACTTTATTTCTATTTGATAACGAGAATGCCAAAAATATTACTAAAAGGGAAACGAAACGCGAAGCATATGCGTAAACGGGATGATGAAGAGATGAGAGTAAAGCTCTCATCCAGATGGATGAATGGGAATGGGAATGAGCGTCTGCATACACGGGGGGAAAGTATAAATGTTTCATTCACATCGATCGTTTAAAACAAAAACAAAAGAAAAAACGAGTACGTATCCGCCGCCGCAGCCGCCTTCGAATGCAGATGTGCTTTTGAACCGAAAAATGATGATTCCATTGGGGCGCGTCTCGTAACTAGATATCACATACATCCTCATGCTCCTATATTAGCGCATTGCTAAAATTTTAGTGTTCAAGCATACACACACATATATATGTAAGCTGGCTGAAACTCCTGAAATAGAACCAAGGATCACGGGCAACATTAAACATGTTCGTCGGCAGACCAGGATAGCGAGAAAAAGGGAGAGAAGAGGAGGAAATATGTGTGTGATTTACAATTCCGAAAACCGCGATTATGTAACGTGCACTACACGCACGCGGAAAGACAGAAACTGCAGCGAGTGAACTGTCGAAAATAATAGATGACGTTTCAATTCGACGCATGACGTACTCGATTTCCGTACGTTTGTGCTATTTTTTTTATGTAACATTATAGCAATTGATTTGTTACTATAGAACGTGAAGAAATACGTCTTATAGAGCCGCATGCGGCTCTTCCTTTGATCAAGTGCGGCTCCCATTAATATTTTTTTTCTTTATGAAAATATGCAATTACATTAAATAAAAAAAAGAATTTGTGTATAAAATATAAAAAAAAATGGATTGTGGCTCTCTTTGGCCTTATGTGTGCCCACCCCTGGTTCAGAATCATTGATGATTATTTATAAAACGGTTTTGCGTAGATTTAGTCAATGACTTTACCATTGAATTTGTTTAAACTAAATGTAATATAATGTTCGTTGAGTTCAAACGCGCACTGAAACCGCAACCTCAGCGAAATGATGAATCTATACGATTATATACAAATTGTACAAGGAACTCGAAGATGAACCTTCTTTATAATCCTTTCACGCTAATAACGTAAAGTAAATATTGTTACGTAACTATAAAATGCAACGCGTCTCAAATGTGTCGGCGTATTGACTAATCTGCTGAGACGAATGATGACCAAATTAAGAAACGTTCGTATACAGTTAAATTACAGTTTAAACTCCTATAAAATTAATAGCCGAATATGTAAGACGTGTAGTGTAGATAGATGTGAATACAGAAAATGACACGAAATTTTAATAGTCGTTTAATGAAGAAATACCTCGCATAGTGCGGTTCAACCAATATCCTGAACCTGACTAATCGTGAATCTAAATACATACAAATACAAACAAAAACAAACTTGTTTATTAATTTATATTTTGCTGAATTAAAATTTAGTTTGTTTTGAAATTTTCAAACCGTACTATGGTGAATCTTGACTGATCGAAGCCGCACTGTGCGAGGTGTTTCTATACAAATAATTTATACTAAAATATTATATTTAGTATTCACTGAAAGTACTAAATTTGAGAATAAGCATTCAAATAGTCTCAATTTTCAGTTAATAGCAAATAAACTTATTTTAGTATTGATATAATCATTATATCTATTAAGTACACATATTTTTTTACTAAAAAAACTATATTTGACATTCAGAAAAGGCACTACATGTTTAAGTATTTACTTACTTTTTTAATTAGACAAATAAATAAATAATTTTAATCTTAGCTAAGAAGTACAAATAATTTACATCAGAAATTATAGTTAAAATAAAAATAATATAGATTAGATACGTTAGCAAAAAAATAGTCTCTTTTTTTTGTTCATAATTAGACAAACAAATAAATAATTTAGATGTCAACTAAGAAATACCATAAAGTACAAGATTTTTTTTTATTAGAAACTATACTTAACATTCATGAAAGTCACAAAATTTGAGCAATTGAAAAATAGTAACTTTTTTTGTTCATAATTTGAATAGTAGTTTAAGAAAACAAATAAAAAAGATGGATTAAATTAAGTAAATGTTAAAATAGTGGCATTTTTTTCAACAAATAAATGAAACACTCATTTGTCTCGAAAAAATTGTTAAATAAATCATTATACTTTTTATCATTATCTTAATGTAATTACTTTATTATTAATTCAAACGTAAGTTCAAATGATATTATTTAAATAACTGCACTTTTTTTTATCCTTCAAAGCAAATGTGTTAATTAGTATAAAAAAAATGTTGCAATACGAAATGTTTAATTTTTTTTTCATATCCAGAAATATACATAATAAATTCAAGTAGGACGCAACTTATCCTCCGTGGTGTATTATTTTATAAATAACATTCGAAATCCGATTGACTTTGAACACTAAAAATAGTTATTAATAATCATCATTGAATTCAATGACTTACAGATAATATTTAATATTTTTCTTAATATCACACACGTACATTTATTTATTTAATTTTTACTTGAATAATCTTCACTATTTTTTATTTTTACACTTTTTAAGGTGATATTTTCATTCGACTTAAAGTCATACAATTTTTCATGGTCTCCGCCGTTGAAACGCCCCAGTTTTATACGAATTAGAGCAAAGCAGCTAATAAGGACGTCGTGCCAATTGATTTCGCTTCAAAACCGAAAAATTATAATACACAATTTAGATAGCCATGACCGACTACGATTTGTTTAAATAGGAATCATCTGAATTCATTTATTTTTATCATGCAGTTTTATAATGCGAAATTATTCACATATTATTTCGTTGTCATTGCATTTTGTTGTTTTGTATTACGTAAAGAACCGAAAATGCGATTCGAAAACTTAAATAACTGCTGTTCATTAGAATATTTATATGCTCATTATATGCAGGTATTTTCATCGACCTTCAACGATTAACTAACTTAATCTTCTTTTTTTTTATCTCGTCAACATAGCTTGAATAGATTAGTAATCATAATATAAAAAAGATTGAGTTAGTAGATATTAGTTCTTTTATAACTGTTAAATGTGGTAATATTAATATAATAACAAATTTTGATTATTGTTTGTTGATACTTATTGAGTTAGATTAGTCGGCAACTCACGGCTACAATTTCTCACTTATGTTGATTGATTTCACTGGTAAAAATAGAGGTTGTAATTGTTACAAGCAATATCATAAAAATGTCTCTTTGCTCCAAAAAGGTTGCTGACCCCTGGGTTAGTTTATGTCATTGTTACACTGTAATAACATAAGCTAATCTAACCTAATTAACATAGCGATGCAATGACAAACTAACCTATAAATAAAAAAGAGCAACGTCACTGTGGCGTCTATTAAATAATTTTATGTACTTAACTTAATTATTTATATTTATCAAAAAGAAATGAAATAAATACTTATTATTAATTTGCTAAAATACTGACTAAAATGGGATCAAATTAACAATAGGAATGCTATCACGTTTATGATATGCGTGTTTTTTGTTAGTGGGTTTTACTTGTCTCTTTTTATTAGCAGTAATACGATAGAATCTTTAGATTTGCTTTATTGGCTAGTCAAGAATTAAAATATTTAAAATTGTAGTGTTAAAGATGAAATGTCAAATAACTATAATAATGTAATTAAATAAATGAGTAACGTCAATGTCGGTGATTGGTGTTTTTCATCATTACCAGCAAACTATGATCCAGGAAAGAAGCGAAAGCTGTCTTTAATGGTAGCAGCAATTTGTGTGTATGCAAGCAAGCAAGGTAATACGTTTTAGCTTGCTTGCATCATCGAGGTCTTTTTTAATGTGCAGTTGCACCGTTAATGAACGTAATAAGTGTTTCGCATCGAACTATTAATGAAGTGCAACAATCATAATAATAATAATGTGCAGCGCACGTAATGGTTGAATTTCTTGCAGGTTTAACAAAAAGATATAGGAAAAATAAAGAAAGAAAGAAATAAATATACGAACGCGCGTGTGTTGAATTTCGAGCCGATCAGCAGTTATTAACTTCTTTCGGTTGTATTCTCCGGAGAATATTGGTTCCATATACGTGTGTGTGTGGCATTGACTTTATTACATGTATGCGTGAAAGTGACGAAACGAGGAAATGACATTGGTTTGGAAGCAATGAAATTTCGCGGCATTGAAAAGTCTGCACGTCTCGCCGCTCCGACCGCGTGCGCGCCTGCCTTTAACACAGATCAGATGTTCTATGGAGTGTAACATGTTATAACAATACCTGCCTGTAATGATGATCAGGATGATGATTCCGATGATGATGTCGACGATGACGAGGATTCGAGCATCGAAATCCATCCAGATCGTCGTAACATCGAAATCGTGTTCGACGTTTAAAAATAGACACGATAGGAAATCCGTAGTGCATAGTAAGAAGCCTCAGACGCCGCGAGATTTATAAATAATTTATCGTTTATTGTTGATTACTTAATCTTTTAAATTAAACTACTAATCCATTCAAGATGGAAACGTAATTGCTTTACGCATTTGCATTTTCATTTCGAAATTTATTTATTTATAAATATCAACTTCTACAATTTTCAAAAACATCAATTATACCAGTGTTTCTCAACTATTGTGTGACATAACCTAAAAAAATTGTTTATAGTTGCAATGCGATCCAAAATAAAAGAGTATTTAGCTGTCACCTTGTTTTGACACATGGTGACAGCTGTCATTTAGCAACTCATAGGTTAAGAAACTTTTATAGCAATACTTCCGATATATTTCTGTACTTCCTTTTTTTTTTATATATGTATATACATTATGCATTGTATAACACGAACATATGTGACGATATATACAAGTAGGTTATGGAACCTAGAACTTCCTGTAGTCTAACAAGAAACATGCACTTCTTCGATGAAAGCTGTAAGCATCTCGATGAAGCTTTTCGATAGCGCGGTAACGTTTCAAAAACTAACAAACCAAGTATATGTTTTATATAATCAACACTCAATCACTATCAATTACAATTAAAAAAAAATCGTCATCAATTTCAAGTAGGTTATGCGTTCTGCTGGTAAACTAAATTTAGCTGAAATCGCCAATAAAAATATTCAATTAAAATAAAAAGGAAAAATTGGGTCAGCCAACTATTGCGTAAATTTTGTTTTTTCTTCAATATTCTATCTCTTATTCGTTAAATACGTTGTTGCATTTTCTATGATTTTATCATTCATTTCACCTTCAATTTTAATCATTGTTAGTTTTGATGTCATTGATTGTAATTCTAAATAAATATTTTTGTATTTAAAAAACATTGAATATTTTGTTTTCTTTTTAATCTTTTTATTTCATTATTTTCTACATTTTGCTTATTATTATATAAGTAAAGTAGTTTAACAGAGAAGGGGTCAATTTGTGGGTCGAGATAATGACAATCTCGAAATGACAGCTGTCACCATGTGTCAGATGTCAGTACTCTTAGCAATTAGGTACAGCTGCAAATATGTTGAGTCGCTCTGTAAAAAGATTGAGAAACGCTGCAGTAAAGTATAGTTTAATTATTAAAAGTAAATAAATATTTTTTATTTACAAGAACATTGAATGTTTTGATTTTTTTGTGGGACGCCATATTGACAGTCGCGAAATGACAGCTGTCACCATGTGTCAAAGAGAGAAACTGGTGAAGTACTCTTAACAATTAGATCACAGTACAATTGCAAACGAGACAAAAATATTGAGAAACGCTGTAGTAAAGTATAGTTTAAACTCATTTTGTCTATAAACATATCTTTTTTTTATATTCAAACGCTCAGTTCAGATTTGTAACTAAATCTGTTATACACCAATGACTCCAAACAATAGTTGATACATTTTTAGATGATACTAATAACATTTCACAAGAAACAAGAGGTGACATTGTGAAGCCTGCAAATAGACTTAAAACATGTGCAACGAAATTAAATCTACTCAAGTCATGTCAAAGATGTGTCACAAAATAACTTTAATTTAATTTAAAAGCGAATTAAGAAATATAAAAGTATTTCCTAGAATTTTTTAAAAATAAAAGTCCCAATATGAATCTATTAATAACATTTATTACATAAAACTAAACTTTTTGCATCCTGACTTTTATATATCCTTATTCTTTTTAAAGTTAATTTATTTACTTTTTTACTACAAAAAAATACATTTTAATACAGGAAATTATGAACTGAATCCTGCAAAAACCATTAAATAATCCTTTCTTTGCAATCTAAAAATAATTTCGTAAACTATTGAAGCATGTTTATATTGATTTTGTTTATGTGTGTTAACCTTGCATTAGATTAAATATAAAATCTGTACCGAGAATAAATTGAATTGATGAGAAAAAAAATATATATGAATATGTGGTATACACTGCGGACCTCAGGTCGATAGCCTTATGTAACCCGGTTTTTTTTGATCGGGGCAAAATTTCTTTCGTCTTTGAAAAGATGAATTATTATTAATCATCGACTGGTATTTTTGTTATTTTTTGAGATGTATTAATTAAGCTGTTTTAAGTTATCGTTATTCGATTTTTATTTAAAATCGACTCGTTTTATTTGTTGGCATTCATTAACATCGACTTTTATACGTTTGTTTTTTCTATTTATATAATTTTATTTTTATATATTTTGTGTATAGATTGTAGAATTTATACATTTCCATGATATCATCACATTTCTCCACTGTGCATTTTTACACATTCGCTATTTTTTTTAGTGTTATTATTAAAAGCAATTCAATTTATTCATAAATATTCAAATAATTATATCAAGATTCTCTGAAAAAAATGTAGTAATTTCAACATTATAGGTAAACTTTGAAATATTTCAATATTTAAGTTGTCTTCAAGCTATATATCGACTAATTCTGCATCGAAATGTTATTTATTGGAGGTTTTATAAATTTAAGTTATAGTTAACATTTTACAACTTTTTTTTGTAATAAATTATTAAAAATTGAAAACCTGTTTTATATACATAATTAATATGTACTAAATGTATATTTTTTGTGTGTAGAATTAAATTACTTTGTGGCACAAAAATATTAACAATGTTACACGTGTTCTGTGTTGTAAAAGTTTCGAGTTATGAGTATTATGTATGATTGTTACAGAAATTTACAACTTTCCAAAATTTCTGGATTTTTACTCCTATAGTGAAATAATTTTCCCAATATGAATTAATATAATATACGATAATATGTTCCATTTTGCAAGTCTTTTATCGTTAAGCGAGGTTTCACTGTATATTTGCAAAATGTGTTTTTTTTTTATAAACGTTATTTTTCTTGAAGTTTAATATAGTTTCTTGAGAATTGTAAGAAATTAAAAAAAAATGTTTCCAGTTAATCTACTAAGTATTTTCATTGTATTTCATAAATACGATTGTATAATTTTCTAAAAGTGTTAGAAAGAAATCGTGTTGTAAAAAATCAAAAAATCTTTCATTATTCTATAGACTTTTTTTTATATAAATATTATCTTGAACGATAATTATGATTTAGAATCAATATTGAGAATAGTGTTAATTTCCTGATTTTCATTTTCAGTTTGTTTAATGTTAAATATTTATTGAATTTTGACACAAAACGTTTTTATTGAAGTTCAATATCGTTTCTTGAGAATTGTAAGAAATTAAAAAAAGAAAATGTTTCCAGTTAAATCTTTGTAGTTAATCTACTAAGTATTTTCATTGTATTTCATAAATAGTTATAAAACACTTTGCATTTCACCTTTAGTACTTTATTCTTGAAACAATTTGGCCAAGTAAGGTTTGAAAAAATAAATTCACAAATTAAACCAATTTTTTTCATCTTTAACACATGCAGATTGTATAATTTTCAAAAAGTGTTAGAAAGAAATCGTGTTGTAAAAGTTCCGAGTCTTACGCAGGTAAATAATTATTACAAAAAATCTTTCATTATTCTGATTTTCATTGTAAGTTTGTTTAATGTTAAATAATTATTGAATTTTGACATAAAATGAGACAACTTTGTCACATTTTTAGATGTGTTATGTGAATATGTAAGGTGCTTGTACAATTTCCTAAAAGTATTATAACGAAATCGTGTTGTAAAAGTTTCGTGTTGAACGAGGATAATGCAGGTAATTTTGACGTATTTATTATTAATTTATAATTATTTTCATTACATTTCGTAAATAATTATTAAATATTCATACGAAAACTAATGAATTTGTTTTGTTTTATTTCAATTCAATTTATATTTGAAAGAATTTGGCAAGAATGTAACATATTTTTCTTTGCCAAATTCTTTCATACAAATTTAAATTTATATATATATAAATAAAAATCTATTAAAACTTAGATAAAAAAATTGTAATTAAATAATTAATTAACAAAAAAGATATTGTAGAATACGAATAAAATATCCTCGTTGTATCTAAATTGAGCGGGGTTCGGCAGCATTGAAGAAAGAAAGAAAAAAGGACGCGCGTATTTAAAAATAGAAAATGTGTGTATTGAGTGGGGAAAACGAAAAAAAAAATCTTCATCACCAGGGATCATGGCCGATGTTGATGTTTAATAAAACGGCTAAAACGTTATTTTTGGAATGACCTGCGTATATGCACACGCATATGTTTACATTTCCAATATTTGACGAAAAGATTTATTTCGCGCGGTGGGGACGACTACAGACTACTGTTGGAACTACCGCAGAAAAGGAAGCGTTACGCATCGAAGCGCTCATTCTAATACTTCCTAACCATCATCAACTGATTGTGGTGAAAATCCCGACAATTAAAATACCGACACTGAAAATATAGACAATATCAAAATCCCGACAGTATCTTTTATTATTTGATATAGACGTGAAACGTGAAATAATTTAAAAATTAGCGTTATTACTTACTACGTGAATACGTCGAACGAGAAAATATAATCTTGACGGTTGTAAATGACCGACAAAACATCGACAAAGTTGAATGCGTTAGAGAGAAAGGATTGCCAAATTATGCTAAAATTTTCGGGATTTTGATAATGCCAACATTATCTACTGTTGTTTTTTTTGCAATTCTTGGTTCTTCTCTCGAAAAACCGGATATACAAGGAAGGTTGATTAACTGGAATATGATTAATGCTTAATGATAATATGTACGTTAAGTTTTTTTTAATTTATATATATATATATATATATATATAAATTAGAAAACTGAAGACGGTTTTCCTGATGATTGCTCTGGGTTCAGAGGGTAATCGGTGATTGACACACATTAACACGCATGTAAATAGTTTAATCATCGGCGCCGGACGTCTCTTAACAACAAAACTCTGTGATCCTCCCAATCTGCGTTTCGTGCATGCACAACTTGCGCCGGATCTGGTTTCTAAATGCATATGCTCTTCAAATTTAGATCTTTATTTACGAATCCACCCAGCCACATTTCGCACAGTTAGTCACCCTTTTTTTACCATTAATAAACCGCTCTAACATTAGATAATTACGTAAACCGATGAATTGCAACAGTTTTTTTTTATGTAACACCTCGCTTCATTACCTTATTTCCAATTAATAATCAAATTATTTCTTTCTTAATAATCTTATACTAATATTTTTTGCGAAAATCCATATTTTTCATAATCTTCAGATACACTTATTTTCTATATATTCAAGAGACCTTCGGAAACCGTTTGTCACTGTCACATTGCACTTCTATTTTATTTCCTTTTTCGAACGTCTCCAGTTTGCAGCCTTCGCTGTACTCTTTTTTTTTTCCTTTTTAATTGTTTTGTTTATATAATTTTGTTCACTACGGCTACTACAAAACAAACGCAATCTTCGGAATTGTTTAAATTCTATATTCTGTATAATAAACATATGTGTATGTACGTGTAACTACAACAGATTAGCAGTTGATTGGATGGTTGGTCTTTCGATTCACTCCATTATGCAGCTTGATTAATCGTAATTATAACAATATTGATTGAGAAACACGACTTTCGATATCCTAATGGTTCCCCCATGATTGCTAGATCCAATATCATATGTATATATTTCGTAATCCAAAGAACAAATGCAACGTTATCTAATACCACTAGATTTTGTTGTTATAAAAAACCAGTTTTTTAAATAAATTTTAATATTTGAAAACCTAGTTTTAAATTTGAAAAAACTAAAATTAATTTATAAAAAAAAATTATGGAATTTTGTTCTTAAGGAAAATACTAAAATAAAGAAAAAAATCTTCACTAATGGTTCACTGGTTTTGTATATTGTATTTTGTTATGCAAAACTCATTTGTTTTTAGCAATTCTGATATGTTTAGAAAAAGCCACCTAACGAAAATCAGCATAATCTTGTAACTACTAATACAGTAATACCTCGCAGTAGTCCGGATTCATTATAGTCCCAGGTTTAAAAATTTCGAAGAGAAACCAAATTTTAATTACACGAAATTATTTTTTCCCCCTTTATACAGTGAAAACTCTTTTTGTGATGCTTATTGTTGTATGTATTTAGTTCTTCGATTAGTCCGGTTTCAAATAATCCAGAGAGCGATTAACAGTACTATTCGAGGTATTCATGTACTTAAATTTGCAATCAAATGCCTAAATGTATAGTTTCTCCACTGTTGTTAATAAAATACATTAACCTAAGGCGGAAATACAAACAAGGTAAATATTATTACATAAAAAAAATGTATTATTTAATTATAATTTACATAGATTTAATTGCGGTATTTGTATGAATAATTGTTGCCCAAGGACTTGCTTCTCACTTCATTACACCTATGATATCTAAATAAATAAATAAATGAAACACGAGATATATTTTGCCGTAGATTGATATTATGTAAGAGCGCATAATTTTTTGTTGAGAGAGGGAGAGAAACGGTTGTATCTGAATAAACAAGAGAACTTCTTGCATTCCTCAACGATTACAAACGTTATAAAATGGCATCTGCAAGAAATGGTTTTCAGAAAAGCCATTAATGGACGGGATGGATGGTAATAGAGTCTGCGAGCGGTCCCATAACATTTGAAAAGAGATTCTGCATTTTGTTTTTCGCATCGATAATTGCGTTATTGCATCTCTCGATTTTCATGTTAATTTCATTCTGCATCTGCAGAATATGATAATTCTGCCTGTTCACTTCCAAATGTTGCATTTATTTAATTAGTATAATGTTTTGAAATAATCAATCTTTTACGGTTACATTGGTTATAAATAATTGTATGTTTAAATTAGGTAAAAACTGAGAAAATTATTATTGTCAAAGTTTTTTTTTTTTATTTTCCCAAAAATGCAACAACTTTTGCAATTGTAACAACATTTACAAATTGTATACAAAAAACACATTAATTTGGAAAGTGAAATAACCAAATTCTCGTAAAATTTAGTTAACTAAGCTCTTTCTTAATTGTTGCCAAATCCCAAATCCTATTAAAACTTGTTCACTTTAGCCCTTTACTATGAGGCTCACTTCAAAATGTAGCAAGGAATTCTCTTATAAACATAATAAGTTTATAAATATACTTGTGTGTGAGTACCGTCAATGTGGATTTCTGCGTTTTCACCTTCTGAAGATTCTTCGATTCTTCTATAAACTAAACTTTTCATATTCTTACGAAAATGTAAAAAAAATAGATGTCTTATCCGACGAAATATCGTATTTAATATGCAAAGAGTCTAAAAATTATTTTTCACTGTTTTTTTCAGTTAAATTTTAATTTTTGATAGTTTTTTTCTCTTAATTGTATTTCGAAACATAAAAAATTACAAACTAATTTAATTGATGGAAGTTTTGTGAATGGAAGTGATTTTTTTTTCCCATAAAGTTTATCTTTCACGTAAAAATCATTGTCATAAATATATTTTCTGACAACTTTTTTTTGTTTATATTAATCAATACAGCAATTTTCGTTTAGTCCGGTTCCCAACAATCCGTTATATTGTCACAACCAAATAACACGCACTATGCGAGGTGTTACAGTACATGATTAAAATTATTGTTAGTTTTGGATAATTCGATAATTAACCCTTTGTGGAATGGCGGATATATGCGCCCCAAATCCTTTACATAGAAGACTTTCGCAAAAAGAAAACAGTTAAAAATGGGACCTTTAAGTTCATATTTTTTTCTTGAAAGTATTTCAAAAGAAACTAAATTTTAATTGCGCAAAATAAAAATAAATTAAAAAAAAATGGTACTGCTTTTGTGCTGTTTAATTTTTATGCGGTTTTAAAGTCTATTATTACGGTTTCCAACAATACGCACTATGCAAGGTGTAACAATACATGATTAAAATTATTGTTAGTTTTGGATAATTAACCCTTTGAAAAGTGGCGGATATATCCGCCACAATCCTTTACATAGAAGACTTTCGCAACAAAAAAAAACATTTTTTTTTTGAAAATACATATTACATATTTTTTTCTTGAAAGTATTTCAAAAGAAACTAAATTTTAATTGCGCAAAATAAAAATAAATTAAAATAAAATGGTACTGCTTTCGTGCTGTTTAATTTTTATGCGGTTTTAAAGTCGATTAGTGCGGTTTCCAACAATCCGCACTATGCGAGGTGTTACATGATTAAAAATGATTGTTAATTTTATTCTTAATTTGATGAATTTTGTGAACTCGTATCGGTTACAGTTTGCATGAACAAAACGATTGCATTTTATATTCGCCTGTTCGCTTTGTCTCTCGTCTGAGGTCATTAGCCCTTTCACACGTACGTTATGCAATAACGTACACATCGCATGATACTGTTAATATTCGGTCATCATCATCTGCTGTACAAAAACGATCATCAATAAACAAAAACGTAATTAAATTAATTGGAAATTAATAACCGGATGATTCAGTTGTAATAAGATTGATTTGGCACGATGATTGATTTTTGGGGCCTCCGCGCGCAAGGAAACAAATCTCATTATATTCATTTGACCATACATCAATGTCAGGCGAACGATTTACCATAGAGAGAGAAGAAGAAAAAAAACGTTTAGCCAACGATTGATATATTTCAAAGTCGATGTATTTTCGGCGTGACATCTGATCGATTGGACTTTCTTCGCGTTACGTAATTTAAACCTTCTTTTGCAAGAGGCGAAGAAAGAAATAAAAAAAAAATAAGTATTGAAAGTTGACAAGATTAATTACTTAACTGGATCTGGACTCAAATACTTTCGCGAAATGCTGGACGCTGTGCATGGATAGAAAATACAACTACTGTTGTTTCTTAATAATTTTCATAATTCTTATTTGCCTGGAAGTGTATGTGCATAAGTTTCTGTTGCGAGAGATAAAAGAGAAGGACAAGGAGAGATGCTTTGGCGAGAGGAGAACCTGTTTGTGGATATGGCGGCAATCGATTCTTTATCTCCCTCGAGCAACATACATTCCAAGACTAAACAATTTTCAAATAGAAATATGAATTTAGCAAAGAACAACAACAACAAAAAAAATACTAATAAAATACAGACCGAAGAAAGATATAAATAAACGAAATTGAGCGTAAAACGAGTGCGATTCATTAATTAGCAGCGTTAATTTGATGCGTGCGACCCAGTTAGAGCTACAACGGACTTAATTCATGATAATTTTGGACAATTTGCAAACACCCACCCAATGTCTGCGATCGGAGGAAGAGGTTTCAGCAGCAGCAGTAACATGAGAATTCTTTAATTTTTGTCTTGACTAATTCTTGTGGGACTTCTTCTGCAGTATTAATACAATAATATACTTAGTGAACGTGTAGTTAAGAATAATTAAAACGGAGTACGTACGAGGTTCTCCTCCGTGCATGCTAACGAGGATGATATCATCGGAGATATGTTCGCAGCAAGATGCAAATACTTTAAAGTAATTTAATATGTTTTATAATTATTGAAACAGAATTTTTAATTAAGTCTATCAGTTTAAATGACGACGAGGCCGCATCCGAATTAATAATGAGCACGAAATGCGAAAGGCGAAACCAGACGTGGTTTTCCGCAGACGGACGGGTACAATCATCTCTTGTTTAATATCATTAAAAACGCTAACATCAATTTAAAATAACCGAACAAAAAAAAAAAAATTAAAAAAAAACAAGGAACTCGCATGTCTTATAAATCAGATCGGTTAATTCGAAACCGGTGATTTTTATTTGCTCCAAATCGTTTAATAAAAATTATTGTCCGATGATAATTCCAAGACGAAACGTATTTATATTATATTAAGACCACTTGACTTATCATCATTATCACCACCAAATTATATTTGTAATATAATGAATTTTATTATAAAAAAACGGATAATTAACCCTTTGAGAAGTGGCGGATATATCCGCCCAAATCCTTGAAAGTATAATTAATATTATAAACTGTTATTATAAATATACAAAATTATAATTTTTAGTACAATTAGCAGTGTAATTTTATTCAAACGCATCTCAAATTTCAGTGAAAATGTTCAGATATTTCTTTTGCTGTAATGTCGAAATACGATTTACAGTTTAAAGTTTAGACGGATCCATATTCTAAGATGATTTCTTTACATAAAAAAAGTATTTAGTTCATTGGTGAAATTAAACACTCAAAACTATATTTCTAAATCGAGTTCGTATTCTGTCAACTTTAACTGTTGTATCAACTGAAGTTATATCACAAAGTTCATACATTTATCAAAGTGTTAACCCTTTGTTACTCGCGTGGCTTCTGAGAAACTCCGTTAAATGATTTGATAATTTTATTATTTCTCAATGTTAAAAGGTGCTTCTTAAAAATTATATATGTTTAATTTATTGAAAAATTGTTTAGTGAAAAAAATAAATCTAAAATTTGTTATTTCAACATTAACAGAGATATCCAAGAAATTGGCCAAAACTACAGTAAATTTCACTATGCTTATACATACATCAAATTAGTAACACAGTACTTTTTTTTAGTTACACATTTAATAGTAAATAATATTGGGTGAAGTAAAAAGTTCTGAGCGTTTTGTCCCATACATCCAAACGATTTTCTGGCTTATCTTCAGTTCCTGGACAATGGTATAAGTGCTCGCATGCCGGTCATACTCGACGATTCCCATGATTTTTGACGAATGAACTACCAGAGCGTCTCATCTTCAACGTCCATATTACGGTTTGGTGTTGCATTCCATACTGTATTGGGTCCATAGATAACACACATTTTTATGGCCGCCTGCTCCGCTTTTCCCCATAGTCGTAGTGGTACTGAAGAATGTATCGAATTTTCTCTTTTTTTACCTCCATTTGGAACGCTCTAACACACAACTGGATTCACTAAATACAAGAACTTATTTAAAACGTTATGTCGCCTTTAAATCGCAGTATAGAATGATAAGATGCAACGTATACATCGTGAGATACGACTCTACTTTTAGTTAAAAAAAACTATTATATAATTAGTACTATAAGATATATGCTTAAATCTAAATTGATTTCGTTATGTAAAAAATGTGACTTATTGGACAAAAATACATTAATATTTCGTTATAGATTTCATTGATTGGCTTCATATTAATTAATTTAAAAAAAATGTTAATATTAGCAAAATAATCACAATTAATTCACTTTTATATTTACATCAGATTTTTTTTAATCTAAAAATGGAATATAATATTATAATTTAGTTTAAAAGAAGAAATGTCAATTTATTTCTTGTTTTATTTTTGTCAGTTCTTTCTACTACTCTTCGTTACGAAACATACAAATTACAATATAATTTCATGTTCATATTTTTTTTTTGTAAATTGTAATTCAATTTGATCAAAAAACACCAATTTCACATCAGTCTTTTTATTCAACTTAATAATTTCCTTCACCAATTGTTACAATATTTTTCCTGTTTGTTATATTTATTATTTAAAAAAAATGGACACTATTAATGAGGTGATAAATGTATATAATTATTTCGTTATTCACTAATACAATTTGGTTAAAGCATTATAATAGTATTAGAGAGAGGATAAATCAAATAGCAGATGACGACGAGTTGCGCGATTATAAAAGTTTTAGGATATTCATGAGATCGAAAATGGTTTTCGAAACGGTAGCCGCCTTCGACGATTAGGTCAAAAACACATTAAGTTTGACATACATGGACGGAGGATTCGATAAACGCTCGACAACCGCTTTTGGACAAACATAACTTAAACAAACGTAATATGCTTTAAATTTGGAGATTACTTACTAATACTAATGTGAGCGACGGACACGGAATGACAAATCACAGACGAGATTGGAAACGATTTCGCATTCCACCGACCATTAAGAATGAAAAAGAAATGTACACTTCCGAAGAATTTCTAGAGAATCTTAAGTAATTTTCGTTACAAAAAAAAAAATATGGGTTATTGATTGAGCAACTAATCTGCGAAATTATTTTCTAATCTCGACAATTTACATAATTTAAATTAAAATTTAAAATTATATAACAATAATTACATTTTTTTTAGTCGCAATCCACAAAGTTTGAAGCGCAAAAACAAGAATAAAAAAATAAAATTATGGTTATTTTGATAAGAATTTTTGAACGTAATTTTACGTTGTTTTATATAATAGTTATGTATTAAGGCAACATCTTGTTAGCGACGCAGTGATATAACGTGCAGTGATAATAAGTGATTTATTGTCTGTAATTTCGCGTAATTATATAATTAGCACGAAAGTTGATTGGAATTGTTGTAAAATTGTGTGGCTCGGAGCTGCTACGTGTTTCCAATAATTTATGGAAATGCTTGAAGTTTGTTGCATTATAAATCAAAGTGGACGGAAGAGTTAACATGAAGAATTTTAATTTGTTTCTTTATTATTTTATAAATGAATTGCCAGCATTAACATGTACAAAATACATCTTTTTGAAATTGAATTCTATATAATAATAATAACAAAAAAACTGCGATTAATGAAAGAAGCCAAAGTTTTTTAAAAGATGTATCGAAGAATATCAATTTTTTCTTTCATAAATGTAATTTCACATATTGAATATTACAAATTACATTTTTTTTCATTAAAAACTAAGTTACTTATGAAGAATATATCAGTTAATTTTCTAGTCGAAAAGAAAGAAAAGTTGGAATACTGTAACTAGTTGTGTTTTTATATAATTGTTATAATGAAATTTTTTATTTGAAGAAGAAAAAATATTATTATTTGCAAACTAAGAAATAATGAGAATTGATTCTAAGTAAGAAACAAAATATGCAAATAATTATAAGTTTTTAAGTAACATTTCTCAAAAACACAATCTTTGTAGCTTTTGTCAAGTAAACTTTGAAAAAGATCAGCAAAGTTAAGATATAAATAGATTGAAAAATTATTATCAGATTGTTTTTATAAATTAAGAAATAATGAAAAATTGATTCTAATTAAGAAAGAAAATATTAAATTATTATACAAGTTTTACGTAGAAATACTCAAAAACGCAATATTTTTAGCTTCTGTTAACTAAACTTTGAAATAATTCTGCATAGTTAAGATATAAACAGATTGACAAAATATTATTAGATAGTTTTTGTAAATTAAGAAATAATGAGAATTGATTTACTAAGAAAGATGAGCTTGTTTTTGTAAATTAAGAAATAATGAAGAATTGATTCTAACTAAGAAACAAAATATGTAAATAACTTTTAAAATAATTTTAAGTAGAAATTCTCAAAAAACACAATCTTTTTAGCTTTTGTCAACTAAATATTGAAATAATTCTGTAAAGTTAAGATATAAATAGATTGAACAATTATTATGAGATGGCTTTTGTAAACTAAGAAATAATAAGAATTGATACACTAAATATGTAAATAAAAATACAATATTTTTAGCATCTGACAACTAAATTTTGAAGAAATCTGTAGAGTTAAGATATAAATAGATTGAACAATTATTATCAGATTGTTTTTTAAAATTAATAAATAATGTGAATTGATACACTAAGAAGCAAAATATTTAAATAGTTATACAAGTTTTTAAGTAAAAAATCTCGTATTTTTACTCGTATGGTGAAATAATTTTCCCCATATAAACTAATGTAATATACGATAATGTGTTCCGTTTTGGAGTCATTTCTCTTACAATTTATTATGCTCGTTAATCGAGGTTCCACTGTATGTAAATAATTATAAATATTTTCAAGTAAAACATCTCAAAAACACATTTTTTTAGCTTCATTCAACTAAACGTTGAAATAATTCCGTAATGTTGAAAGTATAAATAGATCAGAGTTTATAGACTACCGAAATATTGTTTGAAACAAATAAAAAAGTAGACTTTTTGGTGTATAAACTAAGTAGATCCGCACTTATACGACACGTGTTTGTGTATTTAACCGAACGAAAGTGAAATTCGAGTGTGGAACCCAAAAGAGCAAAAATGAATAATGTATTCAGCGAGGATGAATGCTGAAATAATAACGAGAAACGAACTCGGCATATTTTATTATCCGGTTTTCTGTCGCACCTTCATAAATCATCATCACCATCATCATCATCATCTTTCTTCTCTTCGCAGTTCAACGATATCGCTATTTATTTATAATCCGTTTTAATAAATTTATTTTAATCGTTGCATTTCTTACTTTATACATTTATGTAATTTTAATTGGTACTGCATAATAAAAATGTTCATTTAAATCAATGATAATTTATATATTTAAATTATGAGCAATTGTTTATTTACGTTCGATTTTCTGGAAACGCATAATTGATAAACCCTTGATTTATGCACTCCGGAATTCGTGGATTAATTGTATTTTATCTGAACAATACGCGGATAATAAGTATTTAGCCAATTATCACGGACAAAATGAGCTAATTAAGTGCAATTGTTTATGAACCTACTGTGCATATTACGATGACATTTGCCTCTCGGTCGACAGCCTGTCATAAATTATCAATTGTAATTTATTATTTATTCCTCAGTATAAACATGCAAACAAACAGTCGCCGTATAATCACTTGATCATTAATAAATAATAGCGTGTCTATAATTTATTATAAATGCATAACTGTATTGAATTTAATCTTCTTTTTTTTGTTCATTTCATTCATTTTTCATTTACTTTTATTTATATACAATCAACGTAAATCTACTACGCAAAGATAACTGCTGTTTTATTTATACTTCACTTTATCATCACGGCTATTTGTGTTTACAACATTTTTTATTGTCTACAATTAATTATTTTAACAAATTCATATCAATGTTACTACAGTTTTTATAAACTTTACGATTTACGATTTTTAATCACATTTAATTTGGGAATTTAGGTTATATGATTAAAGTTGTCATAACATAAAGATGACATGTTTGACATTATCCTAGTTATTATTTTACATGATTATTTTTGAGGTCTTTAAAAGTCTATTTTTTCTTTTCAAATTAGTACTTTATTGAAAAATCCTACTGTATGAATGAGATTGTCATAATTCTTGACAAGTTTGAAGAAGTACCAACATTATTTCTTAGGACTTTGAAAGACAACACAATTTATGTTAAGCAATCACTGTGTTAATTTATTGAAAAATGTCAACTGTATGAATTAGGTTTTCATAATTCTTCACAAGTTTATAGACGTACCAACATTATCCTAGTTGTTATAATTTTTTTTTTTTTTTGATATTCTTAATCCTAATATCGTTCAAAGTCAACAATATTTGTGTAAATTTTATTTTTTTAATCAGAATTAATTTTGGATTTGCAATAAAAACATCTTATTGAAAATGTCAACTATATAAATGAAGTTGTCATAATTCTTGACAAGTCAGAAGTGTCATAATTTTTAGTTTGTTTCTTGATATTTTTGACAGAAAAAACAACCTGACGTCTTTGAAAGGTAAAATTCTCGAAATTTAATTTAATTATAAGTTACTATTTTCTACAATTAATTAAAGATAAATTAATTAATGTGCATTAAATTAATTCATCGTTTAGAAATTAATATACAATCAATAATAAATAACGTTTTATTATTAGAACAAATATTGAATATATAGCATAATGCGATCGATCTAATTCAGCGTTCATCGTGTTTGGAATAAAGATGTCCACATGAAGGAATTTCTTAAGATTGATAAATAATTCATGGACGCACTCGGACATTAATTATAAACATGAAATACTTGTTTTCCGTCACATTAGACTGCATTGGGTCGATGATATTACGTAAATAAAAAAAAATATGAATAATTTAAACACGAAAACTTTGGGCACCGAAAGACACAAATAATTGGATAACGTGGGCAGCGTGCGGGTGTAAACGACCAATATTATTACATTATTTAGATATATTTCTTAAGAGCAGATAGTTAAATAATAATTAGATTTTGCAATTTCTTCTATAAAAAAAATTTAATTTATTTTTTATTAGTCAATTAGAACAAATAACTAGTATATATTAATTTATATATATTATATTATATAAAATTATGGTTAAAATAATGGATTAGGGCTGTGTAGGATTATTTTCGATAAACAATGATGACAGATGACATTGACAACCAGTTTGGAACATGAAAGAGCACTGTCATCCACCCTTCGAAGCATAATGTATGCTAAGTAGGGCTTTAGGAATGCATATATGATGAATTCACTATTATATGAAACGAAAATTAAATTGGTTCTTCTCAAAAATATAAATAAATGTTGTTAATCTCGATGACTAACGTCAATTAGAATAAACATCTGATTCATATTATTTTTTATGTTGGTATCGGTGCATAAAATAGATACACCAGAAAATGTATTAAATACAGTTTAAGGATATATATATGAATCTTTCGATAATCAATATCATCTGACAGTATTTTCATCTGGAAGAGCTTCGAATGATAATCTATACCAAGAACTGGATAAAGGTGATTATTCGAAAAAAATATTGTCAAAGAAAACGAAGATTAAAAAGTCTCTTCTTAAAAACATAAATGAGTGATTCAAAGCGTTTCTTGTTAATCTCTTTGATTAACACCAATTAGAACAAAATTTCTGATTCATATTTATTTTTAAGTTGGTATCGCTGAATTTAAATTGAAACAACTGAATGTATTGATAGAAGAATGAAGTAGAATAAACAATATTTTTTTAAAACATGGATCAAGGTAGTGTAGGAGTATTTCGATAAACAATGTCATCTGACAATTATTAACAGTAGTGTCGTTCATCCTTCGAAGAACAATATGTGTGTGTTGCTGTCCAGTTTTAAACGATTTGCTGTGAGTATTATATGAGTTCGATTCTTCGGTTCCGTCTCGTCTACCAGAGGTAGTAGTAGATGCGAGTGACTTGCAGTTTCAGCGTGGTCGAGGCGCGCCTTCTCTTGTCCCCGTTGTGGCCTATGCCCACACGAAGACATTGTTTGGTGTTTTTGGTCTTAAATCCGCTTGAGGTCCCTGCAGATGCTGCGCTTGTCAATTAATCAGATCTTTATTGCCTTCCCTGCCCTGTTACAGGCTAATTAATATTAATAGCTTCGGACCATATTTATAACAAGTCCAGATACTATTTGTAGGAAAGACTATGAATCATGCTACTACTACTACTACAACTACTACCACGAGCAGGACCGGCGCCAGTGTTGATTCAGTCCTGGACAAACATGCATTTCAAGCCCACACAACATGAATTTGTATTTTTTTAAATTTGCCGCCCTGGGTCAATGCCTACTTGGTCCATTTGGCATATTCCGGTTTGAAAATTATACAATTCTCTTTTTGTGTTTTCTTCGATTAGTCCGGTTTTAAATAAGACTATGCGAGGTATTGCTGTATATATGTTATCTTGGCATTCCCCCAGAAGAATCAGCTTTAATCTATGGAATGAGCCAAAACAATGAAATGATTCTAATAAGTGTTACGTAACAAACGGAGTGACGATGCGATTAGTTTCACGTGCAATTTACTAATGTATTATTCCATTGTTGCAGCATCGAATGGGCCAATTAAGGAACACATTAGCGATGTGGAATACGTGAAGCCAATGAAGATAAGCCCGTTACCACTGAACAATCACGATCTGCTCTACGATCAATTGAGAAATCACATAGGTAATCGTTATTCGCGAAAATCGGATTCGTTCCGGCGTTTCGCACGCATTAATTTTGATTGTATGTGTTTTTTTCAGATGAATCTCCTAATAATAAGCATCACAGCGGCCACTTCAGAAGTAAAAGTGCAGAGGTTTGGGACCCTCATCCGCGCTATGAGATTGACGCGTTTGGTAAAAAATTAGAGCTTGTTCTGATATATAACGATAAATTTGTTTCACAAAATTTAAATGTAATTCACATATCGATCGCATCCCGTCGGACACAAAGCGCTTAACTCTTGCTCTTTCTGTTCGCGACCACAGGTGATCCACGTGTGGGAGAATTACACGCAAAGGATAAGGCACGATCCGAGGAGCTCCGGATGTTATTACTCTGGCAACATCAGCGATGATCCCCATTCTATGGTCGCCGTCTCCTTGTGTCATGGAATGGTGAGTACTCTGAAACAACAATATTTTCAATTCTCTAAAGCAGTGTTTCCCAACGTGGGGAATTCGAAAATGGACACATCTATAATTTAAACGTATAGCGTACTATGTATATGTTACGTAGGGGAAATAAGAATTTTAGAAATGCAAAAAAACAGGCTGGGAACCACTGCTCTAAAGCGAATATTCCTTCCGCCTTTTACTCATATATTAAATTGTTGTTATTAGTATGATTTCATTGCATACAAGTAATATTTTAACCATAAAATAAGACAAAAAATTGCAACAATTCTTCCTTGTGCTTTGAGCATTCTGAAACTACTAGGATTTATTACAATTTACGGTAGTCTAAGACAAACCTCAAGCAAAATTGAATAGAGAATAAAACTTTCTATGGTCCAATTACGTAATTTATAGTAAGTTGGTACAATTATTATTTTTATTACCATAATTTTATGAGAATGAAATTTTATTGAATAAGAATTATGAGAATGAAAATGTAATTGAATAAATATAATGCATGTAAATGTATAAATAAATAACGTTTGTCATAATATATCGAAATGGGAATGGCAATAATAGAGAAATATTGAAAACTTATTAAATCTAACTGTTATAATTTTCCTTTAAATCATTATGTGAATTTGTTAGCAAATGATTGAGTGAGATGGAAATAATTTTCTAATTACATAATTTCCATTGTTGACAGTTACTTAATTTAAAAACTATTAATTAAATATTAATTGAATTATGCACACATTTCTACGTGCACAGTTTATATAACAAATTAAAGTTTTAATTAATAATCGGAAGGTATCAAGTTGTTAATCACGTCAGAATTAAACGTTAATTAATTATACTGCTTGATCGAATACATTTCCTGTAATAAAGTCATGTAACCGATTACGCAACTTCTGTATTAATAATATAGTTATATGAAGAAACAATCATCAATCGTTGGGGCGCAAGTAATAGTTTTTTTTTGTAGAGAGGGCGCAAATTAAATATTTGTCCGAAGACATAAGAATAATGCAATATAAATTGTTAATTCATTAAGAAAATAACGATTATTTTTTTCTATTTTCTATGATTAAAATTGGAGGATTATTCAAACACCGTTAATGGTTTCATTGAATTGAATCGAGGTTATTGTCTAACCATGATGAGTGCACAGATGAAAGCCTCCTTTGACGAACCTAAACATATTTATAACACATTAAGCAACAATATAATACACATAAAACTACAGTTGAACACCCGACGTACATAAAAAAAATATATATATCAACGATTACACAATTAATCGTAGATTGAATTCGTCACCCACGGACGTCGCGTTGATGATTCCATACTTTATTCATTTTTTATTGCTTCCATGCAAGCAACTATCTATCTCGAAACATGTTAGATAAGTGTTAAGTAAAACAAAATCTTGTAACACTTCGATACAACCTACTGTTTCCACTTTAAGAATACTACTTAATATCCAATAATTCGCCGGTATTCAGTGTCGCCAATATCCCGCACTGTTTGAAATCGGAATAAACGAGGACTTTAAAATACACAAAAAGTGTATGAAGCGAAATGTGTGTATTGTTTTTATTTTGTTCAATTAAAATTTTACATTTTACAAAGTTAATCCATAGCTGTACTATGCGAAGCATTATTTTCAATTCTGATCATGGGATCACACGAATTTTAGATCAAGAAAACTTATGCTAACACAAAGATTATTTATTTTATCGATTGAAATTAACGATCAAAGATTCGAGTACGCACATTTCAAACAATCAACTTCTGTCATAACTCAAAGTAACATTCAAATTCAATTTCGCAACCTCTACATTCTTTTGATTTATACGAAACTTATATTTTTTTTTGTATGTGTACTGGCAAAATTTTAAATTTACACTCTGGGAATCCAACCAGATATTTTTGTCTCACGTATTGAAAATCCGTTTATTTTGTCTTGGATGAACTTATGTACATTAAACGTTGCCAAATAAAATCTTATTAATTATAAGATCTAACATCAAATATCATAGACTTATTGTAAAAAAATTATTTACATACGGAAATTTCAAATATATTTGTTGTAAAATATTTATTTTGACTGCAGCAAAAGTTTGTTGTATTCCAACGCAAATTACATGGAAACATGTTTAACATTGTGTACGCAAGTTTGTTGACTTTTTAAAACTTATAAATATGAATTATGGACCATCGTTCGAGCTAAAATTATATGTAATTTGAGAAGAGGTTTTACTTTATTTGTTTCCTCTTATATTTCACGTCTTCTCGTTGCTTTTTATATTCGATATTGCAAAGAAAACATATATTTCTTGAAATGCGGCGTATTTTGAAAATAGCAATGCATATAAATTATATATTTAAACGGACCGAAGAGACTGTTGAATATAACGGTGAGTCAAATCCGTTTTCTTGGTAAATTGAAGGAAAATAATTAAAATCTGTTTCGTTTCGCGTCTCACGAAAATAATTTGTATAAATTCCGAGATGTGGAAATCATTTTAATTTTAATACAGTTATTTTTCTTCAAATAAATCTTTTTTATGAGCATTCCCCCTGCACATTATTCGCCTTGAATCAAGACCAATTTCATCAATGTTCATTTTCACTTTAAAAAATAAACGGTTTTAGAATTTTTTTTTTTAAATAATATATAAAATGAAACAATAAAACATATTTCTATTAAGCAACACCTCGCATAGGGCGGATTCGATTTGTCCGGATTCAGTATAGTCCGGTTTTTAGAACAAACTAGTTTTAAATAGAGCAAAATAAAGAGTCTAGTCTCTTTTTGTGCGGTTTACTTTTGTTTGAATGTATTTCCTCGATTAATCCGGTTTCAAATAATGCTGTACTCTATACAAATCAATAACAAAGACCGAAATAATAAATATACACACAATTTTTCATATTATTTAACATAATTATTAGTATTTCATTTAGTATTTTTCTTATGAAAATATGATTCTAACTAAGAACAACTTATGCTTGAAATTTAAAATATTCTCTACTTTACCCTATTCTCAAAACTTGATACACATTTCCAAATATATAATTGAGTTTCCATCAATATACAATATTTATAAAACAAAATCTATATTAAAATATATAATAATCAATTTCGGGTAGATGTCAAGTGATAAACAAGAATAAAATAATATGCTATAAAAGTTTACGCATTAAATGTTCAGGTTTTATGTTTGTTTTTGGTTGCTGCAGTATATAAATTGCGAATTATATTTCGAATGGTTTTACAATTAATTTTTTATTCTCTTTCCATCGAAACTTAAAAGCTGCAAGTTTTTATGTGTTCCTCAAAGTCTATAAATGAATGTAATTAAAAAAATTTAAAAAATTGTTTTGTATATAAAAGCTGGATGACTACATGAAATGTAAACTGTTGACTAAATTACAACTGATTCATGGATAGTAAAATGAATCAGAGATATAGGTATTTCTATCCAAAAGAAACCATTTAAGTGCCCAGGTGGTCCGCGTGGTTATGGAGATTTGTGGAAGCCGCATTGACAGTTTACGGTTTCGTTCCTTTCAGGAATCGAGCGGAAGAAACATCTGAGCGGAGAGAGAGAAAAGAAAGGCGTTTTATTTTGTATTGCCTAAACAAATCTCTGTTGCGCTCCGAACGATTCGGCTTTAATCTGAAGAAGTCGTAAACGCTAATAGTGAGTTATACACAACAGCTAAAGGATGGGAGTGAAATTATAGCCGTATGCACGCACACACACACACAATACACGAAAATAAAATTGAAAACCTGGAAACGATGTTTGGGTTATTGTAAACATCTCCGCCGGGACACGATTACCCTCAAATTCGTTCTATAAACATGTAACAGCAACTTCAACACGAATGCATTGTACGCGCTCCGTTGCGCTGGTTCGCCCACGGATAGCAATAGTGTGCCCACTCCTTCATTTGAATAACGGCTCTAAATTAGTGTAGTGTACATGGACATGCGCTTGTTGTGCCGAGCGAAGAAAGTGGTTACGCAAGTTCGGCTCTCCTGATAGCGCAGGATAAACATTTATATTACTTAATTTGTTTATAATCCTCGGGACAACATTGAGCAAAGATTCTTCTGTTGTACCACGACAGTACAGTTAGCCGTATTGCGCAAATGGTTCTCTTTTTTTTATTTAAAGAATATAAAAGGAACACGTGCGCTTTCAACATTTTATAATCCTGCAGACTAATTTCGTTCATTCAAATGTGGATGTCCGTCCATTAGTGCCTTTGCGATATGCGGCAATCAATTCATTAGTACCGTTCTTTAGAACTCTTTTATCCAAACTTTTCCTACAGGATGATTGAAGATGAAAAGAGAAAAGGCTTAATTTTTATTGCCCATTTATTTTTACAGCGTAAATCATACGGTTTATTATTTATTTTCTCTCATTTATTTTTAATTTGCACAATTGCAGATGGCACATTTTTATTATTTATCTCACTCTTTACTCTAAGTAAAATAACTAATATTGAATATTCAACTTTTTTTAAAAGAAATTTTTGTAAAATATTTTAAAATAATTTAAATTATTATTGAAGTTAAGTCAAAATAGTTTGTTTATATTAATTAATAACATATAGTTCGGCATTGATCAATCCGGATTCAGTATAATTTCATTTTTTTTAAATAAATTCTCATAAATTACACAAAACTTATTGTTTTGTTCATTTATACTGTAAAGTCTCCTATTGTGCGGGTTATTTCCATTTTATTTAGTTCCTCAATTAGTCCGGTTTCAAACAGTTCAGGAACCTTTTAACAGCACTATGCGAGGTTTTGTTGTAAATTATTACATTTAATTATTAATTACAAATTGGTATTCATTAATTATTTATTGAATTAGAAATGAAAATTTGAAAATATTAGTTATATTTAGAGTAAAAGACTCTGGTCAATATCCCAAGTTCAGTTATACTATTATTTTTATAATGAATATTATACAAATTCATAAATAATTGCAGACAAATAAAATACGAATGAATGAATGAATAATTGCGAATAATTGTGTCTTGTCTATATTAATTTCGTTGTAATTGAAACAGGTCTACGTGTACTATTTATATGTACATTTAACTATTTCAAATAAACCCATGTTATTCCTGTGTGGTGTACAACATTTTACTTTATTTTTTTGAAATTGGCTCACGCAATAGTAACGAGTCTCGATAATACACGTAAAAGCACTCAACTGAAGGACAACCTACTAACAAACACAGATATCCGCTGTTGTGCATGTAACAAATGCATTTTCTTATATCTGCGCAATCTGACCTTTGATTTACACTTACCATTTTTTTTTCACCCCAACTGCAAATCTCTCTTGCAAATACAAAGACAAACTTGTTTTTTTTGTAGTTATTTCCTTTGTAATAATATATGTTACATTGAAATTCATGAAATTGCAAATTTTTCAAAATTGAATAAACCAAACGTAATTTTATTGATGAAAACTCTAATAAACTAGTTCTTAAGATCATGCATTTTTTGTAATGAAAAATTCAATTTCATAATTGGATTTTCTTAACTTTGTTAATAGAAAATCTCTTGAATGTTTACAAATCCAATGCAAATACAAATCAACTTTTGATATTTTCCTTTTTAACTTATATATTGAGATTTGTAAAGCTGCAAGTATTAAAACCTGAATACTCCAATTAACTAGATCTGAAGACTTTTATAATTGGATTTTCGTAATTTCGTTATTGGAAAATAATCTATCCAATGTTTACAATTGTCATCAAAGATCTTCTGCAAATACAAACTAACATTTTTGTTATTTCCTTTATAACCTAAATATTGAGATTCATAAAACTTCAAGTATTCAAATCTTAATGCTCTAATAAAGAAGATGTGAAGAACATGCATTATTTTTGTAGTCATAAAATACAATTTTATAGTTGAATATTCTTAATTTTGTTATTGAAAAATCTATCCAATGTTTGCAAATATAAGTTTCATTGAGATTTATAAAATTGCAAAATAATTGAATGTTTTATTTATCTGCTTATGGTAACTATATAATTTAATAAATGAATTTGCATATAGAATTGAATAGATAATTGTTGGAAAATATTGTGGAGATGCATGCAATGATTTGAATGTATGTAAATTGAATTTCGTATTTTTTTTTTATGTTGGAAACATTTTCCAATACATCCGCGCGGAGGTTGTAAATCGTTTTCACATTTACACATCCCACATGACTACGGTGCAATTACCTCCTCTCCTTTTTTTTTGTCTTCCTCTCACACCCACGTCCATACAGCATCAATCACTCTCCCTTTCTTTCGAGCGCTTTCAATTTTAAAACAGAATCTCTATGTAACCAATCATCGTCCGACGAAGCGTTGCACCCTTCGCAACTAAATTACGTTCACGCTTCGATTCATCCTCTCAATTGCAACGTTAAGTCAAACAAATCTTAAGCGTTTGTGTGTTTGCTTAAGCTCAATACGGAATCCATTTATTTTCATCGTGCGTACTCCAGTTTTCTGGGATGCTGCACGTAAACTATTTACATCAAGTTTGTGAGATCTGGGTCGATTTATTCTAGGCAAAATGAGAGAAATTAGAGTTGGAAAAGTGCATGACGCTCTTCGTAGGTGTATCGAAATCCAGATGTATTTTCGTTCCTCTCGTTACCTGAGCTGTTTTTTTTTTTTGTTGTATCGTTTTTTTCTTGGGCCATTAATTTGTTTCATAGTTGAGAGGAGAAGGTGTAAAACTATTGTTTAGTCTGGTCGCGTGAGTGAGGCGCGACACGATGATAAATAAACTCCCAGTTCAATCACATCGGATACTACACCAATAACCGCAAATAACGTCATACACAAATAAATGCACGTATTTGTGATCACTCCATTCATTTATTTTTTTTTGTGTCGTTTCGCGATTCGCAAAAGTGTTTAGTCTGTGCACTTATTAATTATTTTTTTAATGCATTTAATGAACGTTCTTGATTCATCCAGTATATTAGCAAGTAAGGTGTCAAAATTGAATTATAAATTTCTTTTTGAAGAAAAATAATATTATTTTAATGAAACTACACTTATTATAAGTGTATTTCAAATACACTGCACTACCGTTGCGCTATGTAAACGCAGCTTAAAGGTGGTCGCTTCTGGGCGGTCAACCCATTACCGGAATATTGACTTCATTGAGGTAATCTAACACCTGGCAATACGAGGTCGGTCGTTGTCTTGCATAATAATGAAATCGTAACTCACGAATATTACAACTACATTTTTTCATTGTTATTATTTCCTCGGCGATATTTTCTCGAAAGAAATTTGCATGCAGGATTTCCTACTAATAAGGATTGCGCGTCTATGCGTGGTACTTAGCGTCATCGTCTCATACTCGTAAGTTCACTTAGATTGGTCGCGTATTTTCGGCATCAAGGATACGCGATTCAATATTCTGATCACCTGTAATTTGCTGAGTCAAAAAATAAATTAAATTGAATATTTCGTTGCTGTTTAGGAGATTAAATTAGAAATTGTAGGAAAATCCTTTTCTAATCGTTTCGAAATCCGTTTTTCTATTACAATCAAAGAAAAAAAGGCGGATATGTATTGTTTGAGTTATGCTAATCGCGTGATTATGAACAAAAGATAATCCATAATTTGTTTTAATCGTGACCTATTTTTTTGTGTGTAAATATCAAATTGTTGATTTTATTGTAATTTTAAATTGTTAATAAGTTTGAGGAATTGTATTAAATGTTTGAAAATTTAGACAGGATACATAAAAACGAGCGATTGGACGTATTACATCGAGCCGGCGGAGGATTTCAAAGACAACGCTGTTATGAGTACGATTTTGCATGTGATCAGGAGAAGTCCCATTGGTGTCGGGAATATCGACGACTACAGCGATGCAGATCATTGTGAAACCCATCAAAGTATGTTCCATTCTATTTGTTGATTGAGAGATTTCAAAAAAAGAGTTTTAACAAATTGTAGGTGATCGTGAAGAAGAAAACGTCTTGTTCGACGAGGATGTGATCGAAGTGAATCATTCGGTCAAGAAGCGAAGTATAATGCCGTATGGTAGAGTCCACGTGGAACACAATGTGCAACCTTACATAATCGAAATCGTCGTTGTTGCTGACAAGAAAATGGCTCAATACCACAAGAACGAAAGTATGCTGAGGGATTACATCCTGACGCTGATGTCGCACGTAATTTAATATTTTCTCTATATTGTTCTAAAAACCTTTTAAGTATACAGTTTTCAGGTAGCACTGTTATTTAAAGACGCCACCATAGGTAATCCGATAACGCTGGCCGTCGTCGACATCATCATCCACAACGAGGAGAAGGACGATCGCATGACATCTCAAAGTAACTATATCTATATTTTCTGCGACAAGTTGAGCGTTAACTCTGTTCTAAATTCTTGGTATATTAGTGATGCTGAACAATTTCTGTTTGTTCAAACAAAATCACACTAAGAAGCACGACGTGGCGCTCCTATTAACCAGAGGTATGATTTGTAAGAGCGCTTCCAGAAAGGTATGTAACACTCTGGGTGTAGCCGAGGTGGGATCCATGTGCACCGATTCGAATTGCGCCATAGTCAGAGATAAGGGTTTATCCACTTCATACACCATTGCGCACGAGCTTGGACATGTGCTCAGGTGTGTCCCTTAAGTTTGCAATTGAAATTGACTTATTTATTTACAACTTTTTGCTATGTTACACAGCATGCCCCACGACGACGACGATAAATGCAAAAATTACAATGTGGAAACCAAAAACAACTACATCATGAGCAAGGTCCTGCACAACGATACTAAACCGTGGCATTGGTCGAAGTGTTCCAAGCACTTTCTCACCGAGTTCTTAGAGTAAATTATCTACAAAAAATCAGGAAATATCTGGATTAAAATAATTATAATGTTTTTGCAGTTCTCCTAGATCTTTCTGTTTGAACAATATACCAAAAACATTCATGGAAAAGAAACAACTCGGAGACACAATAGAATTTCCTGGTGAATCCTTTGAAGGTAACAAACAGTGCGAGTTGGAATTCGGAGCTCGCTCGAGAATATGCTCTTTTATGGTAATTTCAATGTCTTAACTACTTGCAGTTGAATAATGTTAAATTGTTATAGCCCTACTGCGGGAGTCTCTGGTGCACCACGGACGAATACGAATCGGACGGCTGTAGAACTCAATACATGCCTTGGGCCGACGGCACGTTTTGTGCGCCAGGAAGGTAATTCTTCTTAATTGTTATAACCTTAAACACAATTTATGCTATTTTCTACTTGCAGGTGGTGCCATCATGGTAAATGCATAGACCAAGACAATAACATCAAAACGCCCATCAACGGATCCTGGGGTAGCTGGCAAAACTGGGGTTCATGCAGCAGAACATGCGGAGGAGGTATCAAGATGAGCATAAGAGAGTGCAATAATCCTCCTCCTGCTTACGGCGGTTCGTACTGCACTGGCGGTCGGACGATGTATGCATCGTGCAACACCCAGCCATGCAAATCTTCCAAGGACGATTTTAGGTAAACGAATCAAATATGTGAATTGATGCCCTATTTTATTCTTATTCTCTTTCCAGACTGATTCAGTGTTCGAAATTTAACAAACAAAACAAAAGTATTCCCGGCCTTGGGGAAAATGTCACCTGGATTCCTAAATATTTAAGTAAGAAATATAGCTATAGCATGATGTTGGTCAATATTAGTGAAATTGCATGTATTTTTGAATAGTGCCGCACTTAAAAGTGGAATACTAAAGAACAGTTTCAATATTATAGCAGACAAGGATGACTATTGCAAACTCTACTGTCGCCCGAATACGTCCAGCGAGTATTACCTGCTTCAAGATAAAGTTATCGATGGTACTAAATGCGGCTTGAACACTTTTGATATTTGCATTAATGGCATATGCAAAAATGCCGGCTGTGATAATACATTGGGTTCCAATGCATCGTTAGGTAAGTGTGATTCAAGCTATCAAACTTTGCAATCAGTTTTGATTCGCATTTAGTTACGAAAGAAATATAATGTCATGTCATAGAGGGCTCTTCAATATTGTTGTTTGTTTTTATTTTATAGATGAATGCGGAATCTGCGAAGGGGACAATAGCACTTGCGAAATCGTCAGCGGCTTCCATAATCTGAGCAGCTTCGGATACAACAGTATTATTAAGATACCAACTGGTAGTTCGAATTTATTGGTGACCCAAAAGAATAACGCGGATGACAATGCGGACGAGAATTATTTGGTTCTTCGCGATAGCATCACGCAGAATTACATATTGAACGGAAATTACGTCATATCGGTGTCGTCCAAGGAATTGGGGTATGGTGGTTTGACTATATTCTACAGTGGTTCCAAAGAAAACGTAGAGTCTCTAAGGACGGAAAGAAATTTTAAACTGACAAAGGACCTGCTGTTGGATGTGCTGAGCGTCGGTAATGTTCGACCGCCGGATATTCAGTACAGATATACAATCAGCAGTAAGAACGCACCTAAGTATGGATGGACATACCAGGAAGATAGAAGATCCACATGCTCTTCCATCTGCGATGGCAAGCAGACCTTGAAGAAAGTGTGTAAGCATCTGGCCAAGAACTTTGTGGTCGAAGATAAAGATTGTAGAGGAATAAGCACCAGCTACGAACCTAAAAATTGCAATACGCATTGCGTACTCCAGTGGACCGTGGTTTCGAAAGGACATTGTTCTGTTCATTGTGGTCAAGGGTGAGTCAAATTATGATCTACTAATGAACGATGCATGTTATTTAAATGGACTATAGAATATTTATCTGAGAAACGTACAATGTTTTCGTTTTAAAATAATATCAACTCATTGCTTTCCAGAAATCGAACACTTACATACAATTGCGTGAAGAAAACATTATCCACCGGAGAGGAAATCACCGTCAACGAGAAACACTGCAGTGCACTGCCTCCATATAATCCATACGAAATTTGCACAGGATCCTGCGATTCAACGTATTGGCGATACAGCGATTGGTCTAAGGTCCGTTGATGTTTAATGATTACTAAATGTATGGTATACTAATTTAATGTTGTTTTAGTGCACGAAGACGTGCGGTGGCGGTAACCAAATGCGGTCAGCCGTATGCACTGACCAGTTCAATAGAAACTTGGACGATTACCAGTGTAACCTCAACAAAAAGGTTCTGAGGCAAAGATGCAACACCAATAAATGTCCGGAATGGAGCATCGAAGATAAATGGTCAACTGTACGTCCATTCTTTTCATTTTTAATTACATATCTTAACAGCAGATTTGTTTAATTGCAGTGTTCTGTTACCTGCGGCCACGGCTACAAAATTCGACAGCATGCTTGTCACATAGATGGACGCGTTATCGATGCGAACCAATGCAACAGAAACGATTTGGGAAAAGTTCGCATGGAATGCTATACAGCGTGTACTGATCCAAATGCGGTGTGGATTACTGATCTGTGGAGCAATTGCAGTTCCCCATGTGGACCGGGAACTCAAACTCGCCAAGTGACTTGCGAGAACAAGGAGTACCAGAGATTGGACGATAATAACTGCAGCCATCTGAAGAAACCCAGTGACTTCCAACACTGCGATAACCAATGCTCTGAAGAGGAGGACAACAATGTCATCAAGTTTTACTGGTGGTTAACGAGTCATTGGTCTGCCGTAAGTTACGAACTTCTATTTTTACGTTTCAATTCTAATCATTTCAAAAGTGTAATAGCTCATGCAGAGGAGGAGTGAAATCTAGGCGTGTTGTTTGCATCAATATGCATCACAAAGAAGTGGACAGTAACAATTGCGATTACCAAAGTCGACCCATCGATCGTGCATCTTGTAATCAGAATATAAAATGCAATTGGGACGTGTCCATGTGGACCGAATGTAATAACAACTGTGAAAAGTATAGATTTGTATCATGTCCATCATCGTACTGTGATCATACCAAGCAACCCAAATCCCGGCGTATTTGCAAGAGATGTCCGGCCAACAGAAACCATATGCAAGATAATCGTTATCGCTGGATTATATATAAATGGAGCGAGGTATGTATTTTATTCCTTTCAGAATTTAAATATACAAATTAATACTGTTTTTACATTTATAGTGTTCGGTGTCATGTGGAAGAGGAGTTAGAAAGCGCGAAGTCAGTTGTGTAGACACGAAATTTGATACCTTCCATAAACACTGCCCAGAAAGTCAAAAACCGAAAACGACTCAGGTGTGCGATATACCCAACTGTAAATATATGATCAGGGGCGATGCAGACTGCAGCGATTCCAATTGCAACGATCTGTACAGATGGGTTCCCGGCAATTGGAGCGGGGTAAAGTATTTTATATAAGTAATAATAGTCGTTAGTAGTATAAGTAGTTTTTAATCGAAGTGATCCACTTGAATGATCTTTTATTCTATTATTATAGTGTACGCATACCTGTGGTAAAATGGGTCGCCAGAAGAGGAACTTAAAATGCATTCGAAAAGCAGACCAAATTCCCGTGGAGAAATGGAGGTGCCCCAAGCATGCTAGACCCAAGCGCAAGAGGAAATGCAATCAGATCAGATGTCGTCACGAGAGCTGCAAAGATGTCAAACATCATTTACAAACTATAGAGAATAAAGATTACGTACTATCCGTAGAGGGTCGTGATGCTTTGTTGTATTGTTACAAGATGGATACGAAAGAACCGGAAGAGTTTATAAGCTTGAAACCGAATACGGAAAATTACGCCGAAATGTATCGAAACCGGCTGAGGGATAGCGAGACCTGTCCTTATAACGGATATCGAATGGATCACTGCGACTGTGTACCATGGGAAGACCAATCTGGATTTACAGTCTTCTGGAAAATTCGTCTGAACATAACGACTATGCAAATAATCCGTAACTACCAATTCTAAAAAATCCTTTTACACTTTTACTGAGCTTCTTTCGTTCCAGCTGATGATTTTACTTTTTCCTCGCAAAAAAAACATTCGGGCAATGTTAAAGTACCATACGGAACTGCCGGAGATTGCTACAGTTCGCAACCAAACTGTATCCAAGGAAGATTTTCGATTGATCTGACCAATACTTCGTTCAGGCTTTCGAGGAACGTTGAGTGGACCGTTGCAGGTTACAAAGCCTCCAAATTAGTGAACTTCGAGGTGAGCATCAACAAGCAAATCCCATACTACATATTAAATTCTTGTCTTTCCAGGATAATAAAGTGATGGGAAAATGCGGAGGATACTGCGGCCATTGCGCCCCTCGTCCTGACATTGGTCTCAAAATCGAAGTTACATAATAAAATAATTGCTCTCTAATAATGCGACATTGATATATTCATCGTTAGTTTTTAAGAAAATATATAATGTAAGCATGACAGAAAAAAAATGCACTCGCAAAGTCAAAAATGTCAGTATTTATTGTGTTCTTATTATTTTTGTAAATTAGAATTTAGAACTTTCGAATCGAAACAAAAAAGTAGTATATATATAATGCGCGCAAATAACATATGTAAATAACTCCATCCGCAAGACACTATTATTAATTCGAATAATTTATTAGAAGACATCTATTATTTACATTTAATTTGTTTTGGCATCGTTTTAGATGTCAATCCATGACATATTCTTATTTATTTATTTAATATATGTTTTAAATACTTATTGATTTATTTATTTATTTATTACTCCTGTTTCATATAATGAAGCTGCTACGAATATACGTAATCTAAATCTTGAAGATTCGGCGATAAAACAGGACTGCATTCCGCCATGCATTTTATGTAGGTGCTGTGCTTACAAAAACTAGTTTTGCTTGTTTTTCGCAGTTCAATGAATCGTAACAATCGACATGCAAAGTACGTTGTGAATAGTAGCTCTCTTCCATTTCATCTAAAATCGGATACTCGTTAAGTCCTGCGTACGTGTATTCTTTATAATCAACTACGTTTACAAGTACTTGCATAGCAAATAATATAATTGATAATGCTGCATTCGTAGCAAGAAACCATAGTAGCAAAATAAGCTATAATCATCGAAAATTGGAGAAAATCAGTCAAGCAGAATACAAAAAAAATACAGGTATTTCTAAATGAGTAAAAGTTTGTTGTGTTCTAAAATTATAGAAACTATGGTAATTAAAAAAAATCAGAAATGAAAGTATGAATCGAACAGAAATGTCCAAATTTAAACATGGAATTGTTTCTGTTCGTGATCTTGCTAAAATCTTCGCTGTCCATCGTATTGAATGATTATTGCAAACCCAAAGAAACGAATACGCCGTGCATGTTCAGATGTAAATTCGGTGAACAGTGTGGAATTAAACCGACTTTCAACGTGCTCACAATGGAAGAGCGAGAATGTATTCTGGATGAGCACAATCTGTACAGGGATAAGATGGCACGCGGCGAATTCTCCAATCATTTCCTCCCCAAAACGAGCAACATGCATGTCTTGAGTTACGATAAAGAGGCCGAATTCATAGCTGGCTGTTACATAAAGCAATGCATCTGGGGTCACGATAAGACTCGACTGACGGTGAAGGGTAGAAACCTAGGACAAAACTTGTACAGTTACTCGGTTTCGGTGGAGAGGAACACACTGAACTGCAAATTGCTGAGGACTTCGCTCGACGGGTGGGTGAACAATGAACTTAAGTTCCTAAACGAGAGTAACGCTGCTTCGTGGGGTGAAAGATACACCTTCTTGTACGAAGCTGGTCATCTTACGCAGGTCCTGTGGAGCAACACTAAGTACGTGGGCTGCGCAATGCTTCATTCCAGAAGAAACGGCAAAGCATTTCACGTGTACGATGTGTTCTGCGACTATCTCCCACCGGGAAATTATCGAAATAAAGCCATGTACAAGAAGGGAGAACCGGCCACCGACTGCGCCCCGCTTAAAGCGAACGACAGATATAAGCATCTGTGCGGTCCTATAAGACCCATAAGCGAAGACACATACATACCTCCAACGGACGCTCCCGGAGATATGCAATTTAGTGAAGATAATGTTAACAGTTTTAAGTGCACCCCATTCCTTATTTTCACCATAATTATTAATATTTTGTTCATATTATAATTAAACACACTGATGTACAAAGTATATTATTAATTTGATTTTACAGATTTTATATTGATTAAATCGCAATTTTGACGTGAGTTGCCGCTTGTAAATGCCAAAAAATAGAATAATGATATTAATCCTTGTTGCGATATATTTGCAATTTGCACAGGGTATTGTTCTTGAAGATTATTGTAAGAAAGATATGCAAAACACTCCATGTTTATATC
Source organism: Nicrophorus vespilloides (assembly GCF_001412225.1). Lineage (NCBI taxonomy): Eukaryota > Metazoa > Arthropoda > Insecta > Coleoptera > Silphidae > Nicrophorus > Nicrophorus vespilloides. Next base: position 401,832 of record NW_017096512.1, read on the forward strand.
GATGCGAATTGAACGTGAAATGTGGACTGCAGGAAGGTGACTATAAAGTGCTAACGAATGCTCAACGAGAATGCATACTGGAAGATCACAACAACTACAGAGACGAGATGGCCGGAGGGGCTTACGTGAAGAATCACATTCCTAAGATATCCAATATGAACGTGCTCAGCTACGACAAAGAGTGCGAATTTGTTACCGGGTGTTACATAAAGCAGTGCATTTGGGCACACGACAAGGTGAGGCGCGGCCTCAACGGCAAACAGATGGGTCAAAACTTGTACTCGATGACTGCGACGAAGACTATGACCATGGACTGCAAGTTTCTCAGGAATGCGCTGAACGGCTGGGTAGATTCCGAGTTGAAATACTTGGACGCAAATGTAACGAAGGACTGGGGAACGTCCTACCAGGGATTCAAACCTGCCGGACACCTGACGCAAGTGATGTGGGCGAAAGTTAAATACGTCGGATGCGCGATGTTTCGCTCCAAGAGGAAAGGCAAGAAGTACAACGTGTACGATATTTTCTGCAACTACAGTCCGGCCGGCAACGTGCTCAAAATTCCCGTCTATAAAGCTGGCCCACCGGCGACGGAGTGCCGCGACGGTCAATCGGTCAACGAGTATTACACGAACCTCTGCGGTGTGATCAGACCTATGAGTCAAGACCTGTATGTAGCACCAGATGATGCACCTGATATGTGGGACGAATCCAGTTCCTGTGTCATCAATATTTCGCTCGCACCAGAGTTGATCATTATCCTAATCAGCTCCATAGTGAATCTAAATTGTATATGAATAAAACTTAAATATTTCATCATAATAATAACATAGTTTTGGCAACAACGAGATTTATTTAACAATTTGAGATAACGACAGTTTACGGACTCAGTTTTCTGAACGTGTTGTCAAGAACGGTGTCCACCATATGATCAATTGGCTTGATGATAATCGGGATAGTCGCTAGACCGATAGCCGTGACCGCCCACTTCTTTGGCATCTTACCTAAATTCTTATTGTTTTTCAACAAGTATGCGGAGGCGGCACAAACACGATTTATCGTTAAACCGGGTATTGCGACTGAAGCCAGCATCTGCCACAGTAGAGTATCTGCGGCGGTGTAGACCACCTTCTTCGTGGCAGCACCTCCATCGTGGCATTTAGAACTTTTGTCGTAGGTATCGGCGAGAACATATAAAGTCGCTACTCCGTAGGTGGCGGCAACCCATTTACCACCAATTATTTTACGAAAAGCTTCTCCCACTTCATTCGCATAACCTAAAACGGTCAAAATTAGTCTTGTACTAAATGGAATAAGCGTCAACTTACCTAAATACCTGACCGGCGTGTCTCTGTATAAATCTTTCGTCGGGGTTTCCATACTAACAGTTTCTTTTTCGTACATTTTAAACACGTTTACTTCTATAGTTTTACTAGCAGGATATCATTAAGGCACACTGCAACCCGCTCTACTTCGTTATATTATGTAATCAGCTAAATTGATATCATGATTAATGTTTGTTTCAATAATTTAATATATAGAAGTTTATCCTCTATACTATAAATTCAAACGTACACATATAAAGTAGACCAGTATTAAGTAATTTTTCTGTTTAAAATTACTGGACAATTTTCAATGAAAATGATAGCGAATTTTGAATTGAATTAATGTTGTTAGCTTACAATAAAAAAATATAATATTTATTAGAATAAGAGAACATAAATAAATGTGTTTTAAAAACCATCCATTTCGATAATTTTAAAAGCTAATGTACAATCAACGATCCAATCTGCAGGTACGTGTCGCAACTCGCTCATCCTATATAGAAGAAGCGGAGCATTCCTCGCATCATAAACAATATAATTGAGACAACTTTTCAATTTCTTCGATCCTTTGGCGTGGTAAGGATACTGAACGTCCGCCGAATCCACTGTTCGTTCTGCAGGCGGTCTCACCAAAAGTTTTCCACCGCCGGCCTCGATCATCTCGCAAATCTGACACCTATTCAAAACGAAATTGTGCCGCGAAACTTTCTTCAAACTGTTGATCACGTGGAACTTCATTCCGTCGAACAATCTCGGCTTGCGATACAGCTTATTCATGATGCAATCCTTGAGCGGTGCCGATAATTCCTCGGGGAAATTCAAATTCAAGGGAAAATCAGGGGAAAAGAGAGACTCGACGTTTCGCTCGTTCACCAACGGAATTCCATTCAAAATAGCCATAAGGCTGGTGTGCTTTTGCAGATTGTCAGCTTTACCGTAAATAATAACATCAGTTTTCTTAACGTTAAATTTACCGCTGCATACTATAGTTCGGTTGGTCAATACTTTTTTAGTGTCATCGCTAACGCCTAGTATCAAAGCTTCTTTGATCTGGGCCACGAAGAGTTGTTCTTTAGTTGGTTGTACTTCAAGACCATTCGACCTTAAATCATTCCAATTATTATTAACATTCGATTTAATAATCAGACAACTCACATCGCAATGTTCCCCGAGAAGTCGATTGATTTGGGATCCGCTCCAAACTCCAGCAAAATATCAACAATTTTCTCGAACTGCAGTTCTCGGGCTTGATGCAACGGTGTAATGTAATTCTCGCCCGGCGCATTCACCAAAGCTCCTGCATTCAGCAGTTCCCTCACGCAGTCGAAAGCATTGCTCTGTACACCCTCGTGCTGAAATTAAATCAATTTCATACCTGATGGTAACAATTATATCATAATTTACCAATGGAGTCCAGTTGGCCCAATCGACTGCGTTAACATCGCATCCGGACTCGATGAGTTGCTTAACTTTGTCCAACTTTCCCTGTTTGCATGCTACGTGCAGACCAGATTCGCCTTTGCTATTTCGCTTCATCGCTGTCTTTATGATATGTACCTGCTGCGGATTTTGCGTCGCAGGAATAACAATGTCTGAGTCGGTTCCGTTGATTTTCGGTATGTTATTGATGAGGAAACTTTTGTCCGCGTATTTATTTTCCATTTCCTTTATCCAATTTACTATCTTTGCAGTGAAATTGCATGGACCTTGGATACCTTTGCCGACGCCGCATATCGCACATTTTGATGAAGCGCAGGCAGCGCACACCAAATGTCCGCACACCTTCATTTTCACAGGATCATTGTATACTTTTCCGCTAAATTATTGAAATAAAATTTTACAGTTCAAAATAAAAGTGATTTCTACAAGAAGATTTGTAAATGTAAATATACCATTTTCTGCAGGAATGTTCTGATATTAGGAGAGCCATCTCCGAGGTCATGTCAAAGTTTATGGTGGATGCCATTTCCTATAAAGAATTTAAGAACTTGTTGTTATATTTATAGCGGAAAACCGGATACATATTATAGGTGCACATTTTAAAAGTTTTATTATTTAAGGATTGTAGACTGTATACACGCAACAATTCATTAATTAACAGAAAACAGTAAAATTTTGTAAAATGTCGTGGAAAGATCTAAGTTCAATGACCCGTTGTTCCTCTTCTATTTCGTTCATATTTTTTTTGTCAATAGTTAAAGGTTGTTGCAGTAAATGTTGCTATTGTTCTTAATTATAAAGACATTTATCTATCCTACATTGCAGATGAAAACTTTTGGAATCTAATCTTCAACGTTAAATATAGAAAAAATGTAATACAGAAATCCACTCACCAATGTTAACCTTGACGATTGCTTACTAATAAGAACATCATCATACAATCGAACTATGAGAAAATGACAAACGAAATATACTAAGATCGACTAAATACAAATATTTTATAAATTTATTTGTTTCAGTTTTCAAATATATTTAAAAACTAGATTTTCTTTGTAATAAATTAATTGTAACGATTTATTAAAACTTAATTATTTTTTATAATCAGTGTAACTGATGTAATAAATCAAATATTTGCATTATTTTGAGCATCAATTAGGTTGACAACCTCTGCTGTAATAGAAGATGAAGTATATAGATCAGTGATTCTCAAACTTTTTGAGACTTTTAGGAATAAAAAGTTTTTGCGACCCCCTTCTGGACATACAAAGTTTCTGCGACCCCCCGAAAGATAAGTACATGTAGAAAACAACCAAGATTGATATGTCATTCATTTTTTGCGACCCCCTAAATATTTTACACGAGCCACACTTTGAGAATCACTGATATAGATGATATAAATCGGTGGCAATCACAAGCCCGACAACCGAAATCCCGACGTTCGAAATCCCGACTATATCGAAATCCCGACAGTGTCTTTTATTATTATAAATTTCTACAATAACATTTTTATGGTAGTCGGGATTTTTATGGTCGTCAGGATTTTGACATAGTCGGAATTTTGATTGTCGGTATTGTGGTAGTCGGGATTATAACATAGTCGGGATTTCACGCGTCGGGACTTTAATAGTCGGGATTTCAATAGACGGTCTTTTGGTTGTCGGGCTTGCGACATAGATATATTTGTATCATGAAGTTTATTCATTGCCGAATGTTTCAATTTCAAAATGCTTTGTTTAAGTTATGCTCGTTAATTAGTTTATTCTTAAGTTTTTTTAAAATTAATTTATTTATGCAACAAATCTTTCAAGTAACGCTAATTAAGTGAGTTTAATTGAGTTTTTGTATTATTTAATATATAAACTTGTACTGTTTAATGTTTATGAATTGCAATATTAATAATTTTTAATAACATGTTTTGGCGCCAAACAATATATTTGAGAATGTAACCTATAATGTGTAAAACGATCAAATAAAGCTAATATTTTAAGCTATCATATCATGTATTACTTACTTAATTGTTAAGATCACTAAATCGATAATTAAGTATGTATTACATAAATATTTTATTGCACATGACACTTTCAAAACTCTCAAACATACACAGGGAAACACAGGGTGCGAAAAACATGCAATGTTGCCTTTTGCATATATTTATTATAACATTGGAGAAAGTATTATAATATATGTTTATTGATTAACATCGAATAATTCAGTTAATGTAATGGCAAATAATTGGATTTGTGAAAGTTTAAAATTGCAAAATAAGTATACGTAATTTAATTGCAAAAAGATGATTTATTTGGCAACGTGTCCGTAAGGAAAAGAAACAGCTGTTATTAAAACATGGCCGAATTATCTTGCCCTTATTACAAATATTTATTACAAAAACAATATAAAAAGGTATTAAAAAAACATTAAACGAAGGCGGAGATTCCGAAAAGCGGTTCTAAACATGCTCCCTGCCTGTTGGAAATTCATGTGGAGGTGAGTGAAGCGTTCTTCGATTGGAAAGGGGGCCGAAACAACAGAAGCAACAACAACAAAAAAAAAAAACAAATAAATATGGAAAAGGCAAAACAAAGAAGTGTTGAAGAAGTGGAAGGGTCGTGCGGTAGTGGTAGCAGCAGTCAACAGCAAAGTAGTAGTGATCGCAATTTCCCTACACTTAATTTAGACCCAACAAATACGCAACCTGTTCTGGTTATCCAGTCACCAAAGACCCCAACACTCTCCAGGAAGCTGAAAGCCATAAGCCTTGACTCTGACCCAAAACCACAGACAGATATATCGCGAGATGTATATTCCATGCCAAACACGCCCAAGAAACAGAACAAGAAGTACCTCACAGATTTCGATAGCAAAACCCTAGCACCAACTTCAAATTTAAAGCGGTTCTCTTCAAATGTCAGTATCTCAGGTTCGCAAACATTGAAGACTCTGCCGGAAATAATGACACTGCAAGATTTTTCTGAGCCAAGGATTGAGCCTGTCAGAATTAAAGCTAAGGGGCTGCTCGAACGCAGAGGTTCCAATGCCAGCCTCACCATTGACCTCAGCAGCAGCAATGAAAAACCACCACCAATCTCAAAGTTGAACACTGCTAAAAGTATTTCCAATCTAAATTTGACTAGTTTTGGGGGCAACTGTGACTGTCCATCAAATAAGAAGTTCAAGAATGTAAAAGAATTTGATCGAAGAAAGTCTCAGATACATTTAGAGACTTGTGGCAATTGCACTATCTATGAATCAGTTCCCAGTAAGGCAAACAACTGCAAGGGAAAGCTTAAGCTCTGCAATTGCATTTGCAATCTGAAATGTGAACGGAAATCATTGTCCAATGAGAATCTGTATGTACCACCTTGCAATTATTGCCAGCATCAAACTGGAGCTTTGGGCAGCAATCAAAGTAAAATCTGCAAAGGGAACAGGACAGCTCGATACCCACATCAGGCAGATTTGGAGGCATCGCAATTACTCTCTGATGATTTTAAATTGCATCTGCAGAATGTGCAGTATCTGCAGACTGCTGGAAGTGTTTTAACCATTAATGAATTGAAATTGTTTTGTGAGGTAAATCTTTTATGATTGCAATACATTCTGGTTTTCTCATTTTAAATTTTACAGGCCCAACGTGTGCCTAGTTTACATCAGGAGTTCTGGGAGGTTCCATTGAATCTTCAAGAAAAGTGTATTGTATCTGGCAGTCAAAGCAGAAATCGCTATAAGGGAGTTTTACCCAATGAACACAGCAGAGTGCATCTGAGTGAAGTTCAACCCTACATACATGCCAACTATATTAAGGTATGATGAAAAACAATTCATTAATCTATATAAAGGCTCAACAAAAAATGGAAATGGGTGCATTTGTAATGTACAAAATAATTCATGTACAGATGTTGCAACCATTTGTTCTTGATTATTAAATTTCAAGATGTAGACAATACAGTATAAATAGTCTAGCAAATCATTCAATCACTCTATTTGCACAATATTTATATAATAATATATTCTATAGGGTCCTGATTACACTGAATCCTCATACATAGCAACCCAAGGACCTATGGCTCACACATGTGAAGACTTTTGGGAGATGATTTGGTTAACAAAAGTAAGAGCCTCTAATAAACACTTAAAAATGGAAAAAAAAATCTATTAAAAATCTATTGTTGCAGAGCAATTGCATAGTTATGTTGACGCAACTGATAGAGAAGGGACGTAACAAATGCGAGCTGTACTTCCCGTTGGGCAAATCGTCTAAGAATGATACTGAAAAGTCTTTCTACTTTTTGAAATCGATCAAGTCTCAGGACAAATTCACTTTTGATGCGAGGAGGGTTTACGAAGAGGAGATCATAAAGATCGAGGAGGTAAACGAGATCACCTTCGGCCAGTACAAGATCAAATACCTTTCGAAGGAGGACCTGGGCGATTGCGTGCTACGACATTTCGCGCTGGAAAAGGGGAAGCACGGCAGGAAAATAACACATTTCTGGTATCCGAATTGGCAAGACCACAAGATGGCGGATTCCGAGGAAGTACTTCAGTTGGCCCTGCGCGTTATCAAGTTTATAGACAATAATAAAAACATAAAGAGGATACGGAAGGACGAGAAGAATCCGCTGGTGGTGCATTGCAGCGCGGGCATAGGAAGGACAGGTTGCTTCCTGGCAATATTGAACGGCATCCAGCAACTTAGAAGCAATTTCAACGTCGACGTCTTGGCAATCCTTTGTTCGTTGCGTCTGCATCGCGGAGGAATGGTGCAGACTGCGGAACAGTACGAGCTCATCCACAAGGTTCTCCGCCTCTACACAGAGCATTTCTTACAGCAATGAGCAGTAGAAGTAGTTTAGTAACTAACTACTACCTACTGGGTGCTCAATTTCAGTTTTTACGTCGTCCTCGTTAAATTAATTCAAATATATAAATTGTGATAATATTTTGTTCTGTAGTAGCGTGCGCGCGAAACTTCCAAAGAATTTTATTATTATTATTATTATTATTTTTAGCAATTATTTTGTGCGCCATTTTTAAGTACAAATTAAACGTAAAATAAATGTTATTTGTTTTGTTTCTTATTATCATTTTTTTCTTTTCTTTTCGTTTTATTCTTTTTTTTCTGTTTTTATTTATTCACGGTATTAGGAAATGTAGCATATTTATTATAGAGTAGGCATCGTTGTTGCGTAAGACATAATTGTTGTTCAACTTTTCGGACATTCTTCTTTTGTTTTTCATTCAAACGATCGTCTAATTTTTCAATGTCAATGTGTAAAGCTCTGTGTGTAACTCGATTACTCTGATTGGAATTCGAGTCTATTTTTTTTTTGTTGGGAATGAAATAAAAAAAATCAATAAACAATATCGCACAACAACCTATATAAATAATGATGAATAAAATAAATAAAGAATATATAAATAAATCTAAATATATGTATGTACAAGGAACACCAAATGAAGACTTTATACCTAAATAATAATGAAAGTTGACGAGAGAAAATATTTGTATGTGCTAATATGCATGTATATTATAATGTATTAATGAATGTGTTACCAAAAGAAAATTAGTAATCAAAATAAAACTAATCAGTATTTAAAAGTTTTTTGCAGTACCTTTTATGTTCAATATTTATTTTCATAGATCTCAGATGTCCACATTGAAATTAGATATAAACTATTGCAATAAGTCCAATCAACTTGAAAGCGATTGATCAACATGCATTTATCATAAGTTTATTTAGATTAATTTAGCAAATAAATGGAATGTGTATCAAAATAAAGTGTAATGAAAATTCTGTGCGGGTTCGTTCATTCAATCGAATACTTCCAATGGTGGACAGCTGTAGTGGCGAATGTTCCTAGGCATGACCATTCCGTGTTGCTTAGCAGCGCAAGCCTTCATATACTCGATGACGGCATTAAACAATTCGATGGGCACAAATCCGCCGATGCCGGGAATGATCTCGATGAAAATTTCTTCTTCCTCGAACTAAAGCAAAACAAGAAATTAGAAATCAATAAATTCGAATCTTTTACGATCTTACCTTCGATGCGGACATTTTCGTAACCTCTTCTTCGCCAGCCTCTTCCTCCTCGCCTTCTTCAGTTGTTATAGTAAACATGTCCGTTTTTTCCTCTTCCAAATCTTCGCCGCATATAGACTCGTCGATCTTGTGCAACGCTATCACATGCTCACTTCCGAATTCACCGGCAATTTCCTCCTGCTTCTTCTCCGGCGTTTCCTCCTCCTCCGCCTCCTCTTCTTCCTGTTGATCGACGACTGCATGAGAATCATCAGATTGCACATCATGCTCGGAAAACCTTTCGGACGTTTGCGACTTCAGATCATCATCAATCTGACCCTCCTCGTCCATAACCGTCTCCTGGTCAGGTTCGAAATTATCCTCTCCAGGCATCAGCGGGAGCGTCTCGTCTGACAGAGTTTCTACATCGACTTTTTCATCGACTTGTTCGGTTTTCTCCTCAGGATGTGACAAATATTTATCTATTATATCCGTCCTTTCCTTGTCGGATATAATTGTTGATTTGCTGTAACAAAAGTCTTTACTTAACTTATTTTCATTATGATTTCATCGATTGAACCTTTCCGTTTCCTCTTCCCCCCTTTCCTCCTCTTCCGCTTGCATTTCTAAAGCTGCCGCCGCGTTCGCAGCTTCAATTTCCAATAAATCAGGACACGATATGGCATCTTTAGGACCATCCGAAAGTTTCTCCTCCTCCTCAGCTATTTCCTCCACGATACTTATTTCCCTGAAACACTTAAAAGTCAAATAAACCTGCACAAAGTCTCTATATAAAATTACTTCTCTGGCGTTTTCGGAGTCGGCGGTTTGTACACCTCTTGTTGTTTCTCCAACTTTTCATATAGATTGAGCAGGTCATCGGTGAAGTAATGATTTATGATGGTCTGCTCGTGCGAGGCGTCAAGTGAGGCCAAAAACGTATAGATATCGATGAAAGTTTCTACTTTGATCATAGCAGAACCTCCTTCCGGTTCTTCCGTTAAGACTTCGCAGACCATGATCATAGTTTCTGTTAAATTCTTAAAAGATATTACAGTATTATATATATAAGTCATAATGTGCGGACAAAATTATAACGCACTTCGCATATGAATCCTAAACACAGGCCAATGAATTGCAAGAAGGGAATCGCATGCGGATCTGTGAAACCTCCCAAGCATAGAATCTTAATTAGAGTGCCGTGGTTAAGGCAAGCTCCGATCCATCTGTCCCACAAGACCTTGAAATCGACGTAGGCGCTGTTTTGAAATTGGTAAAGGAGCGCTCGCAGCCAGCCCGGAGTGATTCCGTCGTAATCTTTGGGTATTGGATACTCGAGGCGCGGTTTCACTGGGGGAGGAAGATTCAACGAGAGACAGCGGAAATATGCAGTCGACCATCTTATGCAATTAAGAAGACAAAGTGCGATGAGCGAAATGCTTTGCGAAAAAGAAATATGTCGATAACAGTTTACCTGAGTAAATCTGAAGGTTGCGAGCGTATTGCTGCCTTTGCATACTGTCTAAGGAGATACGGAAAAGTTGGATTGACGACGATCTGCTGCGAGCAGTACATTTCATCTGGTAACTCAGGCATTTTGTAGTTTGTAGTTTGGAACTGACCATATTTCACATTACGTTCTACGTCAATTGACGGACATTTGTTGGTATTGTTTGTTTGGGGTTGCTGAGCAACGGTCATCTAACATTACCTTGAACCCATGGAGGCAATTAAACACAATCATCTGCTATTAATACAATTCTTATGAAAACAGCAAAGTTCTACATAAAAGAATAAATTTAAAATAAAAACAATAATAAATCATATTGATGTTAAAAATACATATAAAACTTGTGATGACAATGAGTTTTGGGAGCGTTAATAAACGTTATTTTAATTTTTGATTGCTTATTAAGCGAAAACGGTAACAGACCCAAATCTGATAAAGACTCCAATTAGATCCTGAATATTATAGTTTAATTTAATTATTTAAACTTGTATTTGCCATACGTGGTTGTTCAGATATTTGTTAAAATGTGAAGACACTGAATTTTGGAAATGTTGAAAAACCAATTTTGTTTGAACGCTTATTACAAGAAAACGATAACAGACACAAATCTGATAAAGACTTCAATTAGATCCTGAATATTATTTAATTTAATTATTTAAACTTGTATTTGCCGTACGTGGTTGTTCAGATATTTGTTAAAATGTGAAGACACCGAATTTTGGAAGTGTTAAAAAACCGTTTTTGTTTGAACGCTTATTATAAGAAAACGATAACAGATGCAAATCTGAGAAAACTCACTAATTCTGAATACATGAAAAACTAATTGAGACTATGATTTTTTTATTAAGAATATTGATACGATATTTCCTAATTTGTATTTAAGTAACACCAAAAAAGTCAATGTATTGGCATGACGTAACAGTGACTTTGGAATTTACGCGACGCATGACAAATGCTGGTAAAACCAGAAACGTAAATTAAATATAATTAATCTCAATTATGAACATCGTAAAAAATATAACACACAAAAAATAGGGAGAAAGGTCGAAAATGCATGCACTTTTGCACGTTCCCCTTTTGTTTGATTTCGTTCGCACATTTGATCTATCATTCACGAAACCTTACATCATAATTCGTCAATTATCCGACATTTGGAGGGTATTGCCAGTACGATGAGTAATTAACAATAAATCTCATGTTTATTTATTATTGGCAATAGGCAGGTGAATTGAACGAACGGTGGACGCGTTGCGCAACGTCATTCGAAAATGATTGCGTAATCGCATAAAGGTTGCAGAGAAAGTGTTGAAGCAGTTGTGCATAGTAGAAGTAGAGTCGAGACAAGATAATTCCTATCTCGCTTACACGTACGAAAGCACAAACAACAAACAACAGCACACATTTTGTTGCCGCGATGAAAATAAATTGAATCACGTTGCAAAAAAAAAAGGAGGAATAGGCAATGGGGTCAATTATGAAAATCTGCATGCAAACGTACTGTACGTGCAACAATTACCTATTGACCATTTACAACAGAATTGTTGTTATATTCGTATACGACTGATTCTGATTAAAATTGAAAAGTTAAAAATAATAATAAATATTATTAAATCAAAAAAATGATTAAATCAATGATTTTCAAATTCTTTAAACTTTGTGGATCCAGTAATTCCAAAGATCATTGAATGCACATGGAATATGTTAACAGTTGTCAATGTCATACAATTATACATCATACAACATTTGGAAATGTCTAAGAAGAACAAATTTACAGTTTGATTATAAACTTAAAAATGTGAATAAATATACTTAAATACATGAAATAAGACAAAACAATATCGGTTAGTACAAGTACAAATTTCAAAAATCATTGGATGCACATCAAATATGTTGACAGCTGACAGTTGTTAATGTCAATTCTATCTAAATGTCAAGATATACCAATACAAATTGGAAACATTTAGAAATGTATAAGAATTACACATTTACAATTTGATTATAAATTTAAAAATGTGAATAAATATTCTTAAATACATAAAATGAAACAAAACAATATCGGTTACTACAAGTACAAATTCCAAAGATCATTGGATGCACATCGAATATGTTGACAACTGACAGTTGTTAATGTCATACAATTATATCTAAATCTCAAGATATACCAATACAAATTGGAAACATTTAGAAATGTCTAAGAAGAACACATTTACAATTTGATTATAAATTTAAAAATATGAATAAATAATCTTAAATACATGAAATAAAACAAAACAATATCGGTTACTACAAGTACAAATTCCCAAGATCATTGGATGCACATCAAATATGTTGACAGATGACAGTTGTTAATGTCATACAATTCTATCGAAATGTCAAGATATACCAATACAAATTGGCAACATTTGCAAACGTCAAATGAGATCACATTTACAATATGATTCAGGTTTGAACATCTAATAAAATAATATTCCATCGGAAAGTCAACTGAGAATATCGTCGCATCATTTAAATGCTTCAATTAAATACCAATAATTTCCACTTTTGCACGTGTCATAACAAAAAAACAATCATCATTTTGCTCAGAATCGCGCTCCACATCAGATGCACTTAGTAGCTTTGCTCAGCATTCGAAGAATAGCAAATCGCTGACGTATTGCAAGAAAAAAGATATTCACTGACAACTTGTTTTTTTTTGTTCTAATGTAATGACTATCATAAATGTATTTGCTAATGATTAATAGGTACAAAGAAAACAATTTTGAAGATTTATTAAATCATGATTTTATAAAACAAAATACCTGCTTTGCAATGAAATAATGCTGTGTAACCTTTTATTTACATTTGACAAATTTATATTACATTATAGTTTATATATTTTGATAATAAAGTTTGTTAAGTGAAATGAAGGTTACTGAAAGTCTTAAGATGTAAAATCTGTTTTATGCAATTTGTATTTAGTAATGGCTGTGGCGTTTTGAAATACCATTATTGCAGACATTTAACACTAATTGCTCTTTGTGGTCCCATTTTGAGAAATTTCAACTACAAATAAAGTTCGAGTGAAGATTAAGATGGAAGATTAAGATGGAAGTCTAAATAAAATTAACACTTGTTATTTTCACAAATAAATATGTGAATCTTTCAAACTAATCTGTCATAGACTTACGAATATTTGATATAAATTTCATATAAACTAAATTAAATACAAAATTCTATAGAGTTCAATCAACAATTTTGAAGACGACAATCATATGCATATCTGAATCTTCTAAACTAATCTGACAGCTGTCATCGATTTACGAAAATTTGTTTGAAACATGACTGAAACTAAATTAAATAACAAAATAGTATATAAATATTCTGTTTAAACGCAGATTATGTAAAGAAATAATTGAAACGAATTAACTAGTTTACATAAAACATCTACTGAAAACAATTTTGTTGATATCTATCAAATAAATCTGTATGACAGCTGTCATCGATTTACAAAAAAATCTATATAGATTTCACTGAACTAAATGGAAATAAACTATGGACATATTTTGTTTAAATACAAATAATCTTAAAACATTTAATAAAGGCCAAGAAATTTTTCAATTAATGAATTAATTACTTAAACATAACTTAAAACGACTTAAAATCTTGAAATTTACAAATTCAATTTGGTTTACATCAGATATAAAGTTAGTATGATAAATTTAATTTGCATTTCTGTAAAAGAAAGCTACAAACTGGTAAAGTAAATTCCGTTCGTTGTCATTTGCATACATACCAATTTGGTGACTGTTTAAATTGAAAATATAATATTTTAATATTAAATCACAAATTATCAATTGATGAATAAAAAGGAATAATAATTACATGCAAATATAGTTTATAAGAGTTTGTTTTTTGGAAAGCGAAAACAACAATGCAGAATTATTTTCAAAAGATTTGGTAACCTTCGGTTCAGTTTTTGCGTTTCGACCGGGTCGCGGGTTATGCAAGTATTCGACAAAAATTTCTAAAAGCTGACGAATCGCAGTTATTTGTCGAGGAAAACAAACGAAGAAAGAAAACCAAAAAAAATAAAACAACAGTGTTTCCTGAATTTTTCTTGTTTCATGTTCTTTCGACTAAATTTTTTCGGCAAGTTCCCATGCACTTTTCGGGCCATGTCCGACAACGTTTTTGTTTCGTAGAAAGTCAAATGCAATTAAAACATTAAAACTAATGAGATGTTGCGAAGGTGACTCAAGGTACCCGAATAATAATAATGATACCAGATCGGTCTGGCCGTGTTTATGTACGTCTCTGTGTGTATATGTGTGCGTTTCTACGTCTGCCCCACTACGGAATAAAAATGAAAGTAATTCGTTGAAAAACTGTTATTACGCTAACAATTTCCACCGCTTCCAGTGCAGCATTTGAACTGCATTTTGTAGGTGTGCAAACCAGTTCCGCAGTCTAATATAAAAAGAAAATCAAGTCAACAATAATAATAATAAAAAAAATCCACATTATATTTCATAATATTCGATTTGTTCCGGTAGCATTATTATTATTCTTTTTTTTTTGGACCGTTTGTTTCGATTTGGACATAGTGATTTGTGTTCCTTTTTGTTAGTTGCACACTATAATTGACATCTTTTACTTCTGATCAAGAAGAGGCACTTATTTAAGAAAAGGAAAGGTGAGTAAACAGAAAAAAACAACAACTTTAATATTGTTTTTGTACAATTAGAATTGATATTAAATAATATTGATTTATTAATTTTTTTTTCTGAAATTTCACAACAAATATTTTCGTTTTTTTTTTTGGTATTTTAAAAAGAATGTGATGATGATAATATGAATGCAGTGTTAAGCGTGAACTTTCGCAAGCACCTCTTTATTATCCTTAATAATTAGCCTGCACTTAAGTCTAATAGCACTCGATGAAAATAATATGTTGCAGAAGTCGTTGTTGCGTGCATGGTTATTGCCACACCACGTATTAGTTCCCAATTTTAAATTATGTCGCTTTGAAATGTCACTAACATAAAATTCTATCTGATCTTTGTTATATGATCTTTTTTTTGCATCGCTCTCTCAAAAATTTGAAAAAAAAATGCGTTATAAATAATTGGAAAGTTTTTATTAACTGGCCATCCACCACGTTCAATTTTAGTCTTGTGCATTTTGTGAATGCGTGCAGGTTAAACGTTGCATATATTCTATTCAGTGCCATTCTTTAGTTTTTAATCAACAAAAAGGTATTTATCACCCATTATTGTGACAATTGCTTAACTATTTTGTGTTATATAAGTGTATACAAATATTGGTATTCTAAGAACGTGTGGTATTTTGACGTGTTACCTAAGCAAATTGTCTACGTTCTACTAATTACTTTTTCATTGGAACCCATTCAAGCATTTTCTAAATTACTCGTTATGTAAGAAGATATAGATTGCGAAAATTTATAGTTACAATACTTACAATTTGCTCAAATAGTTGCACAAATAAAATAATAAGAAAATAAATATGTGAATCTTTTAAACTAAGCTGACAACTGTCATATATTAATATTGAAAACGCCCTCTCTGTTTTATATAATGAAATACATTCAATATTATGGAAATGATTAAATACAGATTAAAAATGAATTTGAAGCACGTTCGTCTATTGTTTCTTTAAAAACCGACACAAAGCTCTTCAGTTCGAATCACGAAAACATTTAAAAAAAATATGAACCAAAAATAACATGAAAGGTCAATTTTTATATTTATTTTTTAATTTCTGTTCATTTATTTAACAATTACTAAATAATCTTAATAAATAAATGAATAACTATATAAAAGTGACAGCTGTCCAATATAAATGTCATCTACTCAGTGATTCAAAATATATATCGATACCTCGCATAGTGCGGTTTTGATCAGTCCGTATTTACAATAACACGGTTTGAAAATTTTAAAACAAACTATATTTTAATTGATAAAATTTAAAAAAAAAAATACACATTTTTGTTTGTACATAAATGATCATGTTTTTTCCCTTTCAAGTCTCTTTTAATGCGATTTATATGTATTTAGTTCCTCGATTAATCCGGTTTCTAACAGTCCGGCGGAACCGATTATCCGCACTATGTAAGATATTAGGTAAATTTAGCTTCTTGTTTCAATTATCGTTGAAATAATGGTAAAAAAAAATGGATGAGACTATTTGTCGTTTGAAAATATGTTATATGCAGTTAACACTCGTCTAACACGGTACTTAGACAACGCGGTTTTGATATAACGCGTTTAAAAGAATCTCTGGAAATTTTGATTTTTTCGAGTGAATTTTCTACAATTGAATGATTGAATACGAGTGCACTTATCTTACATAGTTACAAGATAATTGACAACTACTTGTCAAATATGACATAACGAGTTGTTGGTTTTATAATTGTATTGCATAGTTAAAAAATAAAACACATAACGTTCTGTCAAATTATTGTGACAGTTGTCATCAGTTCAACTCAGATGTGATTTTTATTGATGCAACTTGTCGTTTGAATTGAAAATATGTTATATACAGTTAACACTTGTGTAACACTGTATTTAGACAACGCGGTTTCGATATAACGCGATTTAAGATTCTCTAGAAACTTAGAATTTTTCGAGTTAATTTTCTACAACAACAAAAAATGATTGCTGAAAATTGTCTGTTTTCTACCAAGAAAACCTAATTATAAAAAATGTAAAAACGTGTTATATAAGTTTCAACAAAATACACACTAATTCAAATTGCGAGAGACGAAAAGTTGTAATAAAAGTGAACAGTGTAACATGAAATTCTATTATAATTTCAATTTATAGCGACATTGTTAATTGGCAAACATTTTTTTATATCGTTACTGCAAATTGCAACAGAACATTAATCAAAGAATGAAAATTGTTCAACGTTTTCTGTAATTAAAGATGATTTGTTTTCATACTAGATTTTATTATAAAGTGTAATCAATTAACTTCAAATAGATCATAAATTATAATTACATGTACAAAAACAAAAAAATATATATAATTGGAATAAAAATGTATTTTTTTTAAATTATCGTGTTCAAAAGACTATGTAATAGTTTGTAGTAATATATAATTATTGAAATAAAATAAACCTCGCCGGTTTGTTTCCAGTTTTAAATATAGGTTTGCAAGTTGTACCTATTTGCATCTATTTTGCGTACATTAACGATGCAACGCATCTAGAGCACAGAGAAACAAAACAAAGTACAATAATGAAAGGAAAACAATTGCCATTATATATTTATTCAATGCACGATCGGTCAAAGACCTTATTTCAACTATTACGAGTTACAATAACATATTGTAAATTTAAATTTCAAAAATATTTAACGAAAAATGAAAATGAAAAACGAATATATTCGAGAAAATACATTTATGGAAATAATTACTGTTGTAAAGTGCATTTACTTAATCAACATGATTTCAATGTTTGTTAATAATTAATATTTTTATAATTAATTGAAGTTTGAAATGACGACATTTTAATGTCGATTTGCATC
Organism: Nicrophorus vespilloides; assembly: GCF_001412225.1. Taxonomy (NCBI): domain Eukaryota; kingdom Metazoa; phylum Arthropoda; class Insecta; order Coleoptera; family Silphidae; genus Nicrophorus; species Nicrophorus vespilloides. The sequence goes on from NW_017096512.1 coordinate 419,655, forward strand.
GTAGTGAGTCTTGATAAAAACAATTAGTAATGATTGTCATTAAATTACGTTTTACAAATGTTTTGTATACTTCTGTTTGCTCTATATATTGTTCTTTTCTTCAAATTTTGTATACAATATAAGGGCTTACGAGTAGTTTCCAAGAAAATCAATAAAATGTGAAAATTCTTAAATTTTTCATTTTTTTCAACTTTGAACGCGATTTACTGGCTGTAAATGACGAAACCATAGTTTATATACATCTTTTGGATCGATTCCATCTATTACAGTTTTCGAGAAAATCTTTTAGAGCGATAATTTTTCAACTTTGAACACGATTTATAGTTAAATAGATGAAACCACAGTAATGTATGAATACCTACAACATTTCCCAAACATACAGCTTTCATATAGATCTTCTGGATCGATTTTATCTATTACAGTTTTCAAGAAAATCAATGAAATGTGAAAACACTGGATTTTCGAGCGATAATTTTTCTTTTTTCAACTTTGAACACGATTTACAGTTAAATACATGAAACCACAGTAATGTATGAATACTTACAACATTTCTCAAATTTACAGCTTTTATATTTATCTTCTAGATCTATCTATCTATTATAGTTTCCAAGCAAATCAATGAAATGTGATAACTATGGATTTTCGAGCGAAAACTTTTCATTTTTCAACTTTGAATACGATTTACAGATAAATAGATGAAATCATATGAATACCGACAACATTTCCCAAACATCCAGCTTGTATATACATTTTCTGGATCGATTCTATCTATTACAGTTTTCGAGAAAATCGATAAAAAGTGAAAACATTGCTTTTAATGGATGAAATCATAGTAATGTATGAATACCCACAACATTTCCCAAACATCCAGATTTTATATACATCTTCTGGATTGATTCTATCTATTACAGTTTTCGAGAAAATCAATAAAAAGTGAAAACATATCTTTTTTCAACTTTGAACGCGATTTATAGCCAAATAGATAAAACTACAATTATTACATTAATGTCGTTGTAAAAAGATTTTTTTGGACGAAAAATTTTAAGTACCAATTTTTTAAATTTCTAATTTTTTAATGAAATAATTTTAATTATTAAAAAAAAAAATTCTTATGTCATTTTATTTCCCTTTGAAAATCTTAATGAAGTGAATTAAAATAATAATAATTACATTACATTCAGCCAATCCACTTATAATTTCTCTGACAAAATGTACTTTCCATTTACGGATTAATTTATATATATATTTTTTTATTTCTTTCAACTTTGAAGAATTATTATTACTCAAAAGAGAAATTATTATTTTCTAAAATTAAACAAAAGAAAGATGTTTTCATCATAGTCTTCTTTTAGAAATTCTTTTGTAAAAATATCTTTAATTAAGATTTACCCAGAATGTTTGTGTTTAAGAAAATAAAAGAGATATTTCAGTTTTTTTTACTAGTATAATGTTTTTTTTATAATTACATAATAAACGAATCATTTAATAATAACCTAAAATTGAGTCAAGATAAATTTTTAATGGGTTCCGAAATGACAGCTGTCACATTGTGTCAAAAGCGTCATTGTGTCTATTTTTTGGGTAAAATTTGAAAACCGGGTTTATAAAAAAGTTAAGATTTATTTAACATATTCTTAATTGAAACATTAGCATTTACTGGTTTTAAAAGAAACTATAGCAAAAACAATGTAAAATTATGGGTCCCGAAATGACAGCTGTCACATTGTGTCAAAAGCAGGAAACTGCTGAAAGGTTGAGAAACGCAGTTATAGATACTCGAATTCATAAAATTTATTTACATAAACTTGAAGTATTCACATATATACGAAATTAACAACAATATTTGTGTTTGCACTTGTTGGACAAATACGTTTAATCATGTAATGCTGACGAGGACGGGATGTTGGTCAGGAAATTGGATTCCAGCGATCGCGGGCCCACGGATTCCGCAGTCAGCAAAGCGTTCTCGTTCCATTCCATTATCATATTACCTAAAAAAAAAACAAACTTTTCCTTTTCGGCCAGAAAGCGCCGAAAACATGAGCTCTTAGCATTAGTAAAGTGTGAGTGCAGAGAGCGAACGTTGGTCTTCCTTTCTGGTAGTCCTACGAAGAATTCACAATGGGACCGTGAGTAGTCTTGTCTTGCCTGAGAGCGTAATTTATTATTTATTCATTACAATTTGTTCATCAATCTGGAAATATTAATTGACAACAATTAATCGTGAATGTGTGTTAATTTTGTGTTTAATTGATCTTATTTTTTTGCTTCTGGACTTTACGAATCCTTGGTGCAATCTTTTTTTTTTTTTGAATTACTGTTTGCATGGAAAGTTCGTTTCCGCGAAATACAAAGTGCATTGTAATTCTATTTACCCTGAGCGAGGTGAATCTGAAACCAATCAATTATCGTGACTACATTTTCTCCGTTTCTCCGTTTCAAAATGCGATTTATTGCATAAACTTAATTATTTCCTTGATTGTTCAAGTATTTGAGAACATTGAGATTAATTAATAAGTGAAATGAACTATTTTAATCAGTTTATTGAAAAATGATTTATCTTCAATCAAAATTTCACAATTTCTACACTAAATATTAAAGAAAAGAAGTTATTTTTTCGTACTTTAAACAAAATTTGAAGAAATATAAGCATTTTGTGATTTATTATAATCAATCAACATTTTTTAACTAAACATTTATAGAATTATTTAATAAAGTTTTAAAAATGTTATAGAAAGATATATAATTATTAAACATTTATTGCAAATTGTTAAGTTTTACGATTTAAAGAAACTGAACATTTTGATAATTATTTAACAAAGTTATTAGTTAGAATAGAAAAATAACAAATTTGTGATTTATTCACAACATTAAGTATATATTTTATATTTATTCGTTAATTAAACTTTTTTATTTTTCACACCTTTAAATTTATGTTTTGTTTTGTGATTTTTCAAAACTTTAGATTAATTATTTAATTAGAGCATTAAATAATTAATTGTCTATATAGTTAAATCTATTAAATACATTTGATTTTGTTATAGTTTTATGTAATAATCAAGATTTTTGTTTAAAGTTTTCTTTATTCAGATTTAATTTTGTATATATTAAATAAAAAGAAAATAAGTTGTAACAATCCTTTCTCTATTTGTTTGGGTAAAATTCTTAATTGAAACATTAGCATTTACTGGTTTTAAAAGAAACTATAGCAAAGAAATTGTAAAATTATAAAACAATAATAAAATATAAACTGTATAAAATTGTTTTGCAGCGGAAACAAAAACAAGGTGTTATTGTTGCAAGGAAATTGTTATTACCTGTTAATGACAGGCAATCTGGTAAATGTGTCACATCTGTTTATTTCCGAAACTCTTTAGCGGCAATAATAAGTTTTTATTTTCATTCTTGCAGATACCAATCGAAGGTAGATATGGATAAACCGATCGAGGAGTATCCTGACAGGATCGCAGAGTTGTTCAAAGGAAAGACGGTTTTCATCACTGGAGGAACGGGTTTTATGGGCAAAGTCTTGGTGGAGAAGTTGCTGAGATGTTGCACCGAAGTACACAGGATCTACTTGCTGATAAGGACGAAGAAAGGGAAGGATCCGAACGAACGTCTGAAGGACGTCTTCAGCAATCCCGTAAGTAACCTAAATCTATAATCTAATTGCAAAAAAACGGATATGAAAAGAATATTCCATTTCTTTATTAATGGTCTGAGGAGAATGAGAACAAAAAGAAATTAAAACCAGGAAATGTGTTACACACACACTCAACTTGTTTCATTTTTTTGTTGTTAGTTAATATTATTTCGTAGCTGAGAATCTGCTGAGCATATCTAATAAAAAAAGGCGAAATGTATATGAAAAAAAAGAATCTCTCTAATTCAATATACCGTTACTAAGTGAAAGTCGGTGCTCATATAGCAGTTCAAATTAGTATGAAACGCGCCTGGCGAGGAGATGGAAAAATGTCGAAAACTTTCGGCTGGAAATGAAAGAATTTCTTCGCATCTTTCGTTGCAGAAATTTTGGAAGGCCAAAAGAATAACTTTCTTACATACTCGAGGTCGAATTTCGTAAATTATTATTTACTAAATTCTATTGGCCTAAATATCTCTTTCTCTCCGCACGGCCAGATTTCTATTTTCTTTTTTTGGTCGCATGTTCACCGCTCTGCTCGGCTCCTCAATTTCTTCTCATTTAAAACGAAATTTAGATGATAGAAAAGAAAATGGAAAACGCTATTTTTGTGGTCTAAATACTAGGAACATATTCGCATTGTCCGTAATACACAATTACCATTGTTTGTGATGACACGGTAAACGCTTTTTTTACTCAATTGAAATGTGTGTTTCGATCTCGATTTCTTTGTCGAATCTATGAAGAAATTTCGTTTTTATTTATTAACTTTCTCTTCGCTCGCCTCATCTCGTCGAAACAGTAAACAGACCTGATGATGAAATCTTATATTTTTTTTTTAATTGTTTTATTCTTTGTTTGTATCTTTAGTTGTACGATACGCTGAAGAAACTGAAAGGGGAGGGAGTTCTGAAGAAGGTTGTGGCTTTGGCTGGAGACGTCGGAGCTTTAGGGCTCGGGCTTTCCGATGAAGACAGACAGACCATCATCAACGAGGTGAACATCGTTTACCATTGCGCTGCGACGGTGCGATTCGATGATCCGCTGAAGAAGGCCGTACTGTTGAATACCAGAGGGACGAAACTGATGCTCGAGCTGTCGGCGGAGATTAAGAATTTGCAGCTGCACGCGCACGTCTCCACCGCGTACTGCCATCTGCACGAGAGGGTGCTGTTCGAGAAGCCGTATCCGCCTCCAGCGTGTCCTCATAATGTTATCAAGACTGTTGAATGGATGGACGAAGATGTGGTTGAATCTATTACACACAAGTATGGATTATATCTGCACGCAAATCGAAGATACAATTTGTTAATTGATTTCTTTTCAGAATATTGGGTGATATACCGAATACTTATGCGTTTACCAAAGCTTTAGGCGAAGGTCTAGTCAATGAACAATTAGATAAACTCCCTCTGATTTTACTGCGGCCTTCTGTTGGTAAGTTATTCAGTTTTGTATTCGTTAAGAACATACATTTACATCATCTTGCAACTATATTTGTATTATATTTTATATCTATTCAATGTATTATACGATATATATATATATATATATATATATAATATATTTTTTGAAAAATAAGTTAGTATGACAACTGAGAAATAATATGACATTATTATGACAGTTGACAGATTTAATATTTTAACAAATCTTTCAACTGTCATCTATGAAAATATCAAGTTGATTGTATCTTATTCATTCCCATTCAGAAATAATATTTATATTCTTTTCAACGTATGAAATGCTCTGAAAATATTCTAGTTTTTGTAAAATTTGATAAGTTTGAATGTCAGTTGGCAGATTTACAAGTACTATTGATTATCTAATATTTGAAGAAATAAACAATTGAATATATAATATATTCTTTGCAACGAATGAAATATCCTGAAAATATTCTAGTTTTTGTAAAATTTAATGACAGTTCACAGATTTGATACAATATTAATTATTTATATCATGATTTACATGTATTATGTAATATTTGAAGAAACAATTAAACAAAATATATCACTGTTATGACAGTTGACATATAGTAAAACAAAACAAAATCAAAAGTTGAACTGAAGAAAATATGTTTATATCCTTAGTAACGTATTAAATTCGTAGAATAAACGTCAACTGTCATTATGACGGATTTGTTAGAATATTTATGAATGGTGTTCTAATTTGTTATAGTAATTCCTATATGGAAAGATCCATTACCAGGATGGACGGACAATATAAATGGACCGACAGGTTTACTAATTGGAGCTGGAAAAGGAGTCATAAGGACGATGTACTGCAATGGAAGCAGCTACGCGGATTATCTACCGGTGGACATCGCCGTAAACGCCGTGCTCTGCGCATCCAACGACTACGTTTTATACAAGTAAGTTCTAATTGAAAACCATTCTAATCGAAAGTAATTATTGTATTAACAATTTCGCTTTGCAGGGAAAGAAACGTGTATAATCTAACCAGTTCTGCTGAATACAAAATCACATGGGAAGAGATCATAGATATAGGCAGAGACGTAATAAACACAAGAGTTCCATTGAACGGCGTCGTTTGGTATCCGGGTGGATCCATGAAAAAGAGCCGCATAATTCACAACATCTGCGTACTCTTCTTCCACTTAATACCAGCCTTATTCTTGGATTTGATCCTCGTGTGTTTGGGTTACAAACCTGTGTAAGTAGTATTGCATCAATTTCATGCAAGTCGCTTTTCTGATAAGCACTTTCATTTTAGTCTATGGAAAATCCACAAGAGGATTCTGAAGGGCTTCGAGATGTTCGAGTACTACGCGAACAACCAGTGGGATTTCAATAATGATTGTTCACTAGCCGCCAGGGAGAAGCTGAATCCTAGAGAGAATCAGATTTACGTCTTGCACGGTGATGGCATCAACTACCACGATTACTTCGCGGATTGCGTAAGAGCGGCAAGACTTTACATTCTGAAGGAGAGCGATGAGTCGATTCCGGCCGCCAAGCGACACATGATGGTGTAAGTACACTTTCTTCCTAATAAAATTAACGTATTCTCATCGACATTTAATTACCTTTCAGTATGTACATTGTGGACAAAGTGGTCAAGACGTTGTTCTTCATGGGTATCATCTACCTTCTGTATACGAAGCTCGTTGGACCATTGTTGAATTCGTAGTTTAACTCGTACTCAGTTGTTTCCTTTTCTTTATTGTTAGATCGTAGAAGTATGTTTTTTTTTCTAATGTTTTTTTGTTTGTTTATTAATTTCTTTTTAATTTTATAAATAAATATTTTCTATGGTTGTTTGTGATATAAGTCGTTTGTTTCCTCCTTATGTTTTCATAACAATTTCCTAAACAATTAACGATTTTTTTGATTTGAACTTTACATTTCTAATACACTCAACGTTCACTTAACGTATACTACTTTAATGATACGTACACTTTTTTTTTACACTCTCAATGAAGTAAATACCAATATATTCTGTATTCATTTATTTATACAAGGTGGTGCAAAAGTAATATCATAATTTGAATTGGCTGCTATTTGTGCAGATGGTTCCAAATGTCACTGTGCTTTGACATTTATAATATTCCACTGTGTCCAGAATTCCATCCCTGGGACACGACATTATGATGTAGATATATAGCGAATTAGTTGTCAACAAGCCATGGAGCGTTACACACCTCAAGAACTTGGATTTATTGTTACTGCTTATTAGACAAATTTTCAGACTGTTGTTTTAACGCAACGTGAATGAGCAAAGAAGCCCACTTCCACTTAAGTGGTTATGTTAACAAACAAAATTTGCATTTCTGGGGTACAGAGAATCCACATGTAATGCAAGAAGATCCAAGTTGCTGCATTGGGTCTCGATCATTGTTGGTTTCAACAGGATAGAGCAACCGCTAACACAGCTCGAGTAACTTTACTTTTACGCCACCTTGTACTAGTACAGTTTACGTTAAATAACACGTACTCTTTGTTTTTATACTAATACTGAAATAAATAAAGAATTTCTTGAAAAGATCCTGAAGTTACTAATACAAAGTATCCATTTATCAGTTCAATACTAGGTCGATAATAAGTAGTACATTGTATTTTTACACTAGTTTGATATTTCAAAAAATTTAAAGAACGATTTCTATAATGAAATAATTCACGTATTTCAAAACTCATATTGCTTTTACAAACATTTACAAATTAAGTTTTTGATTCAAAATATTGAAAGAATGTTCTCATAATAATAGAAAACTTGATATACGTTTGATTATACTTACATTTCTTTTTACACTCGTATTGGAAAATATAAAGAATTTCTTGGAAAATAACAATAATGTTACTAATATACTGTGTATGCATTTATCTATACTTGTTTAATTTACGTTCGATGCTACGTACACTTTGTTTTTGACACCAAATTATAAATTCCTTTTTATTTAGGAAAATCATTATTATGAAAGTATTTAAGAATTTCTAGAAATAAAAGCTTAATGTTACTAATACACTCAGTGTTCACTTAACGTACTCAGAACTCACATTCATTTACAATTTCATAAATTCTATTATATTTTTCATAAAACGTTTTCATAATAACAAAAAACGAATTTCTTGAAAAAAGTATGCTTAAATTATAAATTATAATTAATCTTCTCTGCCGACTGGGCGTGAGTTCCGACGTGGGAAAATTCTGGGCGCCACTTCCTTTTCTAGAGAGGAAGAACTTAAACTTCTGCTTCTTCAGTTTCGTGTCCCAGGGATGGTTTTTTGAACACTGTGGGATATCTTCTTCTCTTGTCGTTGTGAAGTCTCAGTTGTTGGGAATTTAATGAAATTCGTTTGGTTTTACATAACTTTATTTGTTATTCTTATAAAACAATGTTCATCTTTAAAGGTTTTACTGAGACTACTTCTAAATACTTATTGTACTTACAAAGTTAATTCTTATTAATACGGACGGGGTAAGATTTTGAGGAGTAAGGCACTGTTTTGAGAAGACGCTTCGCTTCAGGTTACTGTTCTCCGTGGGATCTGTCTATTCTGCAGTTTGGTTGTCAGTTGAAAATACGAAGAAACGTTGCAAACGGTTACTGCCTTTCGTGGGATTTGTCTATTTTGCATATTGGTCTTATAGCTCATTGTTCTCAATAGTACCCAAACTTAATGGTTGGAAGAACTCCAACATCTACTTCTTCAGATCAGCACACTTCTTCTCTATCGAGCTCCTTAACTGTTGACTTCACAGTTCTGGACACGCACCAAATATATGTATATATCTCCTTTACTGGAGACCTAAACCGTCTCTCTTCACTGTTCGATCAGGTCTCCTCGAAATTCTGGAAACATCATTACACCATGGAGCGTTGCTTTCAGTGTGTCAACTTGACCACGTTACAATACCTTCGATGATACGTACAATTTGAGTCCACTCAGTTTTAAATAGTTTAAATCATAATTAAATCAATTCATTAATATTGTAATATTTACATTTTAGGCTTACTTGTCAATTTAATATACGTTCGATGATACGTACATGATCATTTACAATCCCATTCAGTTTCAATCAGATTAAGACTTTACGAGATTGTTTTTGTTCTAAACCACGGTACACTTCAATTAAATAATGAGGATATTTTGAGAAGGAAAATTTCAATTAGGTTTTTGGAAAAAAAAAACAAAGTTTTCAGATTACCAGCATTTAATTGTAAACTTCATTCCAGTATTACATACATAATACACGACGATAATCTCCCCCATCGTGCAGAATCCTGCAAAATCACGCAGAGACGCGCGAACGTTCAAGATGTCGAGAGAACAATTGGCAAGGCTTTAATTACGATGTTATGTCCAGTGATACAGCATTTCAACCAACAGTCCGCACGTCCCAAAGCGAAACTCCGCAGAACTCCTCGGAATACAGGAAGAAACACGTCGTCCGACATCATTTAAACATTCCAATCCAAAATTATTATTATTTTCTTTTACAGTAGTTTTTTTTTTTTTTCGTTTCGATATATATTCATTAGGACACCAAGAATTGCAATACATAGTTGTTTTTTTTTTAAATGATTTTTTTTTTAATACACATTTACCATAGAGATTCTTAAATATGTTCGAAATGCTAATACATTCAGAACCATCAATATACGAAGAAGAAAAGTTGCGTAGCTGCTGTGTATGTGTGTGTGTATTTGAATGAATCCAATAGACACCGAGAATAACAAAGAAAACAAATGTTTAAAGATCTAAACGTCGCTGCTGCTGTAGTTGTTGCTGATGTTGTTGTTGTTGTTGTTATTAGCTCCGCTCGATTCAAATATATTTTGAATATTATTAATATACTCAGCTGGAAGTTACATTTCGTTCAATTTCCCTTTCTTAATAGTACGAATTTTTGGAAAAATATCTTTTTTTTTTGTTTGTTCTTTAAATTTACCTTTACTCTTTGTTTTTTGAGATCAATCATTTTAACTTATTTTTTTTATACCTTTATCACCTTTATCAGTATTCGTGAATGTTTTCTTCGTTTATAGTTATTTTATTTACATTTGAGCCCTTCTTTTTCTATTCAATCCGCTTATCATATACAATTTTTATACTTATTACACTTTTTTTTTTCTTCTCTCTTCTTCTTAGACAATCGATTTATTTACTTATTTTTGTTCTCTTTCTTATTCATTTACTTTTTTTTTTACTTAGCGGTAACTCTTCGAGCGCCGATTTTGAATCGATCAATCGAAAAGCACTTTTACCCTAATTCCTAGCTGAGTTTCGGTTGGATTCTCGCGGAAGTGTGTGTGTGTCTGTTTGTTGTTGTTGTTGCTTTTGGTTTACTTTCGTTTGTTCCGACACATCATCTTTTTTTTTGTTTGTTTGGCACAATGAATTCACATAGTTTAAGTCCTAATAAGAATACTTCAAATTACAACTAAGTTATTCGTAGTAGTATAATATAACACGCAACATCGAAAAATACAATTCATTCTTTCATTTTTTTTTTGTTGTAAATACGTCGACTATAATGCGAGAGGGAATCTCGGAAATGACCGGACAAAGCGAGGAGGCTTTTCCAGCTGCGCCGCCTGTGATTTTTCCAATGTAAAACGGACGCTCTTCTGTCTCGATTTGTGCCTAAGCTAACTAAACCCAGCTATTGCTGCAGGTTCAATAATTATATTTAAATCAATTAACCTTAATAAGTAAATGTGCTTAACGTTATTACAATATTCATTTCCAATGTTGACAAAACTTGTTAATTAATGTAAGAGATATATATATATATTGTTAACACATATTATTTAATAGACAATTCTCCTAAGAACAATAATCCGAAAAATTGGCATTAAATGATGCGCCAAAACGTACTCTTCTACACACATTTATATATATATCGATACACACAATTATATAATTATGTAAAACACCCTAAACACATAGTTTGTATATAGCGCGAACGGCCTAGACACAGAAAGATAAAATTTATTGGAAAACACATATCTTATATTCGATTACACAATTATAGGATAGAGAAACTTGTATTATCTAACCGTGGTGGTGGTTATTATTATATATATATTAATATGAATACAAATAAGTATACATGAAAGCTCGGCCGTTGCTGAAACCCCAAATCCACTGAAAAATATTGTTGTTGTTGTTATTATTGTTGTGACAGAGATGCATTCCTGTTATCTTCGATGGTTTTGAAGAATATTTTTTAGCTTTCTTTGTTATTTTCAAGGTCTCAGCGACGTCCGAGCCGAGTGCCTATTCGGTTGTAATCCTTCATTCCAATATATCCATTAAATATGAGATAAATAGACACTTAGAAGCAGCAAAAATCACTCGCTGCAAGAGCGTCCGCTTTCAAACCACCCGACAAAATCTAACATTCCTCGTGGGCGACGCGAAGAGCAACCGCGTACAAATCAAAACAATCGCAACCAAGACGCAAAATATCAATTTACAGATCGTTTTTACTTTAGTTTGTACTTTAGTTTGTTGTTGTTGTTTTTTTCGTATGTATTTGTTTATGTGCAGAAGTGAATTCTTCCTCGTAACCTTTCCACCAGTTGCGTTTTTCTAAACCTCGGACAAACAATTTCCATTATCTTTCTTTTGGAAACACAAATTGTTATTCTTTTATTTTCAATTGGTCGCCTCAGATTGGTTACAAACAAATGAAGCCGAACCAGAGGCAACCAGATTTCTTTCCACTTAACGTTCCCAAACGCAACCCTTCACATACCTTCCATTATTTATTTTTTTTTAAATAATTTGTATTATCTTAACCAGATCATATTCAATTTTCACGGCTTCAATGATTTAATCGTCTTAAATAATTAATTATTTATTTTGCTTTTAATCTTACTTTTTTTCAATCAACTTCCATTTCCTTCGCGCAATATAATTCACAGCTTTTTCTTTGAATTTTACTTATTAACTATTCATTATTTTTTTGCTTATTACGGCGGTTTTATTCCCGTTTCTTTAATGCTTAGTATTAAGAGTTTACGAACAATGATTTTGTTTTTATTATTGTTTTCTTATTGCGCATCGCCTTCTTAATAAGACTTTGCAAACGATGATTTTGTTTTGTTTTTTTTTGTTTTCTTATTGCGCATCGCCTCCGTCCACATCTCATCTCTCTCAGATGAACCAAAATATTCCCATGACGAATATTTTCAAAACATGAATTGTGCAGTTAGACATATGATTTTTATTATTTTACTCGAGAATTTCTAATAACTCTTCGCGTTGCGTTTCAACCATAGTTCGATTCAACAATTTTTCGATCGAATTCGAAAAAACCGGTATTTTTAACACCAATATCTTGCAATTTTCTTATACTTTGTACTTTTTTTTTGACCATTTCATATGAAGAAATTTTATCTTGCTCTTTCCAGCAACTCGAAGATTACACCATTTTCGATACCAGCAACCCGTGAAGATGGTTTCAGTTGAACTTAATTAATAGATACTTAAATTGTAGTTTTGTTTTTTGGTTACTGGTTCTTTAGATTAAGTCGTAAAAAATTGTTGGTTGACGACTTTTACTTATTCTCTCTCATTTATTTAATTATTTTCCTTTGGCCAATGGAAATGCAAAAATCTTGACTTAAATCCAATAAAGAACGCTTCTGTTTTTAATTCAAAATAAAAAACGTCAGCGTTGCGCAATTGTGCTTCAAGAAAAACTCGTGAAGATCCTTTCAGCTGAAATTAACGATTGATCCTTGAAAACTAATTGGAATCGATTCAAGTCAAGATTTTCCAAATTTTTTTTTTCCTTTTTAGAATTAGTTTTTATTCCACTGCCAACTTTTCTTTTTGTTTTATATCAATTTGATTGATTGAATATTTTTTTTTGCTTAATTTATTAAAGATTTGTATCTTTTTTTCAGCAATTTTTAAGCTGAAACATTGATTCGGTTTCTTACAGAAACATATAAACTTGATGTTTAACATCAAATTAGTGTACTCAACGGTTCATCCTTGACAACAGATCGAATTGGATTGAAATGTACAGTGCATATTGTTACTTTTTTTTTGCTTTCCAGTTCTTTTCATCGTGAAGAAATGTTGATTTAATTTAATTATCGTCAAATTTGAATCCGTTATTATAGAAGAACACCCACTTCTTTTTTTGGTGTACTTAAATTGAAAATGGTCGATATTATTATTTTTAACTTGCTTTATATATTTTTCTGATTCGATCGCACAGAATTGTTAAATCAACCATCAGATTTGTTATTTTTAACGTATGATTGTTAATCACCAGTGTTTCAAATTTAAAAAAAATCTTGACTCCGGTTCCTTTCAATAAAATGAAACGCCCGAAAGCGCGTTGTAATGCAAGAAACTCGTGAAGATATTTTCAGATAAACGTAACTTCGTGATCACATATTGATATGAATACAAGAAAACAGTCAATATTTTGTTCAGTAGTTTTCTTGATCCTCGCATGAGTTTTGTTGCATCAAACAATTTCTGATTGAACAATTTTTTCTTCGATTTAGTTATTATTCGATTATTTTCGTCTTAATTTTTATTAATTTCTTATCCATCACTTTAATTCTTTTGATAACTGCAAAAGTTGATGATTGACTTTATTTAAATTTGCTCATGTTATTAATTCAAAGATGTTGCGCGCTTTCGTTCAATCGCACAAAAAAAATTGTTAAATCAGCTTTTGATACGTTGATTTGAATCTCGTGTTTATTTACTTCTTATTTATAATTATAATGATCTTATTTTACAGTTTATATTAATCTTTCTGAATATTTTGAACATTTCTTCCAAATATTGTACTTTATTCGCGACGCCAGATAAATCGCAACGATCGTTTTTAGTCGATCTTAACTGTTTAATCCAAGACAAGATGAATTTGAAGTTGATTCAAGAAAACAGTCATTTTTTTTTATTATTCCTTTAGATTGAAGATATTTTCGACTATTTCAATCGGTTATTGTTTACTTCGCAATTATTTTTATCCCCCAAAACATTTCTTTGTGTGGTTTTTTTTATAGGATTGTAACTTTTTTCACAGATTCTCGTGAAGTTTGTTTCAGTTGATCTTTAAGGTTTGCAACTCTTGATAACAAATCTGTTTTCCTTTAAGGAAAACAGGTCAAGACCGCTCGATTTTCTCCCGAAGAAAAAATCCATTCTTTCGCATTTAATGAAGTCTGAAAAATCCTGCGATTCCTCGCACGAATACAGATCGTGTATACTAAACTAGTGCATTTACCTCTTTCTCTCTATCTCATTCTTAGTCTTTATATTCGCCTCACCGATGTTCAACCAAATCGTCTTCACCTCAAACTCGGATTCGTTTCGTTTCAATTTCACCAAAGCTTACTCCTATCGATATTTTTATATTTTTTTTTTTTCAATTTATCGATTATCCCATGTTTCTCACAATTTTTTCCCTCCAATTTATTTTTCACCTCTCGTAGATTTCATCTACCTTTTTCATTTTTTCGTGCTCCGTAATTTTCATCACGAAGCTTTGACTAACTTTGTAAGTTTCCACTGTCTTTTTTTCTTCTTTTTTTTAGTTAGTTAGTTAGGACTCCCGTCGAGTCCTGCGTCTTAAAAACTACGTTGACTGTCGAAAACGACAACTCGCATCGAATCGCGACGCGCGAAATCCAAACGAAAATGGAAAATTATCATATTCATTCAATTGCGTGCGTTTTCCCTTTTGGTTTTTCCAAGATGCGAGTCGTCAGTTGCATCCGTTGTCAACCGGAAAAGAAAAACAAAACAAACTAATCTAATTTTTTTTGTCTTTTTCTTTCATCCGTCAAATTTATATTTTTTTCTTTGCTTGTTTTCGCTTTTATTTTGACATTTTTTATTTATTTTTTTTTTTTGGAGTTTTTCGCACTTATACAATATTCCTCCCGTTCTCTTTTATACATTCGTCTGTTTGTATGCTCGCCTCGAGTTTAATCTGTATGAAACAAAAAGAGTGTCGATTATATTATATAATGAATGCACTGCTTAGTTGGTGATTAAGTGCGTGTCGAGGTCGCGCTTGAGTGGATCGTGTTTGATTTGCTCTTCGCTTGTGCCCGCTTATCAATTCGCCCTCTTCGCTTCCGTGCATTTCGCGGATTTTCCCTCCCGCTCTCTTGTAAAATCATTACCATTTTTTAGACTTTAGTTTACTTTTTGGAAAAATACATCGTTATTAATATGTTCATAGAGTAGTATTAGGTACGATTACTTTGGTACAATCATGCATTTCAATATCTCTAGTCTATGTGGTTAATATGTTCGCTACGCACTTCATTCCAGAGAGACCGAGGACGAGAGATGAGCTCGAGTAAGCAAAAAAAACCAGTCGCCTTAGACGATTGTTTTGCTCGAAAATTGATTACTCCAACCATCGGCGACGTCCTCGACTTCTCCGGAACAGTGAAACACAAATAGTTTAGTTTAGTAGATCATAATAAGTATTAAGTGTATGTAGTGCAGTTTCGAATTCGAGAAATAAAAACGGTAAAGTACACATACTACCGCACGCCAATTAACAATCAAGTTCAGAACGAAATCAGAGCTCGACGCCAGCCCGAAGCTTAGTTAATAGTACATGAATATTTTAAAATTTTTGGAAGCCAAGGATTAATTTTTTTGTTTTGTTTGCAGACACCGCCTTTTCCTCGTTACATTTACTGATTATCAACGTCAGATTCTGCTCGAAATGAATCTGCTCATCTTTCGTTTACTGTTGAAGATGGCGATTTCGAAATTCTGAAAGCCACCGAAGAACGCGTTGACGAGTAACAGAAATACGGTATGATAGAAGACAATATGTCGCAGAACGGATGTGGCGTACAGAAGATACACGACCAGATAGGGCAGAGCAGTCCAGAAGACCAGAGCCACGTACAATTCGAGTCTCTGGTCGCGCCGGACGCGTTTACCGTGCAAAAATTGGTGCGTAGCGTAGAACTCCCTGATGTTGCGCTCCTTCTCCAGCCATCTCTTCTCCAGAAACAGCTTGAGCTCCTCTTCGCCATCCGGTAAACTTGCCACCGGATATCTTGTTAAATCAAATCGTAAGCAAACGAAGAAAGAAAGAGCGCGTCAACTCACCTGGTGAAGTGAATCTTGATCTCTTTAGGGAATTGTCCACGCAAGATGAGCGTCTCGTTCTGCGGCACATTATCACAGTAGATGATGGTGATATCGTACAGTGCATCCAGGGCTCGCTTCCTTATCAATCGTTCCGCCAAAAACGAGAACCCTGTTGTTCTTGGATGCAACACATAATCGTATTTCTATAAAGAAAAAAACATCTCCGAATTACATTTATACTTTCCTTTTCAAATCTTATATTAATACTATAAAATTTTATTGATATTTTAAGTGCAATCGTTTCTTTTTTTTGTTCTATACCTGGAGTCCATGCTTGTCTGCGTACTTATCGCTATTTCTTTTGGTGTCTGCAGTAAGGTCAGTTCCTTCAGGGAAAATTAATAAACTAAATTTATGCTTAGAATCACAAAAGTAATCAATCATACAACTTAGCTTGATCTTGTCCAACGCCCAGTTTCTTTTGATATAGAGGAAACAGGATAGTTGCATGATCCAACCTAATATTACACAATAACAAAAAACATATATTAGAATATTAAAATCGTATCTTTTATGATCTCGCACTTACCCACCCCGGGTATATGTCTGATTTCGTCTTTGAGCACAAACTTTGTAGGATGATTGAATCGTCCTTTGCCGGTCGTGGCTTGATACACGGCCGGCCATAGGAAGTTCCAATCGGTGCGTGTCCTGTGATTCATCACAAGAAGCGATGATTCGTCTGCATTGATCTCGTCTCCAGTTACTTGCACTTTGCAATTAAACAATAGATCTAATAGAGCCTAGAACAAACGTTGCGTTCATTTTTTGTTGGAATTCGTTAACATTACAGAGCAGAGTGTGTAATTGTAGAAATGTGGATACTTACGGTCGGGTACATTTGCCAAAAGGTAAACAAAAAATCTGTGGCGTTCCTGTAGAGCCGATTTGAAAGAAAAATTAAAGGCAAAATAGGGCAAAATAAACCAGCGTAGCCTACAAAATAAATAAAAGAAAAATAACAATCACCGACAAAAAAAATCATCTCAATCTTATATGCGTTAAACAGTTCATTTATATACTATAGAAAAGTTGATTGATCCTACCCTGTATACTAAAATTATTTTCAATTATTAATTGCAAAATAAAATAATGAAAAAGTATGCAACAAAATGTTTATATAACATAAGTAATTATTATTGTTTACTTTTTATTATTACTTGCCACGCATGACTTGTCAAGTATCGCGTAAATTGTCAAGTAATAATTGCAAAGTATTGGACATATATTATGAAAATCAATTCGAATACTTGCCAAGTAAGGGTAAATTATAAATGAACTATTAAATATTTTATTAGTTCAAGTGTATATTATGAATCTCAATATGAACAAATATTATAAAAATTGATTAATTTCTACGCAATACTTGACAAGTAACAAAACTTGTATTGAAATCCTTGCTTTGTATTAGCGCAAATGTTTGTTTATATTAAGAAAATAAATTATAATTCGATTACTTGCAACGCATTACTTGGCAAGTATCGCGTAAGTTGTCATAAAATACTTGTAAACTGTTAGTACAAGTTCATCTATCCCCCGATTTACACGGTAGATAGGTTCCCGAGAAAAACGTGTAAACCGAAATAGAATCTTTTTGAATGTAAAACCGTGTAAATCGAAAAGTATGCAAAAAATATTCTTTTAAATTTTTTATTTATACAGTGTAAAAGTGAAAATGTGTAAAACGGGGGATAGGTGTATATTATAAAGTAAATTCGATTTCTTGCTACGCAATATTTGTCAAGTATTGCGTAACTAAATAAAATATTTGCGTAATGCTAGTATTAGGTATATAAATATTATGTAAATCAATATGTGCATATTAAGTTGCATATAAACCATTTAAGTTATTGCGCATGTGCTGTAAGAATATCATATAAATCACCCTGTATATTGGGTGGATCCCTCCGACAACGGAGGGATTATAAAAAATAATCAAATTACCTATGGTAAATCGTAGAATTTCTTTATTGATATGATAAATTATGTATGTTGTTGACATTTAAGAGAAACTTCAAAGAGTGACATATTATATTGACATATATTGTTTAAGAAATTCAAATTGATTGAAAATAATTAATGAAAATTGATTTTTCATCGATTACATATGTATATTTTTTATTGATCGTATACAGGGTAGAAGAATTAAATGAAATGAGATGAACTTATTCATATTTAATCTTTCATATTGTTCTTATTTGATGGGTAACTTACCAAATAAAATGCTGGAGTACCATAAATAAATGTAGATGATCCCTTTGATGTACCCCGCAGCAAAGCGTAAAGGGATCATGGTGAAAAAATGGGGTGGCGGTGGTTGTTGGCGGCGGCGGTGTCGGATGCGTTTTTAATTGAAATAAAAAATGCGGCGATTGGACGAGGGGGATGCTACGGTAGCATCCGGATGGTGCCCTCCTGTTCTCATCTTAGGCTCAGTGGCTGCTGACCACACTCAAAGCACGTCCACCGTCTGGCAGATTCAGCATTGGACTGAACAGGATTTCGCAGATCCTGCCCGTTATTGATCCTCCGCAGCATCCCTACCACTCAACGCAGCATCCGAGCAACCCCCGGATGCGGAGTTGCTGCTATCCAGGGCGGCGACGACTGAGAGAACCTAGGCTACGTCCGAAGCGGTGAAACCCGTTCGAGTGCACCTGGCCGACAAGGATGGAGCGTGTCTGCGTGATCCGCCAGCAACGGGGGCCATCCTTTTCTGGATGCTGGGTTCTCTCCTGTACCACTATCGATTGATTTTCCGGATTGCGCAACGGGGAAATTATTACGCCACATTGTGCAATGTCGACTCTCCCATCTTCAATTCGTTTCGGGAAAATGGAAACGGCACGCGGGACAAGCTAAGAACATCAACAAAATTGTTGGCCCTTCGGAAAATCCACATCCTCCAGCTCAAAGATGACTTTTTTTGAAACTAGGTCATAGGTCGCCCGGGATACATCCGAACGCCAACGCGCAAAAGAACAAAAACGGAATTCGCGGAAGCCCCGGGAATTGCAACCGTTGACGTACAAAGTACAAAAAAAAATGTGGCGCTCGCTTGCTCCATTTCTCAGCGCACTAATGAACTTAATTTTCCTCTTCAATTTAATTACATACCAGAAAAGAAACGTATCGTCAAAGGTAGAAAAAAAAAACGGGTTGAAACTCGATACTATTTGTCCCTCTTTTTAAACCACTTGGACGTAATTGCTGCTTGTCAAATGCAAGAAGAATGAAGAAAAAGAACAAAAAAGGTCCAGCTGTATACGCCGTGGAATACCGGCTTATTTGTATTCTTTTTTCACATCTATTCACTGACTAGTTATGTAAATTTCGTTTTTTAGCAAGGGTTGATTCGTTACGAAATTCGTTACCAAAGAAATGATGCAATTTCCGTACTTCAAAGCAGATGTTCTCAAAATTTGACCAGTTAAATAACGTTTCAGATTTCTTTGATTCACAGTATAGAATATTTCTTTATTTCACTAAAAAGTCTGCGTATATGAACATAATGAAATAAAAAAAATCTTAGTTTTTATTACATTTCACTTACTTTTATTCAATATTAATATGATGGATGAGTTTGTTAAAATCTATATAAGTCGTGTTCAAGTTGCAAATTTTGAATTTTCAAAGTGGAAAAAATAAACAAATTTAAGCAATTAAGTTTTAATACTAACTTAATTGCAATGAAACAGAAATTAATTTTTGATTTCACGAGAAAGTTTATTTCCGAATTTTTCCAAAAAATAAAATATATATTTCAACGGTCCCATTTAGGAAACTACTTGTATTCCCAATTTAATCAAATTTTACAAATGATTTAATTAGGGATAATTATAGTAAATTGTAGTTAAATATGCGTACTTCACAAAGTTATAATTGTTACTTAATTTAGTACAGTCTAAAAATTATTGATCTTGCAGTAAAATAATTCATTTCTAACTGAAGGAATTAAATAATATTTTAAAATTTTGTACAATTAAAATTTAGTTTGTTTTTAAACCGGACTATAGTGAATTCGGACTGATCGAAGCCGCACTGTGCGAGGTAATGCTGTTCAGGAATTTGTTTTGTGCCAAGAAAAACTATATTTTTTGATTATACAATAAATATTGGATAACATAAAAATATATTCGCTTTTATTTCTATCAAAAAGAAACATTAAAATCTAAATAAACTAAAATTTTACAAAAATATTACAAAAGAATGACTATAACTATTAGGTCAAATTTAATGCTTTTTTTTATAAATGTAATGATTATTAATCCATTTATGTTACAAAGTCTTAACTTTTATTTAAATTAGTATAATTAAGTTAATTATAACAAAATATACTTTTTTTTAATTTGCTCATCAAGTAGACTGTTAATATTAAATAATTTAACAATTGCAAACAATGACTGAAAATAGTTTCAAAAAATATTAACAAGTTCAGTATACTTGATTATCCACGACGACCATGATGCTAGAAACCATACGACTAGAGCGAGAAGCACGAAATTCTTCGTCATATCCAAGTAATACAATCTAAAATGAAATTATAGATTTATTATTAATAGAATGATTTATTAATAAATACCTTTTCAGCAGTTTTCTAGCCTTGGGTAGAGTATCGATGGTCTCTTTGACGCAGAACAGTCTAGCACCGAGGACCGAATTAAGAATGTATTTGTCCCAATCGATCTCGAAGAAATCCACGTAGAACTCGGCTCGATCTTTGGTGCTCAATTTACCAGACAACCGTTTCAGACCTTCGTTCTTGAAGTACCAAGGTCTCACCGTGTAATATTGTAAAATCTCCAAACCGCTCTGGATACGCTTCTGAGTTCGCACCAAGCTAAAACAGAAGACCAGTAAATACTTTCAATTAAAATGTGCATAAACTTACAATGGTTTTCCGCGTGTTAAGATGAGTATAAAATCGACGAAATATGCAGGGATCATGTGGAATAACAATACGCAGATCATGTGGAGGATATAGTTGGATTTTATGCTTCCTCCGGGGTACCAAAGGCACACGCTGAACGGGTTTTCGTAGAAGTGTTTTCTGCCCGTTTCCACTGCATCTCCCCACGTAATTTGATTATCCTAAATATAAAATATTCAATCAGTTTTAAATAATATATTGGAACATTAAATTTTTAAGTGTTTGAATACTTTGAAACACGAACAAAATCACAGCTCTCTGCACGTAATAACAGGAAATGTGATGTAGATTTAGATGAAAAGTATGTAATTCACTTTCTGGTGAACATCAACAATATTATTAGCCTTTCGTCAAATTCATGTACTCCGACTCATAGACGGACTTCTTACTGTGATTTGTGATACATTATTATTGAATATTTATAAAAAAAAATGTTGCTATTATTTGCCAAAAGTGATCCTTCACAACAGCGTTTCTCAACCTATGTGTTGCGGTAAATATTTGATGAATCGAAGTGACAGCTGTCATCTGTCATCAAAGCGTCATTTTTTAATTTTTTTTATAATATAAACAATTGAGTTGAGAAACGTTTCTTTATAAAATAGTCCAAAGTTTGAGTTAATTAAGTTGCCTAATTTTGAACCACAGTTGCCTAAATTGAAGTTATCTAATTGAAGAAAAAAACAGAAGTTATTTGTAAAAACAGGTAATTACTATAAATCAAAAGAGATGAAATCAAGAAAGTAAAATAATCATCATTTTGCATGAAATAATAGATAATTGTTTTTATTCTTCAGATAAACTGAAATGAATACGAAAAATAAGACTATAATAAGACTATAAGGACTATTTTATAAAGAAGCCCTTCTCAATTGTTTATATTATAAAAAATATAAAAAAATGACGTTTTGATGACAGATGCCAGCTGTCACTTCGAGAAGTTATTTGTAAAAACAGGTAATTACTATAAATCAAAAGAGATGAAATCAAGAAAGTAAAATAATCATCAAAATGGGATATAAAGAAGCTAATTATTATTTTTCATGAAATATTAGATAATTGTTTTTATTCTTCAGATAAACTGAAGCGAATACGAAAAATAAGTCTGCTTAAATTGTATTTAATATAACTAAAATTAAGTCATTTCGTTGATTAAACCAAAATATACTTTATAATTTAATTTCATTGTTTTCACCATCGTTCACAGTCTTCTTTTACCATAAAACATTTCTTAACTTTTTACATTAAAAAAATGTTTAGATTGTCCAAATTCAGCGTTCCTCTCCTATAGTCTAAATCAATGATTCTCAAAGAGGGGGAAATTTTAAATTATTAAATACAAAAGGGGTCGCGCACCAAAAAGTTTGGTTACCCCTGGTCTAAATCATTCTTCTGTTTATTACCTTTCCGGAAGTTAGATGGATTACAAGGGGCTCCTGATTAATTGGTCTATTTTCCAGCAGCTCCTTGGCGATGAGTATGAGGCCATTTATTGCCATGTCAACGGGGATCAAATCAGTGGGTAAATTGGGATCGCAATGCATTGTCCTTATTACGCCTTTCCCAGCGCCGATCAATAAACCAGTCGGTCCATTGAAGTTATCCACCCAACCAGGAATCGGATCTTTGAAGCACGCAGTAACTGAAAGAAATTTAATTAACTAAACTACATCGACAAAATTAATTAACTACAATTACCTATACTAGGTCTAGCAATAGCGATCGGTAAGATCTTCGCATACTCAGAAACCAATTGCTCCGTCAAACACTTAGTATAGGCGTAGGTGTTCGGGGAATTCTGCAAGAGTTTAGGTGCTAACAATTCTATAAGTTCCTCATCCATCCACGATACCAAATCGAGCATTCTCCTGCAAATATGGTCAAAACTTAAGGATAAAACAATTTCAATTGGGTGTTGTTTCGTTCAACCTTGGATCGTGCGGCGCTTTGTAGACTTTTTCCTCAAGTACGGTCTGATCGCAATGGCAGTAGGAAGTGGAGACGTGCACGAAGGCTTTCAGATTACGCAAATTGGAGGCCATCTGAAGGCAGCGCAACGTCCCTCCCGTGTTCAGATTGAGGGCAGTTTTAAGTGGTTGATCGAAGCGAACGTTCGCTGCCATGTGGAAGACGACGTCGACGTTCTCGCAAAGCAACTGGTAATCATCGTTGGATAGGTTCAGATTCTCCAGCATCAGATCTCCTTCCATGCAATGCAACTTGCCGAAGAGCTCATCGCTTTTGGGATCGTTTTGCAATGCTGCGAAGAGCTGTAGTCAATGAATGTTGATAAATAGTCTATTGGGATGAAAGTGTTTCAGACTTACAGGCGTTTTTATGAAGTCCTGCAACCTCTGTTTCGGCTCCTTTCCGCGTTTTGCTCTGACCAAGAGGTAAATCGCAGATATTTGTGGACACGAACGGAGGAGCTTCTCGATGAGCACTTTTCCCATGAAACCGGTGCCGCCCGTTATGAAAATGTGCTTTCCTTTGTACACATCCATGACTCGGTCAAACATCTTAAACATAAAACATAATTTAATGATATTTTTATAATAATAATTAGATTCAGTTAAGTTTAAAACTTTCGTTCTTAAACAAATTTAACACAAAAAAAAATTCATTTTCAGATTGATTTCTTTTATCAACTTTTATCAATCAAATAAGTTTTTATTTTTGGTTTTTTGTTAAAATCTTAAGACAAAACTAATTTAACATTCGTTGTTTTTTCAATTCCCATTAAATCATTGTCAAATCATTGTCAAAATCTATTTAATTTTAATTTTATAAAAATTAGAAACATACATTTTCATCTTTGGTTATTTTAACATTATAATACAAAAAATAATTTAATTCTAATTAAAAAAAAAATCAGTGTAAAATAGATTTTCAACTTTCGTTCTTTAACATCTTAAAACCAACTTTGATGTTAATGTCATATTGAAAAGAAAGTTTGACATTGACAAGTTATGACATTTAAGTCAAAAATAAAATCTCATTTAAAAGAAAATATTGAGTCAAAATAACTTCAGTTCTTAAACATCTAGATAAAAAAACAAGTTTTTTACTTTTTCATTTATTCAAAATATAAAATTACAAAAACAAAAGCATACATTTATTAAACAACAACTCCACATAAAAAAAACATACACGTTAAATGACAAGTAACGAGTCAAATCACGTACTTGTAAAGTTATAACAGACAAGCTACGGTGCGTATCCACTTTTACGCACTGAAATGTCATGGCGTCCTTCGATTGCGGCGCAAATAAGGTAAAAGAGCATAAAAAATATTCAGACCTTCAAATTTTATATTTTGTTTATAAAATAAACTTCATGAATTTTGTTTATGTTTATTTATAAAAAATATATAATTTTAATATTAAACTTGTATTAAGCTAAGATTAGTTATGCAACGGCCTATATGGAAAGTAATGTTAGATCTTTCAATAATTTGTAATACGAGAGAAACTAGAATCTATGCAATGCTTTCTATTTGCTACCTCGTCTAGGATTAAATTCATTGAAATGCAATATTCACAGAAAAACTTCATAAATTGAATATGCAAATTATTTCACTGCAACAACAATTAAGTTTTGTAACTGAGACTGAATGAATTTATAATGAAATATTTTCAACATACAGTGAAACGTCGATTATCCGTGGTAATTCGGAAACGTTAAGCACGGATAATTGAAAAAAAACACGGTTAATATAAACAACGCTTTTCTTTGTTTCCTACTTTTCAAAAAAAAAATGGGGTTTAAAAACTGAGCTGCGTCACACATTTGTGTAATACAAAATAATTAAAGCTGAAATTGAATATTTACTGCGTTTGATTTGAATACTCCCCGTTGTTTTGACTGGGCCGACACGTTGCACGCACTGATCGATTTGCATGTCTGGCCTTTCCGGTCCATTCGTAATTTCCAAATATATCAAGCAGGCTTTAATTTTAAACTGTTATTATGTTATGAATTGAATATAGTTTTTTTTTTCTCTTTTTATGTTATCTAAATACTAATTAACATGTTTCAATAATAAAACCGTTAATATTGTTGTTATTTGTGTGTGAATATAAAAAAAATTGCATCATCTTTAATTTAGTACTCAAACTAAAAGATATAAACTTTTTAGTATACACAAATTTCAATTTTCACAATCACAATTCTCTGGATTTTCAAAATTATAACAAAAAATCGTTTAAGAAATATTTCTTTGTGAATTAATATTTATTGTCAAACAAAGTAAATCATAAAATTTAGTATTTATAATATCTACTCATATGTAATACCGAAATTAGACACTAATTTTAAGTTGTTGATACTGTCAAATGTTTAAATTTACTTAAAAATTACATAACAAATTGATACAAAATGACTATAATTGCATTATCGCTCCCATTTTCATATACATTACACATCTGTCAGAAGCTCTAAGTAGAGCGAAAAGCAAACATATTGGGAATCCCAGATTTAGAAGATAATATTAGCATACTTTGTTAAGAAAACTTTTAAATTACATAAACGTTCTAAATTGTTGAAATGAGAAATAAAAAATGTAAATTTTCTGATGAGAATTGAGCTGCTAAATGCAATACATAGCAATTAATGGTGCAACAACTGTGAGTATTTTTGTTTAAATATTGCAAATGGGATTCAAGTAGTTAAATGTAATACTAAAACTTAACACTTAATGGTGCAATAATAATTTTATTGATTATAATAATGCAATATTGAAGAATGAATTTAAAAATTGAAATATTTGCTCAGTTTTGACTTTAATGATGCATTGAAAAAAATGTTTGATATTGACAAGTTGTCAAATTCAAATGATAGTTTAACAATGAATGGTGTAATAACTATGAGCAATTTGATTATATCTATACGATATTGAATAATGAATGTTGAATGTTGAAATTCAAAAATTCGATCAGTTTGAGACCAATTTTGACTTTAATGACGTATTGATAAAAAGTTTGACATTAACAAATTATGACATTCGAGCGAAATGCAAAATAAAATCTTAATAAGTAATAGTGCGATAATTGTGTATTTTGATTATAACAAATTCGATATGGAATAATACATGTAGAAATTCAAAGATTTGTTCAATTTGAGACAATTTTTCACGTTAACGCTATTGGCGTTTTGAACAGAATTTTGACATTGACAAGTTGTGACATTTAAGCAGCAAAATGCAAATGACAGTTTGACAATTCATGATGAATTAAATATGTCGATTTTCATTATATCAATGCAATATCTAATAATAAATATACACATTCAAAGTTTGTCTTAAAGTTTGACATTGACAAGTTGTGAAATTCAAGCAGCAAAATTCAAATTATAGTTTAACAAATAATGGCGTATTAACTATGAGCATTTTGTTTATATCAAAACGATATCGAATAATGAATTTTCAATTTCAAAAATTCGATCTGTTTGAGACCAATATGGACCTTAATGACGTATTGAAAACAAGATGACATTGACAAATTGTGACATTCAAGCAAAATACAAAATAAAATCTTAATAATTAATGGTTCAATAACTATGTGTATTTTGATTATAACGAATTTGATATGGAATAATACATGTATAAATTGAAAGATTTGTTCAGTTTGAGACTAATTTTGACGTTATTGGCATTATGAACGTAAGTTTGACATTGACAATATGTGACATTTAAGCAGCAAAATGCAAATGACAGTTTGCAGATATTCGCCCAAAGTTTGACATTAAAAAGTTGTTACATTGCAAATGACAGTTTAACAATCCATGATGCAATAATTATGTCTATATTGATTATATCAATTCAATATCTAATAATAAATGTATAAATTCAAAGTTTCGCTCAGTTTGAGACCGATTTTGACATTATTGGCGTTTTGAACATAAGTTTGACATTGACAATATGTGACATTTAAGCAGCAAAATGCAAATGACAGTTTGCAGATATTCGCCCGAAGTTTGACATTGAGAAGTTGTTACATTGCAAATGACAGTTTAACAATTCATGATGGATTAATTATGTCTCTTTTCATTATATCAATGCAATATCTAATGATAAATGTTGAAATTCAAAGTTTCGCTCTGTTTGAGACCGATTTTGACGTTATTGGCGTTTTGAACATATGTTTGATATTGACAAGATGTGACATTTAAGCAGCAAAATGAAAATGACAGTTTACAGAGATTCGCCCAAATTTTGACATTGAGAAGTTGTTACATTGCAAATTACAGTTTAACAATTCATGATGCATTAAGTATGTATATTTTCATTATATATATGCAATATCTAATAATACATGTTGAAATTTAAAGTTTCGCTCAGTTAGAGACCAATTTTGACGTTATTAGCGTTTTGAACGTAAGTTTGACATTGACAAGATGTGACATTTAAGCAGCAAAATGCAAATGACAGTTTTCAGAGATTCGCCCAAAATGTTTGACATTGAGAAGTTGTTACATTGCAAATGACAATTTAGCAATCCATGATGCAATAACTAGATGTACTATTTTGATTATAACATTGCGATATCGAATAATTAATCTAGAAATTAAAAAATATTTGATATAGACAAGTTGTTACATTGCAAATGACAGTTTAACAATTCATGATGGATTAATTATGTCTATTTTCATTACATCAAAGCAATATCTAATAATAGATATAGAAATTCAAAGTTTCGCCTAAATTTTGACATTGACAAGTTGTGAAATTTAAGCAGCGAAATTCAAATTATAGTTTTACAATTAATGGTGTAATAACTATGAGCATTTTGTTTATATCAAAACAATATCGAATTATGAATGTTGAAATTCAAAAAATCGATCAGTTTGAGTCCAATTTTGACCTTAATGACGTATTGAAAACAAGATGACATTGACAAATTGTGACATTCAAGCAAAATGCAAAATAAAATCTTAATAATTAATGGTTCAATAACTTTGTGATAATGGTTCAATAAATTCAAAGATTTGTTCAGTTTGAGACCAATTTTGACGTTATTGGCATTATGAACGTAAGTTTGACATTGACAGGATGTGACATTTAAGCAGCAAAGTGAAAATGACAGTTTAACAATTCATGATGCAATAATTATGTCTATTTTCATAATTCTCAGTTTGAGACCAATATGGACGTTAATAACGTTTTTTTTGTTGACATTCAAACTACGAATTGCAATGGTGCAAGAACTATATATATTTTGATTATATCAAAGATTTGATTAGTTTGTGAACAAATTGAAGCGAATTAAATCGCAGGATGCAATGAAAGATGATGTTTTGACATCGAATAATGAAGATTCGTTTAGTTTGAAGCGAATTAAATCGCAGTGAAAGACGACGAGTTTGACATTGCTTCGACAGCAAAAATAGAACGATTTATGGATAATACCATATAATGAGCGAATGGTAATTACACTAATTCCGAAACGAAGATCGGAAAACGCACGAGAAATGCACGTTTTCCATTCTCGACAGTTACGACATAATTTACTGCTGTTAGTTTCGCCTCTCGTCGTCTGTCCTCTGTCATCGACCATGGCAAATCCATAGAAACAGAACCGACTAATTAGGAAGATTTCTTGCGAACGCTCAACTTCCTGAACGCACGCAATATTTGCGAAACATTTGTGGCTGCGACTCAGTCACAACAGTATTTTCGTGCAGAATCCTCCTGCAATCGATAAACTCGTAACAACGCACACGTTTTATGTGTATATAGTCAAACAGACACACACAGAGAGAACCGTTGCGCAACCGCAGGCGCGAATTTCGCGAGGCGTATTTTATGGCCCGGGAATTGTGCGATCTGTGAACGCGCCCGATCTCAATTTCGATCGATTTTACGAATTCCTGCGAATCTGCGATTCGAACGATTGCGAAATTTGCGTTAAGAAATAGACACGAAGGTCGCACGCACGCCGTTCTGCAATTAGATTTGATATGAATTAACGCAGAGGTGAGAGCGAAATGCCGAAAAAAAAAACATACACCAAAGCGAACAGAATAAACACGCAATTCTCAAGTCGTGATTATGATAAATTTGTTTCTCGAAAATCGGTTATTAAAATTAAAAGATTGTTATGTAACACCATCATTATTTGAACCAAGAGTTTAATTTCTAAATTAACAATCTCCACATTTTAACGGATTTTAACGGAAAGTCGGATTGTGAAAAAAGTAAAAACCTATCAGCATTATAAATATTTGAACTCAAAACTAAACATTACAATTACTTCATATTTAATTAAGATAAATAAACGAAAGTTTCTTGAAAAAAAGAACATTCATTCTTAATGTAATGAAATAATTTACAATTAATATCTTCCTATAACACGGTTTCATTGTAACACGATTAAATAATTGAAATATTTAATTAAGCACTTATATATCAGTGATAAATAATGATACTATTTGTCGCATAACACGATCGTTTTGCAACACGATTTCTTTCTAACACGATTGGAGTATTGAATTACACTCGGTCCTCTTTTTATGCGGTTTTGAAGTTATGCGGTTTTTATTTCAAGAAGCATTTTTTTTAAATTACTATTTTAGGCCATTTTGACACGTTTTGACACAAATTGGCAAACCATTTCATCGAAAAAGATGATAATTCTGAACGAGCATTCAAGTTACAACGCGAGCTTCAGAATTGCATTTCTGTACATCAGAAAAATAGCAAAGCCATTGCAAAGTTTAATCACTGATTATGGGAAAAAATCAACATGCGAAGACATGAGACTAATTTTACTTGTGAAGAATCATTATCTTCAGGACATAGATCTGATATGCTGACTATCTCTTCTAGTGATGAAAGTAATTTCGAACCAGTTCGCAAATTATGCCGAACACTCTCATATAGCGACGATAATTCTAAAGAAAAAAATGTGAAGAAAGATTAACTTTCATAACAATATTCTGTATTTTTTTTTTTGTAAAATTTAGAAGGAATATGTTAAGATGGTGTTAACGTTTTTATAAAATTATGAATAAACATTTCAGAAAGAATATAGTAAGACTAATTATTTTTCTGAAATTTAATAAACCCTTTTTTATGCGATTTTCGGTATATTCATTGATTGATTTAGTTTTATGCGGTTTTAAAAAAAATTTGGAACGTATCCTTTATTTTTATTCGTGTGTCTAGTCCTTTTTTTGTACGATTTATTTTTATGCGTTTTCCTGTGGAACGTATCTACCGCATAAAAAGAGAACCAAGTGTACTTATATTTGTTTATAAGTTAACCGCAGAACGCAAACAGTATTTTGTTTGTTTTCCAGAAATGCATTTATCACTTAGCACTTTTGCATCAGTGAAAGTACAAATATAAAGATCATAAAAAAAGTAATTAATTTCGTTTCTTTTTTTTATTTGATTCCTCATATTCAAAGATTCGCTATCTTTGAAAGCAAAATTTTGACGTTAATGACGTTTAAAAAATATTGTTTTACATTGACATGTTGTTACATTCAAGCAGAAAATAACAATTTAACAATTCATGGTGCAATAACTATGTGTATTTTGAATATAACATTGCGATATCGAATAATGAATATAGAAATTCAAGGATTCGCTCTGTTTGAGATACATTTTGACGTTAATGTCGTATTCAAAAAAATGTTTGACATTGACAAGTTGTCACATTCACAGTTGTCCAATGACTATGTGTATTATTATAATTAATATAGAAATTCAAAGATTCGCTCATTTTGAGACCAATTTTGATGAAAACATTTAATTTAATATATTTTAGAATATCAGCATCAATGAAAACATTGAATGATTATCTCAAATAATTTGATGCAATTGTGTAAGTTTTTATGGACAATGCATAAAAGAATCTTGTTTAAATTGAGTTCTTTGATCGTGATTAACATTACTAAAAAGTAAAACAAAGCAGACTTAAATTTTAATTTCTATCATTTTCTATTGCATTTTCTGCACATTAATGCAACTGTTTTCACACAAAAAAAAAACAAATTACATCACTTTAGTGCGAACTTTTCTATTACATCGTTTCAATTTAAATATCACTAAATAATTTCGAGATAAACCTCTCACTAGATACGACGTAACATTAATATATTGCAATTAGTATATACATTTCACTAATTTAAATTACATTTAAAATTGTGTAAATAAATTTCAAAGAAATTCTGTCTGTTGCCAAATATAATTCGGTTAATAATTGCCATTAATAATGCATTTAATGATGAATCGAAGTCGACTTTCCATGAATTTCATAAATACGAAAGCTAGGTCAATATACAAAAATAACAATACTTAAAACATGACCGTTTTACTAATAATTCTCCATTTACAATAAATTATTCCAAAAGTTGGTTTTCTTTTTGTCTCGCGCATAAAAAATAACAAAAAGACTTTGGTCAAAATATTTCAGATTTCTAAATAGAATGTCTTTATTACATTTTTTTATTGTTATTATCTATGTAATTTTATTGTTATTACAATAAATGTTGTTATAATTATTTAATAAATAATACAATTATCAGCACTTATATAATAGAAATGTTATAAACAGTTATTTCTGACAATATAAACTTAAACTAATTATAAATAATAAAATAAAGGACTAAAAGGTCAATAGACCTTTGAATTTTAATATTACATTTTGGATCTTAAATTTGAGTTATTTCTATTAGTTTATAAAATAAATACTGAAGAACGTAAGCAGTATATTTTCTTTGAGTTTGTTTTCCGGGAATGCATTTAACACTTTCTTATATAAGTGATAGTGCGAATATAAAGATGACAAAAATCGTTTAAAATTAGATGCAAATTCGATAATTTTCAAAATAAATCTCAACATTACTTGTTAGGATTTTAATTTCTTTTGCAATGTATGTATTTTTTTTGTAATTGAAATGTGTGTGAATTGGAAATGATAATTGTAATTCGTAATTCAATGAAATTGATTGATCAATGAATCTAGTGTAATAATATTTAAAGTAGGGTAGAACTCACCGTTGATCAAGACAACAAAGCACTGCGAGAAGTGGGACTTTTACTCTCGGTTTTGTTTAATGGGACATACTCGAAGGTAATGTAAACCGTGTGTGTGAGTATGCATATTACCATAATAAACGTACGGGCAGGTGCGCTCACAAACTGGAGATATTTCAAATCGCGTGCAGCAGCAGTAGGCATCCAGAAAATCTAAAAATTTATCAAACATCTTCAATTCGACTTCGTAAATCGTTGCTTCGCGATTACGCAAAAACCTATAGGATAAACGCAAACAGGTTTAAAATTCGATGAAATGGAAATGCAAATGTGAGTTGAATTTTCCAACATCTTGATGGGCTTAGTCTGTAAACTGTAATGTCACAATGTTATATTTTTTTTGTTTGTTATTTGATTGTTTATCCTGTCGATTGCGTAAAATGTGCCAATAGCACACGGCTCTTGCGGCCGAAGAGAAAGTTCATCTCACAATTCACCAGTGAACTGCAGCGGCGACGAAGACCCAGGGCGTGTCTTCTTTTAAACGATGATGATGGTAATAATCACGCAATCGTGATCATAAACCATTCATTCCATACCGACAATGTTTGCATAACGTCATACATGCATTCAATGCACAATTAACAAGTTGAAAATTGCAAATTGTAGATTTAATAATAAACACATTTATTGTACAATTAAATACATGATTTATTCGCCAAATTTTGTTTTATTATAGATTTATAGAAGAATAATGTATTATATAACTTATGACTTTACTAACTTTATATATATTTTTTTAATGCAAACTGAATATTAACGAGTGTACATGTATTCAATATTTAAACAAAAGCAAGTATTTTTAGTCATATATTATTAACTTCCGCAAATTCATAACTATTATATAATGTTTATTGAAAAACTGTTAACAATTTTTTTGTTTCTGAAGGCGGTGACAAATTCCTAAAATACATTATTATTATTAAAATGATGCATTTTCAGCATCAACACATTTGACAGCTCATATCAGACGTATGGATAACAGTACAAAGCTGATAGTGGGCTCGTTAGATAGATGACACTTTCAGCTTTAATTTGAGTATAAGACATGAGCAATTGAAGTCAATCAAAAGTAACACCAACGAAATTCGAAGACGTTAATTTTCCAACTGTCGTCTCTCAAATGACAAAGTTTGTTAATTAATTATGAAGAAGCCATAGCAGCTGCAAACTTATATTTATGTACATTTCAATCTACGTATATTCAAGATCAACATTCATATCCAATATTCTTCTGGAAGCTGGTGGTTGAGAAAATACAGGCCATTTGCTAATACGCTATTTTCCCATCCGTGAAATGCCCAAGTCATATGTATGTTTGGTTGCCTGCACATCCGTGGTTGTAGTGACAACGCCATCTATATTCAATATATCAAAGGTTGTAGTTCGAACATTTTGACGCTAAACACAATTCACTTAAAATTAAATAATTGTCAATTCGATTTGCACGAAAGAGATAATAATACACAATAAATGTATGCTTCATATGAAAAAATAAAAGTTTAAAAAAGTTGAATACTTTTCGAGTTATAAAGAAAAAAAACTTTATAACTCAGCCATTTATTAACTATTCCTAACTTTTTTTAAATCAAAAATTGTGCAATAAATGAACGCTTCATATGCAAAAATAAAAGTTCAAAAAAGTTAAATACTTTTCAAGTTATAAGTTTTTAATGCAACCATTTATTAAGCTTTTTGTATCAAAAATTTCGGAGTTTCCTGAAGCACCAGAAAACTGAAAAAGGACTTTCGTCTTTAAATTTATTCCAAAATGAACTTTGTGCTCTTCAATCATAATCGTCCGTTTCTCCAAACGTAACATTTACATTTCAAATTAAATATGTAGTTCCATCTAGTGGTGAATCTGACATTTAAAAGTACGCCATGATGACAAATTTAATAATATTATTGTATAGTATGTTGTTATATAACGCGGTAATCTCATAACTATTTTTATTTAACGTTATACAAATTACTCACATTATAGGAGAGTTCATTACACATTTGATTGATAATTTACCTTTTATTATATAGGTAATAAATGTAATTAAATAATATATCGTTATTGATCATTTACGTATTTAATAAACTTAACTATAAGTCTAAATTCTCTGAAATAACAAGATTGTTTTCTTAAACTTTGGAATTTAATAAAGTAAATTTGTACATTGACAACTGCGCTTTCTTGATTTAACTTCATTGCTGTGGATGTCATATGTTGTATTTGCAAAAGCGGTTATATCCAATAATTTTCTTTTTGATCAAAATAATCAATTCGCATCAAAATTCTGAGAGGAATTCTTATAATTATAGTGTCAATCGTTTAGTGCAGATCGCAAACGATGTCATCTCTTAAAATAGTTGAATTAACTGAAGAAAACACCTGCAACATGTAAGTTACATTGGTTATGATAATATAAACAAAAATAACATTGTTGTGTTTAGATGTAACAATGGTATCAGCAAATATTCCTGTCCGAAATGCAACATCCAGTACTGCTCATTGGCTTGCTACCAGTCAGAGGGGCATCTGGAATGTTCAGAGAATTTCTACAAAGATTCTGTCATGGAACAACTTGGGGCTACTTCAGATAAAGACTCGAAAGCAAAGATGATGGAAATCTTAGAAAGGTTCCATGCACAAAATGGAATTAAAGATGATGATAATTCAAGGAATTCTGATAATGTTGAAGATGATGATGATGATTACTCTGATTTAGAAGAAACACTTGATTCTGATGATGAATTGAATAGCATGTATAAGTCACTGGAAGAGAGATTGGCTGGAGTGTGTTTGGATAATTCAGAGGATGTGTGGCAGACTTTGAATAATGATGAGAAACAGGAATTTGAAGCATTCTTAATGTAAGTTGCTTTTTCTTTTTGTAATTTAAGAAATTTTAAACTGTTTTTCTTTTAGGTCTGGTGATGTAAGCCAATATATTCCCATGTGGACACCTTGGTGGGAATATGTTTGCGATAAGAGAATTATAGATTTGGAGGAGCTGGAAGCGCACAAATGCAAATGCCCAAAAATATTAACAGACATAAAGCAGTTTTCACAACTTACAGTGAGATAATTAATTATAGAGCAGTTCAGATTTTTGATAATTAACAATTGAATTGCAGTCAAAGCCACCTGCAGACTGTGTGCAGTTTAACATGATGAACATTCTCGCGGCTTACGTTTTCATCGTGAGATATTTTAATGGTGACCACATGGATTTCCCAAAGGAAAGCTCTAGTTTCATATTTAATTTATCATTGAATGTACGAAAGAACGAAAATTTCGATTGCTTCAACTTGGCCATAAATTCCGTTATCATGGAGTGTTCTAGGGTAAGAAGAAGCACAAAGAAAATGTTGTTTTTGGTGGGAAAATTAATGTATTTTGATTGTTTTAGCCTGAATTGGTTATCATGACTGATGAAGAGAACATCGAGCATATAAAACCAGACGTTCAAAGCATCCTTGGAGGACCACACTCCACTGAAAGAAAATACTATTTGATGTGCGCCCTATCCGAAATACATGCTATATTCGAAAAAGCTGTGACGCACGAAAGTGCGGCCGGTGCAAGCAACGGAGAATTCTACAAGAAGTTTACAGAACATCAAGTGACTCCTCTAGAAAACGTCAGCAATCCTGATCTCAAGAAGGTGCTGAAGAAAATTGAATATTTCCTTTCGTATGCTAAGGATTCATACGAAGTTTAAATCGCTTCTTCTTCTTTTATACTTTAAATATGTTATTTACTTCGGTAGGAATAAATCAAAATAATGATACCAGCAACTTGCTTTCTATTTATTTAATATAGATATATTCAAATTGATTTAAAATTGTAACAAGATTAATTATTATTATACCGTTTAAATCACAATCTCGTTTACATATTACCAACAAATTTAAAATTTATTTAAGACGGAACTAAAAAACAGTACACGTGCGTAAATCTAAAGAGAATACTAAAACATAAACATCTCGTCTTTATATAATATATACACATTTGTTGCAGGGTATTTTAATAAATATAAATAAATTACAGAAACTTAGGGAATAACTTAACGTTTAAATAATAATAAAAGGTCAGAAACCGTGTCACCAAGTAACTTATTTTTTGAAAAGTAATTAATACAAAGGGCAGTGAATATTATTTGCTTTGTTTTTTAAGTCGCGTTAATCAATAAGAATGTACGCCAAAAAAAATACTTGCTAAACTTTTAACTGTAATACGATCCAAAAAAAAAAATTAATTAAAATGAGTAACGTAATTAAACTTTGGTCAAATAATTGTCTTGTACATATAAAGGAAATTTATTTAGTTATATTCAGTGCAATACTCAGCTTAGTACGCTAACCAAGGATGATACCTAAGAGACTCTTTCGATCTGTCACCGTAATCGTAAGTCACTTCATTGCCAATCTCGATTGTGTCTTTTGCGACTAACACTAAGCGCGGCAATCCATCAACGTCGATTGTTCTAGTGACCAAGTTGCCATTTCGAGAGTGGTTCACCAGACGACCCAAACGACCAGTTTCCGCTGTCGCATCGATGCTGCAAAAACGAGTAAAACATATTTTAATTACTCAAAGAAATGTTATCAAAAACAGCAATTCTTACCAATACTGTTGACTCTTGTGTTTGAAGTAATACATATAACAACCTGTGTTTTGATCCTGGGCGTATTTAACCTCTCTCCTCTTGGCCTCGGCAGTATCAATAAGATCTCCGGAGTATTCGACAACAAAATCACCGCGCTGGAACATCTTGTTTGCAACAACACCTCTACCCTTTCCTTCGAAATTTCGTATCTAAACAATGAAACAAAAATATATAATATGAGTTATTATGCAAACAAATACGAATTATTGAATAAAAAAATCACCGTTATCGTAGTAATAAATTTGAAAACCGTCTTATGAACTTTTCGGAATAAACCAGTATATATAAAATAATAATTTCGCATACACAATAGAATTTATAAAAGTAGAAAACTTTTCAAAATTGCAAACAATGAAAAATGCATCTGGTATATTTGACTTGAAGGATTAATATTTCACAATATGTTTTGTAACTATACCAGGTTTCTTAGAAGTAGATTGTCCAAGGCAAGAAAAGGTCTTTTGCCAATCAATAGAACGTCTACATCAAAAAAAGGAACCCATCTTGGCTTTTGGGCCACAAAGAATCTAACAACATATAATATTTAATTGACTGAAGAGAGAGAGAATATTTTGAAGAGCAAAAATAAAGATGAATGATAATTAGACTATTTATCATAGAGATGAACAATATATTTTGTAAATTAAGATTGGTTCTATCAAAACTGACATATCAAAAGAAATTACAAAAAAAAATGTTATAATTTGATAAATCAGAAGCAATATTTGAATGAAAGAATTTAAACGATTAAATTCCGTGCATGTTTGTTTTAATGATTTAATCGTAGTGAGATATAATGCATACACACCCTTAATCCTTGTTCGATGCCTTTCCTTAAATTTTGTTCAAGCGTGCGCTGTTTCTCCTCTAAAGCAATTTTATTAGTTTTTCGCACGGATCTTCTAACTGGGAAATACTCTGTGAGTTTATGACTCGTCTCATTGTTGTTTCCTTTGATAGTGGGTTTCGCCGCGGGTGGTTGTTGATTTACCGCATTATTAGCATTCAACCTGAAATTCACATAATGAAATCTATTGTACATTAGACCTGAAATTAATGGTAATACCTCCGTCTCGCTCTGGGTGCTATGATAATCTTTTTTTCGATTTTCTCTTGTACAATTTTGGCTTCATTTTTCACTTTGTCCTCTTGCTCATCCTTCAACTCAATCCTATGTGGTGTTGCCGGCGACAGTATATCCAAATCAGCGGGGCCATTCTTACCCAACGGAGTCGCCAATATCTCTGTAACCATTTCAAACATATAAAATCTATATACGTGTAACTATAATGCAGTTTAATTAAACTGCATTCTACAAAGAACGTCAAATCTCCTAATGTAACAATTAACTATTATATAACATTTAAGATAAGTGTGTTGACAGCATTAAATAATTGTTTAAATATTTACGCTTATTTTAATGTTATTTTAGTTAATTGCATATTTTTAATGTCAGTTTATGCTAGCGGATGAAATCGAAAATAATTGAAACAAAATTGTGACGGTTTGTCAAAAAATGACACGCGAAAAAGAATTCAGAAGATAGTTCGCGGATAGGAAAAACCCATTGGAAACGCATCGCGCCAGTTTTCAAACATTTCAAAATTGCACGTGGGATGTGCGACAAACTGCGGGCCGACGCTTTAAAAACTAATAATGACAAGATTATCTCGTACATTCAAGAGCTGAAGAGACAAAGAGATGAGGTCATCCACACCATTAGGAAGCAGGAAGAGGAGAAGGCTCTGCTAAATACAGAAATGGAAAGGCTAGCTTACAAAATAAATATTGTACAGTGCTTAAAGTTTATGATGAATTTAGGTAGTAAAGAAATGTGTTGTAGATTTCGAAGAGCTTAGCACAGCGAATAGTTGCCAGGGATCGATATAATGAAGCCATTGCTGAAGCAGAAGATTACTACAATAAATTGGTGGAGAGCTCTGGAGTGCTTCTGAATGCAGTCCAGAAAGATTTTAACGAACTCTTTGAGAGTATGGATAAGAAGGTCGGGACGGATCTAGCAAAGTCGGTTCAGTACTTCTGGTTAGTAATTTAAATAATTTCTCTAATTTTTTTTTTAAAAGTTGCCCACCTGAGGAGATGTGCATCAAGCAATGTCCTGGATTCAGATCATCGACGATGAGATAGAAGAAATTAGTAATGAGATCAAAATTGCAAATAAACTTTGTTAATAAATGTGCTGTTACCTTTGAATTCCTCCTTTTCCTTGTCATCTAAGTCATTGATTCCATCACTAGGTATATCAGAATCAACGATGCATATATTGTTCCTATTGTCGAAACTGGACACCTCTAAATCACAAACGGCATCATCAATATCCACTTCAACAGCCTACAAGAAATGGTATGAGTTAATTAGTTACTTATGTAATTAATGATTTGCGTATAGTTTACCTGAAAGAACTGAGAAATGATTTGATTTTTCTTATTCACTGGGCTAAGAACTGAATGGGCAAACTTGCTCTGCAGTTTCACTTTGCGTTTCGGAAGCGGTGAACAGCAATCACTGCCGTCGCTGCACGCTATCACAGCCCTGACTCTCCTTCCTGTAAAAATCAAATATTTCTGTTTAGAATTTGAACGATCGTTTCGAGGTTATGTAAAGCATCGCGTCTGCAAACAATATGGCGTACAAAATATCAAACAAAACAATTGCCGTTTGCAAATGAAAAAAATGAATTAATCTTGGAAGGATTCTTGATCGCTTTTGGATGCATCTGCACGCGAAAAAACGATAAGACCGAAAAACTCACCTCTGACCATCTTCGTTAAACGTTCTAGCACGTCTATTAAACAGGATAACTAAAATGATGCTCCTTCCTCAGGAAATCTTCAAGAAAACACGCGAGCCTGATCGTACACCGAACCGAGCAATAATCATCAATTAAAAATTTATTGAATCCGCGACGCTCTTCACAATTTTACCCACGCAAATGCTTTTACTGTTTTCGCTTTACATTTTTATTTGAATCCTTGTACAATTTTTCAGCAGCGAAGCGAAATTAACCTCGATCCAGTTAGAGGGGGACACTTTTCTCACGATTCAACTCTGAACCGAAGAAAACCATTTTCGTGCGATCATCGAAAGGGACCCGAACGTAGCCGAACGCGTATTATGAACTGCTATGCAACCCCACGTGACCCTATTTTGACAGTGACAGCGGATGGCGCCAAATTTAAATTCTCACAATTTTGTTATAATTCATTGTTTATATCCTATTACAAACATATGTTTGTTTTTATTTATTAGCATAATGTAAATAGCGCATGCGCTCAAACGAACACCATGTCGATTGTTATTAATGCTAATTACCAAACAATTAAAGGAAAACATGTTTGCCATTATTAACAATCCTTTTATTGAAACAACTATTAGAAACTTCATTTAGAAGTCGTAACGCTGGCGGAAAATTTAGAAAGCGACTGTTCTTCCCGGAAAATATAAATAATTTTCATTTTATGTGTATATTCAATTAACAATAAAAGTCTGAGCAAAACATATTTCACATAAATAACAGTTATAATGTCTACATAATGTCATTCTATCATCAACTATCATTATTTACATGTTATATTTTCAAAAGAAGCCCAATTAATATTTATAAATAATTTCCAACTGTTTTGTTTAAATTATTGTAATAATGATTAGTATTTATACGGATTTATTTTAATTTGCTGCAAGATCTCAGAAATAGAATATTTTATATATTTATTATTTCTGTATGAATATTACTGTTCATAATACAAATATTTGTATTAACAGAGTGATGAGTATCATTTAAATACTTTAAAATATTGTATATAACATGTTTTTTATTATGGTCAGGGCTCGATTTTATAATTATAAATATATTAAATCTTATGATGCTAAACTAAGAATTGCTCCAAGAGAGTTGTGCCCTTGAAAATCGATTTCCATAATCGTCTGCCGCATCCCACATAACAAAATTCTGTAGAAGTAATTATATTAGGTTATGTTGGATCCCGTGGAAAGCTTAAAACTGGCGGATCAGCCGAAGAAAGTATTGAAGAGTTGCCACACAGGAATCTGGGATAATCTCCTGGATTTAGATAAAGTGGAATGGAAGGATCTGCAATACAAGAATACAGGAGATACTGCATTACATGTAGCTTCTAGGTACGGACATGCAGAGGTAATTAAACGTCTCTTGATTAGGTTTAATTCATCTGCAGTGGATGCAACTAACGATGACAATAAGACGGCTCTGCATGAAGCAGCTCAGTTCGGGCAACTGGAAGCGGCAACGATATTGATAGAACACGGAGCAAATGTTAACTCGCTGAAGAAGGCGGATTGGACGCCATTGATGTTGGCATGCACGAAGAAGCCAAACCTGGACCTGATTAAAGCATTATCAGAGAATGGCGCTGCCGTTAACTATGCCAATAAAGATGGATGGACGTGTCTTCATTTATTAGCGCGCGAAGGTTCTCTGAACAACCTGAAATATCTCCATTCGCGAGGTTTAAATTTAACGCTGAGGACGAAAAACGGCAGAAGTGGCGCTCATGTGTCCGCATTGCATAATAACCAAGAGGTCTTGCAATATTTACTAAAGGAGGATTCGTCGCAGGTGAACGCGACGGATAATTGCGGCAATACCCCTCTGCACGAGAGCGTTCTCGGTGGTAATTATCAAGTATTCAAGAACATTTTAGAAAGCGACGGCGAAATCGGAGCAAAGAATTCAGTTGGTTTCAATGCTCTCCATCTAGCAGCGAGCAAAGGAGATTTGGATTTCATTAGAACCATACTTGAACTTGGAGTGAACGTAGATTCGCGCAGTTCGGAAGGCTACACTGCTCTTCATTGCGCCGCCAGAAAGAACCTGATGGCTGCTTACCGGGTTCTCCTGGACATGGGCGCAGAAAGAGCCACAACGGATTGTCACGGAAGAAAAGCTGAAGAATATTTCCATAGTTCATAATTATATTATTTATAATTAATACATTATTCACATATATACAAATATCTTGTAAATCTTTTTTTGTTGTTGTTGTTGTTTGTTTATCATTAACATCGATTTTCAGTGTATGCTAAATGCGCTTTGAGAAACCTAACTTACATACTGTGTTGTTTCATCCAAACACATTATACCTTATACAATACGGTAAATGATATTGTGCAGTGTCTAGCGAATAAATAACTGGGGGACACGTCAAATAATCTATTATTTTCCTGTATATATACATAAAATGATTGTACAACGAAAATGTTCAACAGAAATGATAGAAAGAGTACAAATTTTGCGAAGACTGAAACTAACGATTCGCCACTAATGACGGTGATAACGAGACGTCGTTTAGTATTTAGTATTGCGATAATTTGTACTTCGAACATATTCTCTACATAGATACTAAATTTAATCATCACAATTTGCAAAATATTATTAATAATAAAAGATGTGTTTTTTTTTTAGAAACAATAGGATTCCAATAGAATCAACGAATCATATAAATTAAAAAAAAAATGAACGGAATAAAGTTAAAAAGTCATTAAATTATAACACTCTGATCAGTCTTAAACGCTAAATGAAATAAATAATTTATGTAAAACAATAAACGATATCCAGTTACTTAAGTGGGTTTATCTCTGGAAAAAAAAAATAATGTTTTATAATCAATATTTCGATGTTAGTAAAATCTTACCTAATTTTACTAGCTATTTTCTTAGCGAACGATGAATCCTTCGTAAATACACAACTCCTCTTTACTACGGCTATTTGTCCGTCTTGATACTTCACCTAGAATTACATATTTGATTAGCAAATGTGAATATTGTGGTAACTAATGTTGTGTGCATACTTTATACAAATAATGTTTAGTTTTCTTCAACAACACGCCTTCCTGTTGTTCGTTGTTCCGTGTCAATATTATTCGATCGCCCGTCATGACTGCCTTTTCGCTGTCATTTATTGAGCGGATGTCACTTACCGCCACATCTATGATTATACTTCCGGCAGATTCTATAAACACCACACACCGGCATTCCTTATATTTCTCCAATATCACAGCTCTATAAAATGCTCCATCGTTCCTACGAGCCCAAACCTCCTCCAGCACTCGCTTCTTTTCAAACTCGCTTAATAACTGAAAAATTATTTAAATTTATTACTTTTAGAAAATTTTATCAATTACTATTATTACCTTATTGTCGTCCTCGTCATCCTCATCTGATTGACTCTGTAATTGGGCTAACAGTCTGCTTTTATCTTGTTTCGCAACATTCAGCATACAATCCGAAAGACGCACGATCGCTTTGTATGGAGTCAATGTCTTGACTTTCTTCAGTAAACCGTTTATTTTATTTACTTTCTGGCGCTTCGCTGAATTCAATTCACAACTGTCGGAAAGATATAGTTCATCACTTCGAACATCCCACAACCCCTTGTCGTTCTTAAATAAGATTAGTCCCGTTCCTTCCAGATACTGCTTAATAGCGTTCCGATCGATCTTTTCACCCGGAACCGATTTTAAGAAGTTGAGTAATTTACAAGTGATGCCTTCCATATTTGTGTAATTATTCAAATCACTGGCGCTGCCTTTGAAGAGATACTGGTTATCATTGTGAAGAAAATCTTCATCAACACTATCCTCGGATGAGCTCAACTCTGAATTGTCATCCATAATCTCACGGTTTAGTACCTCGAATACAGCCAAATTCAATTGTATCGTTTTAACAATTGAATTGCTAGTTTTGCTAGTGTCCATTGAGTTATTGAAAGATTTGTTTTCTAAAGAAGAATTTGTCTCAGACGAAAATGATTCATTTATTGACTGAGAAGTTTTTGAAGTCACAAACGAATCATCATTGTCGCAGGCGACATCGCTATATTCCATTTTTACTTTCTCATCAGCTTCATCATGATTAATATTGTCTTCGTCCATTACTGGTTTACCAGAGCTATATCTCTTGATACCTGAACGAATTGTTGCTCCTTCCATTTTACTTTCACAATTTGCTTCAATATTATCTTTATCTGTGTCTTCATTGCATTCAAGCAAACACCCTTTGCCCTTGTGATGTATCTCATTTAAGTCAGTTTCTAAATTATTTTCCTTATCCAATTTCAGATTACTAACTGTAAGTAGATTGAACTTAGTTTCACTATCAGTCTTGTTTTGCTTAATCAGAAAAGAATTGTAATTGCACTCATTCGCCATTTTTAATTCCTGTCCAGCATTGATCTGAACTGGTGTTTTGACTTTCAACAAATTTTCTTGATCCATACCATTAATTGCACCTTTTTGCTTAATACCTGCATACTTCATATCTTCGTTTATTTTCTGAAGAGTTCTCTCAGTGTTAAACTTTGTTATCTTTGGTTTAATATCATTGTTATTCACAACTAATATATGCTTTTTATCTGCGGGTTGTCTGGTTACATTTGGTTTACGTGTTGTTTCATTGGACGTCTGTGCTTTGTCCAGTTTCGTAACTGTAATCTCGCCTATGTTGATCTTTTGGCCGCAGGGTTGCTTCTTCAAATCTTGCTTCCAGTCAGCCACCGGGGACATTTCCGCATCTTTTTCTAAGCTTATGGGCTTGTAGGTCATCGGGTAAAAACGGTCCTGTGCTTCCGTTATCGGCGTTGCAGCTGGCACAGAATTGATGGTATAGTATTTATTATAGTTCACTGGATTCGTTTCACTTGTAGATGATTGTTGAGTTGAGGGTAATACTACCTGGTTGGCTTTTGGTAAATTATACATCAGGGTTTTATTGTCGACCATGTAAACTGCCTTTTCTGTACCACCAATTATTATACGATTCTCGGGAGCTTGTTGATTCAACAGTTGAGTTACTTGTGGACGCACAGTTTGGTGCAAATGAATGGCATTGGTTTTAATTTGTTCAGTTATTTTTTGCTTAATCTGATTAACCATGGCTGGACTTGTCTGAACAATATGCAAATTATTTTTCTGTGGGTTGTTCAAATACTTAGAAATAATCATTTCATTGTCTGATGGCAACTGGTTCGATTGTGGAGCTTTTACCAATTGCACAACATTCGTATTAACGGCTGGTGTCGTTATTGTCT
Organism: Nicrophorus vespilloides; assembly: GCF_001412225.1. Lineage (NCBI taxonomy): Eukaryota > Metazoa > Arthropoda > Insecta > Coleoptera > Silphidae > Nicrophorus > Nicrophorus vespilloides. Next base: position 464,636 of record NW_017096512.1, read on the forward strand.
GAGCTGCATCTTCTCTTTTAATACGTATTTGAGCGTCGCCATGTGAAGGTACAATAGTATATTGACCACTACTGATGGCTCGCAGAAGACGTTCAGTGTTTGCTCTCTGCGGGTCCAAAGTAGGCATGCTTTCATGTTCTATAAATGGCTCAGTCACAGTTTGTACTTTTAAAGTGGGCATCCTTTCCACAGTCTTTATAAAATTTCCACAATCTAAACTCCTGACAGTCATATCCTTTATATTCTTCGGATGTGTACTCTTCCGCGGCTTCTTTTTTATAGCTGCTTCGTGTTTTACTTCGACGCCCATTTTTGATATGAAATCCGCAGAAACATCAGAAAACGTCTCAATTTTCACCTTTTCTGGCTCAGCTTTAAAGATCTTGACTTTAGCATTAAGCATCCTTTCCCTCTCAGACACTTGAAGGGTCCTTTCATGTTCGATGGTAGCTTCACGTATTATTCGATCAAATGAATTTGAGATATCTTCGTCGACACTATTCGATGGTTCTTGTTTTACTGAAGAATTCACTGAAATCACACCCCTTACTCCAGAAATTGGAGCCACAATTGGACCGCACACTTTTTTTGTTTGATTCGAGGAGCACGGTGCAAATAATCCACTAGCGGTGATTTCGTCCAAAGCCGAATTTGTGGAAAATGGAATTCCGGGAATCACTGGCTTCGTTTTCTTCTTCGGAGTGCGTTTTCTTGGTGTTTTATTATCTTTGCTGCGCCGTTTCTTTCTGTGTCCTCCAACTTTGTATCCTTCGTCTAACATGGTAGCATCTTCAACATCTTTAAATTGACACATATTATATTTCAATCCATCTGATTAGTTCATAATTCTTACCAATTTCCCCAGCTTTTAACCAAATATCTTCCAACACTTCCATTTGCTGTTCATCAGGAACTATGTCTTCAGCACTAGCCATATCTTCCTCTATTAATTGCATTTGTAAATCTCTAGGAAAATCAGTCATTGAGAAATCTCTGCAAATAAATTAGTTAGGACATTGGTTAAATAAGACAAATAAAGACATACTGCTGTTCTGTAAACGAAGATTTGCTCTTTCGTCCTGCCATGCTGCGTTTTGGTAATGTGAAACTGCTCGGTAATTCGGGATTATTTTTGTTGCATAAAATGTCTTGAGGCATTGGATGGGGCGCTGCAACTTGTCTGTTTGGTTCCTCCGGATGTGGTCCAATATCACAACCTTGCAACCATTTCTCGTACCTAATCATAATATAAAAAAAGGTAATTAATAGATATGAAAAATACTCTATATGTTACAATTACTTTTCTGGTTGAAATCTTTTAACAAACGTATCCATAGATATTTTCACCATATCTTTACTGCATGTACACTGTGTTGCCCGTTTGCCGTATTCAACCCAACGAGGAGCGGCAAAATTTGTTGATTCAGCGCAGTTGAAACCATGGTTAAAACCGGCATGATAACCATACGGAAATGTTATCATAATTTCGCCTTCTTCTTGAGTAATCTACAGTAGTCGGAGATTTATAAATGCAATTTATAGTCATTAAATAAAAATAACTTACCTTATTATAAGGAATTGAATATTGTTTTAATACTTGTGGTGATATAAGGGTCATTTTGTGCCTAAGGAAGGCCTGGCAAGATTGATAACTTGATGGAAAGAAACCATTGGCCAAACGTTCAAGCCTTCTTCCATGTTCTGGTGGTATAGAATACCTAAAGATTTAGATGAAAAAAAAAATAGATTAAATTTGTTAGGATTTGTTAATTATATTAAAATCTTACCAAGTTTTTGGTGCACCAAAATGCAAATAATTTATAGAATATAGATCCATGTCTTCAGTGTGCCATGCAAATGTTGTCTTCCACATACCAAAATATAAATATGCTGTATTTACACCTTCAATTGAAATACCGTAATCTTCATTGACTAGATCCAAAATTGTTCCCAATCGATTTATGTTCCATTCCTACAAAGAATTAGATAATTTCTTATTTCATTCAGACAAGACTTTCAAAAATCTTACATCAACGTCAGGATCTGTAAGACTACCAGAAACATCCGCTCCATAGATGGGTGCAACATAGGTGATGTTCTTCCAGTATTTTCTTTCTAGATCCTCATAGTCAAAATGCCTGGGAGTATTGTATCTATCTGAATTAGCCAAATCCCTGTATTGTTGAACTGTCATTGATTTCTTTTGTATATTTATCTGTTGATATAGACCCTGTTTCCCTGTGACTACTTGGCAAATAGGTGCTGGTATTGTCAGATTCAGATCATCCAAATTGTATCCAGACTTCCTGGGAACCCATTCCTGTGGTGGAATCACCTGAAATGGTCAAAAATATTACAGTAATTAATGATCCTTATAATTCATTGCCATGACAACACTATTAATTAAATCTTGTATTAATCAAATTACCTTGGCTAGACCTGCTTTGTGTGCACCGTGAGATTCCATGTGTTGAATGTATTTGGAAAAATCTTTGAACTCTTCCCAGGTTGGCCGAAAAACCATTATCCTGGAACACCAAATATCACTTTGTTATTACCAAAAAAAATGTATAATATAATAACACAAACTTGCCTGGGTTTGGACGAATTGGGCTCTGCCATGATTACAGCGATTTGACTGAATTCGGTTGAAAAACAAGTGCTTCCCAGTTATTTCGGTGATTGCAGCTTCAAATTATGATTGATTGATAAAGTTTTGTGGATTTCGTTCAAGTAGACACAGCCATTATTGTTGACATACAATGCACGTAACTGTTTTCATTAAGGATATTTCTCGAAATTGAATTACAACACATCGATGTTATTCCCTATGACGCTCCAAGATAACGTTACTACCTTCCTGCACTGTCGTACACTATTTAATGTTGCTTAGTTTAGCTCACATCTCGAAACATCGCACCGCACAGAACAAAACTTCGCCAATCCTAACTCCGCAACCATCAGAAAGACTTAGTTTCAACCATTTTGTTTTGCGATCTATTTTTTTATTTACCACCCGGCACTAACTTCAGTATATTGAAAATTAATCGAATAATCAACCCTTAAAAATCTTTAATATTAGAAAAATAAATATATATTAAATTTAATATTAGATACATACGTTTGGAGTTATTGTTATAACTATTTAAATGTAATCTTTTCAGAAGTTGCAACCCGTCTAACAGCTAGGTATTACCATTTGCAAACATGTTATATATGTATCAAGAACTGATGAGCAATTTTCATGTAATTACAAGCATACAAGACTTAAGTCACGTAACATGTTTGTTATTGTTTTCATTTGCTTTATTTAAACCGCCAAAGCTTCTTAAATTACATACTAATAATTGAAATTTAATCTGTTTATAATTGGAAGGAAAAAAAAAAATAAATGTAGTCAATTGTAATCAAGTATTTAGCAGTAAAAATTTGTTTAAATAAACATGTTTCTATTTTTACATTGTTTATATAACAATGCATGTGAATCTGCCTTAGTATTTCTATTAACAGTATCATCAAACGACACCTAGAATTGAATTTATCGATTTGTTTATCTTTAGATAGAATTTTCGTTTACCGAGTTTCGAATTCAGAATAATTTTAGCTTAGTAAAAACAGTTTTAAATTTGATCAAAATTATATTTTGGGATTATAAGTTTAATTAGAATGTCAGTGAAGAAGCAATAAATGAAAGAATTGTTTCAATATTGTATATATATTAATATTTATAAACTCACAAATCACAAGACGAAAATAAAATAACGCAAAAACAAAATAAATAATGGTTCAGTTAATTAAAATTCACTAATTGCATAATGGAATTTGTTCATATTTCTATAATATCAATCAATATAATTATAATAATAATACAATCTGCTAAAATCTAATATTGTTCATGAATCAAAACTATATTTATATGTATATATATATATTTATCTATTATATAGTACATACCAGAACATCTTATTTTATACAAATCTATACCACATCTCGACTTGTGATAAGAAATAAATAGGACGGACAAATATATATTCTCATAATCATTTTTCATATTATTACACCATAACATATTATAAGATATTACACTATATTTATATTTATACTTCAACATCTTAAGTACATCCGATTCGCGTCGAATCATCATTATACAATTGGCGACTTTTTCTTTACCATTATTATACAGTTTAGATCTTGAGATCGAACATCAATTGCATCGTATTGCACATCATTTGTGTGTGTACGTGTATCATGTTTGTGTGTGTGGGGGGGGCATTATCACTACCTATTTACTTTGCATCATGTTTTTTTTTTGTTGTCAAAGAGAAAAAAAAAATATAAAACTTGTCATGATTTTTGTACAAGAAAGAAAACGTTTCTTTCGTATGTAGAGAAAGGGGGAAATTATTCTATCAATTCCAATCACCGCAACGTGATGAGTAGTATCGTGATGTCGAGTTGCACTCCCAATGTCAGTCATCGCAGTATCGGATGAAGAAGAAGTTGTATTCGGTGAATTCGATGCCGACTTTCGTAGTCGATAATTTGCATTTGTTCTGTAAATTCACAATACACATATCTAAATTGTTCCTTAGATAACTTAAATGATATTTTTTAGTCTAATCCTACCTATCAATATTTTAAAAGAACTATCTTATGTAATGAAAATTCAATTTAAATAAATCTGTAAAGCTAAAAAATGTAAGATTTCAGACAAACCTGATTCTGTTTTAGTGATGCACGATAAGTGGTGAGTTTCGAATGCAGTGTATGCAAATCGACCTCGAAGCTGACGCTCTGCGAATTGATTTGCTGGCTGGGCACATTTTCGTTCACTTTTCTCATCGAGTTCTTCTCCTCGAACTGCATTGGACACTCTGTCTGTTTGTGACTGTTGCAATGCTCGATATCTTTCAAATGAGCTTGAGAAGATCTACAATTAATTGTAAACAGTTTAAAGTTAATTCTTTGACTCCAGTTAAAACTCTTACTGAAATATGATGTTGATGTATTCATCCGGCATGTACTTCGAGATCTGGATGTAGTAGGTATAATTTCCATTAGAACTGTGCGAGTCCAGATAATCGTCTGTTAATGTCGTGTTGAAGGATTTCCCTTGGATAATGATCGTGAAGTGTAATTCATCTGAAAGTTATTTGTGAAGTCGTTTGCGAATTGAGTACCTGAGATTAGTTACCGCCGACTGTGTCGTAATTGTTATCTTTGTCGTGCCAGTAGTCGGCGTCGCGTCTTTGCAGATGCTTGTCTATATTATTTGTATGTAAAGATTTTCCGATTTGCCTGTTTTTCTCTTCTAGATTCAACAACGTCTCCGATTTGTTTTTTCTCGCGTTTTGCACACCGTACAAAGCTTCCACGATGTTGGTGTCCAGTTTCGGAGGAACGCAACAGTAAATCTGCCATTATTCAATGCAAAATATTAAGATGTGTTAATAGTTTTAATAGGTATCGTTAATATACCTGACATAAGTTCGGATGATCGATTTCGTCTTCAACGCTGTTGCAGGCCGGCGGTCTCCCTATGACTTGCTTGGATCTGAGACCGTTCATCGGATGCTTAGTTAATCCACTTATGTGGATGTTCTCTTTATACATGGGGGTGGTATGCACCTGCTGGAACGTCTGCAAAGTGCTTGGTTTCATTTTACTTGGACTGTGCGTGGTCACCGCGTGTCGGACGGCTTGCAAACTGGCCTGGGTCAATTGATTGTGTCGCGATGCTTGCAAGAGATAGAGCACGGTGATCGTCGCCAAACTGTAATCAGAAGTAAGCTCAATAAGTGAGCGAATTATTATTGTGTTTGAATAACTCACCAGAACGCCATGATCAAAACAAGTACAACGATGACCACTTGTATGAATTTGTTGGAACAAAATATGGACTCGGAGTCTGGAATGTTGCAGTTGTGCATCTTGGAGCTTTTATTGTACGAATTGTATTTAATGTTGTTGCCTAAACGAATTTACGGTTATTATTATAAAAATTATTAATTTTGATTCGCGGACTAACCGAATTTGTTCAGGCGTTTGTTGATGCGTTCGAGTTGATCTATGCGGGTCTCCAGGTTATCCGTGACTTTGCAAAGCTCCTTGACCGCACCGATGTTTTCCATGAAGATCCTTTCTTTGTTGACCACCAAGAAATCATCTATAGCCGTCCCGTCTCCTAGGATTAAGTTACCTGCGGGACTTACGGCCTCAGGTAAGATTTTTGCGATCTCCTGGGCTATAACACCCGTGTCGCAGTATCCGCCAGTCCTGTTCAGTTGCTTAGCAAATCCAGGATCGTACTCGTACCTAATGTAAGAAGACATTTTGTTAATCTTCCTAAATCATTTAAAATTAACAAAATTGAACGCACTTGACCACTCGCATCTTTTGAACGTTGCTCAGCTGCTCGGCCGTATTGCACTCGACTATATTCTTTTTGGCGCGGACATCGCTCGGTTGCACTATATGTCCGGTGATCTTGATGTTACCATGAACCACCAACGATTCGTCCGGTCTATCCGTGTTCACGCCGACTTTCCCCGCGTGGAAGATCGAATCCTAAACACACTGCTATAATTTGTAACAAAGGTAAAATTTGCGTAGGCAAACCTGTGTCTGTCCCTTCTGCCAGCAGAGTTCGACGTCGCTCTCGAATTGTCCGGGATTCGAAGCCTGAACCAAAAATGTTCAAACATAGATGAACATGATGCAAAGTATTTAACGCTAATGTACGCTCTAGACTTACTCGCACGATGATCTTCTGGCTTGCGTGACTGATGATTGGGAAATTGCCATGGGCTGTGTGCGCGTGCAGACCGACGACCAATTGGAAGTACCTCTGCTCCGGATTCGGTTTTCCTTTCTTTCGCATGTTGTTCGAAGTGGTTTCGCTGAAGTGCAGCCGACCGACCGTCACCTTCGTCACTTGCGAATTAATAAGCTCGACTCTGGAAATCACAAGAGATTTATTAAAGTGAGCTTCAATAGGATGAGACTTTGTTAGATGTGACATACAGTACTGGATGGAATGGTTTTTTGCTTCTATCGCTCTGGCTCTGCTCCACGCGTATCGTCTGGGTCGGACAATCATGTTTCACCCCGTAAAAATGCAGATGAAAGCTGGACACTTTCTGGAAACCGTCGGATGTCTTCACGAATTGAGCGTCTCCGAGCAATTGGACGTGGCATGTTATCTGAACAAATCAAATCGTATAAGATAAATTTGAAGTTTGCTTGATGTTTGGGTATTACTTGGAAATGGTTTTTCTTCTGGCAGACGAAAGCGTCGTCGGCGTTTGAGAAGTTGAAACCCTTGTCTGCGTCAACCCTGTAATGAGGTGACGGAAGTTCCGTTAAATTCTGATCGCACAGGGCGTGCCATGCTGTCTGCTGGAATGCTTGAAACCTGATACATTGGTATTGGGAGTCGGACAAGCAAGTTTCAGATGCTGGGTAGTCTTCATCTAAAGAAGGGCTAATATTGGCTGACGGGCTTAGTTGACTCGTTGTGCAATGCTCTAAACAAATGTTTTCCAACAAAATAAAATAAATATTATTATTATAACATCGATGATTATATTAACCTGGTTCGCTTTTGACAGTCAAATCTTGCGAGAGCTTTCGCTTTTTAGGGACATTCTGCAAGTTGGTGTACACGACCTGCTGAATGTTATCCAAACCATTATTATCGCACAAGTTGTCCAAACGTTGGGGAATCTGAATATCCAGGGAATTGGAGGTGAAACCTAAATGCATCAGATTTGCATCGGTCTGTTGGTTCTTCACCAACAGAATCTCCGAATTGCGACGATCGTAAGCGTCGGCAGCGTTGTTGGCGGTCATCATACTCCTGTTTTGATCGTCCGTCAGCATATCGTCGGAGTTGAGGAGAATCCGCGTCGCATCCTGATGTATCAAATTGCCGGTCTCCATGAGCTGCTGGTCTCCAGGACCGGTGGGCTCGGCTACCACGATATGGGATCCAAGTATAATACCATCGTTCATGATGGGATTGAGCATGTTCTGCTTGTAGATCGGTTGACCCAAGGTGGTGTAGATGGCGTCGGGGGCGGCGGAGAGTGCCGCATCGCAATTGTCCGGAGGGCTGTAGGGATGCTCTGAACTGCTATCGGGAGGAGATTCCGGTAATGAATGGCTGCGCGGAAGCACACACGTTAATGCATCATAAATCTGCATACGATCGTTTTGCTGCTTACCCGGCCATCCTCTTGTTCTGTACGATGACGTTGAGCAGTTTTCCGGACGCGTTCTGCTGGCTTCCGGTTGCGCCCAGGGAATCTCCGAAGTAGTTGCCATTGCTCTGAGATCCTTCACTGTTGATGAAAGCTTCGAGCTGCGAAAAGTCCAGCGCTTCGTTGTCTATACCACCGACAAAATCACCGCCGCGTCCTATACCAAACAAGAAAAAAATTTCACATATTTCTGAAGTTGATATTCTCCAAAATCTTTACTATAAGCTTCCATCAAAGTATTACTTCTTCAAGTTCAAATATATTTAAGTATATCTTGAATACTTGACACTACGTCTTAGCAAAATTTCAATGAAACTGTTTACTTTGGAATCTGAATCCACAAACATTGTTTCATTACCAATTTCCTTATAATTTTCTCAAATTAAGTTATTTACATTTCTGTATGCTGTTACAACGTACGACGTGTACATATATTTTCAATCATTCATTTAATAATTTGATAATTTAAGTCAGTCGTTCTTTTAAATGTGATTCACTTAATATTATTCAGTATTCAATATTGATATAATAAGTGGGGTAAGTTAGTAAGAATGAATCTAAAATTGTAAACAGTGACAGCGAATTGGGTGAAAATGGGGGTGAGATACGTCTATGTACTAGCAACCGCAGATTTAGGTATTTAACCATATCCATGGCAACAAAGTAAATAACAAAGTTTTTATTGACAAAACAAATCAAAGCTGTGTGTGTGTGTACGAATAACGATCGAAGGAAAGCACCACGGTGGCCTGTTGTTACCAGCAACCCACAAACTTGGAAGGAAGTAATTCATTAGGCAGAAGGGATTCGTTTAGCGTAGATTTTTTGTCGTTATTCATGAGACTCTATTGTCCACCGTATCCTGTCCGAATTAATGGATGGATACATCATACGAATAGAAAGCGCTTATTTATTTATTTATTATTGTTGTTTTATTAATAATACTTTGGTTGGGAGCAGACGAAAAGAAAATCGACGAGCAAGTAAAAGTAGCTAATCTCCACCGTATCAAAGCCTATCGTACCGTTAAATACTCTTCGCGTGTTCATATTTACAACAACAAAAAAGTAAGAAAATTGAACGGTGTTCCTTCACTCGTAGCAAACATTTCTATTTGATGAAAAGCAACATTTTTCGCACAATTGATGCCAAATCCATATTAAGAAAGTGTCCAGAAATCAAGAATATATTAAAGTCCAAAATGATCGTACTACCTCTGTTACTTCTGTTTGGCCGTTCGTCCATGTTCTGGGTCCAATTGTATTCCATAATTATCAAAGAAATGGACACGGACGCATAGTCAGCATTCGATTGTGATGATCGTCAACGTGTTTATCATCATGATCATCATCGAGATGGCATCGATATTACAAAAAACAAAACAAAAGAAGTGTCCTCCGTTTCATTCAAACTTCACGCATAGTTTTGTTGTACACACTATCTATCTATACTTGCACTACTTAGCATGCACGCACTTGGAGACAAATTGAACTTTGAACATAATTAACGCACTCCTCCGCTCCTGTTACCAACATGTGTCCATCTTTCGCATCAAATAGAACCTTTATAAGCTTGATTATTGTGTTCTAACTCGCGTATTGAGTAAACGAAGGAAAGTCGCAGTGTGTGGGGGGCAGCCAACCCGCGACCATACACCACCACCACCTCGCTTTCAACCCCAAATTACCATGGTTACTCTTGCATGCACATAACAAAACCATTTACTATTGGTAAAGCGATCCGTACATTATGTATCCGACCCGGCGATTATATAGACTGTATGTCTGGTCTGGCTCATACTACGCGAAGAAAATGGAATATCCAAGAGAAAGCCGAGGATTTTCATTTAAATTGCCCACACAATGCACGATAAATGTATGAATGTCATCGAATAATTCTTTAGAGAAACAGTCTTTCAATCGTTTTTCCAGAAAAAAAAATCTACTAGATATTTCAATAAATTACCGCGATTTAGTAAAACATTGTGCAATAATCTGAAGACACAAAGGCTATAAATTTTATTAGAAAAAAAAATGAGTAAATTGTGTAGAAATTGTGTAGTATTGATTACAATTACATTTTCTGTTTCCATGTGCACATTTTTAAACAATCAGTGTTTTGTATTTTTCTTTTTATCCTTAAAGTCAAAACTTATCATCTGTGTTACTTTTAATTTTCACATTTTCCAGAAAGACGAAGTAATTATCAACTTTAATTTGAACATTTTTTTTATGTCGTATAATTTTATTCACAATCTGTTCATCAATGTCAAACATTGAGTAAATTTAAGATCGCGGTTGACATTAAATGGATAATCTTTCCCGGTGGATAGTTACCATTATGATGATTTGAACATTAATAATTACTTAAATCTATTTACTAAATCTAATGGTTTGCAACGCTTCAGCCTGTTTGTGATTTCACTGTTGTCGAATAAGCCAATAGCCAGAACATTAGTATGTTACTCCAGTCTATCTTGATATCTACTACTAAATGTTGCTATTGTATACTCAATCATATCTATATGAAGATCTTCGTGTATTTGTTTATTCTTGACAAACCATGGAGCCCTAATAATATTTCTTAGGCATTTTGATTGGAAACTTTGAATAATTTGTATGTTGGTTTTACTGGCTGCACCCCACAATTGGATACAATACGTCCATACTGGTTTCAGTATTACTTTGTATATAAGTAATTTATTTTCCACTGATAATTCCGACCTTTTCCCTAGAAGCCAGTAGAGTTTTCTAAACTTTATTTCTAATTGCTACCTCTTAGCCTGAATGTGATCTTTCCAGGTGAGTCTTCTGTCTAGAATCTGTCTAGACTCTAGATGCATGCCTAGATATTTGACTTTGGACAGATCTTGTCCATTAAGTTTTACAGTTGGGCAGGTGTCTTTCTTTAGCGTGAATGTGATATGCACGGATTTCATTTCGTTAACTGCTATTATCCATTTTTTAAGCCATTCTTGTAGCTTATCAAAATTTTCCAGCAGATATTCGGATGCTACTGCTGGATTCTCATCTGAAGCCAAGATTGCTGTGTCATCAGCGAAAGCAATCGTAGTATTGTTAGTTTCAGGAATATCTGCCGTTTATAGAAGGTAAAGCAGTAATCCTAAAACACTTTCCTGCGGCACCCCTGATTCTATTGGATATAAATCAATGTATACGTCTTTTATTTTTACCTGAAACATTCTATTATCGAGGTATGATTTTATTATTTTAAAATAATTATATGGAAAGTTCTTCTTTATTTTGTATAGTAGTCCGAGATGCCAAACTTTGTATTTGAACATTTAAATTCAAACTATTTTGTGATTAAATTTTCGTAAAAAATATTATAAATTGAATGAGAATGAAAACAAAGAATACAAAATTTACATTAAATTTACAATTTTTCTACTTTACTTTGTACAACATTAGCTACAAATTAATCACTTTTATAACAACGCTTTTAACCATACTATAATTATTTATAATATATTTTAACTGACATCTGTCATCTTGCATCAATATCACAGATGTCAATTCGCAACTAGTTAAAAATATAACGTTCATCCAATATTGGATTATATTTAGGTAGAAAAACTATAGTATATAGTTAGCTTTACATTATATTGTCAATAATGTAAATTTCGAGTATTTATGATGAAAAATATTAAAACTATACTTTTTTTTTATCAAATATATCAAATTAACTTTAACAGCGTCCACTATTTTTCACAGCTTAAACGTCATTTTGTTTTCCAATGATGATTGAAAAAAGTTTCATCATAATTATTATTTTTTCTTTGTAATAAAAGTTGAATAATTTGATGATGTCTATTGAATTTTTATAAAAAAAAATTATTAAAGATTACACTGTTTCTTGCTAGGCTTATATTTTTTTATCACAATTAATTAACCTTTCTTAAATAATTAAGAAATGTTAAGATGCTTTTTGATGTCTTTAGCATACAAAAAAAATGGTGCGTTTCGAGTGTCGCCGCCCATTGGCCAATATAACACGCCTAACGCTATCTGTAAAATCCGATTGGTGGGGCCTTACGTCGCAGAGCAAACAAAGCTAAATGGAGTTCGCGATTAGGTTATCTAATACTGCATTACCTACGAAACAAACATATTCCCATGTTTCTCGTATTTGCATGAACATCATAAAAATTCAACAACATGAATGAAACTAATTCAATTTGCTTTTTTTTTCTTTTCTTTTATATACCGAACAGAACAATCGATTTATGGTTAATACATAGACCATACTTAATTGGCATCACAACGTTGGGCACGAATAGTTCATGAGGTGGCGTTGCTCGGTAGTTTCCAGTTTGTTTCCACCGATTTGTTCAAATATTGATCAAACGAAGCTTGTCATCACTATACATAAATCAAAACTCACGCAAATCCAACATTTATACTTTCCTCTTCTACCTACGTCGAGTATATAAGCTGATATATATGCTGAATACTAGAATAAAAAGATAGAAGAAAAAAAAAACAAACAACAAAACAACGACCCCTTAATTTCACATACATTTTAGAATATGTGAGTCGATCGAAGTATTGATTACGAATGTTATTTATGTTCCCCTTCAATTTAATTTTAACTTTAAATAACTTGAAACAACGTCATTTATTCATAGTTTTATTTTGTACGTCAAATTTAATAATGTTGTTGATTATTATTACAAAAAAGGATTTTAAACTGATTTTTTTTTTAATTTCATTCAAATAGTTAAAAAAAACATGATACAACTAATATATTTCATATATATTCAATCGAAATATGTTTTGAAGTAAACCAAGTAAAAACTTTCAATAGATTAAAACTGTTTGACAATTTATTTAACAACGGTTTTCTTTAGATCTTGAGTTTTTACCTTCGCTTTCTCAACCATAAAAAATGATGTCCTTTTCGAAAAACTACCTGCCCAAATATGCTATGAAATTGGTCATAAATTATTACTATCAACAACTCTATACACAAATTACAACGCACACCTCAGCTTTTGTCAAATTATTTATTTTATCGAGACCAGAGTTTCTCAACTGCATAACAAAAATATACAAGTAATAAAATAGAGGAAACAAATAGCAAATTTATATTCAATTTATATTAAAAGATTGTAAAAATTCTTATTTCTATGTTGGTATACACGAAAATGTAATATTAACGATGGATTAAGAAAGAAATTAAATGATATTTAAACAATTGATCAATTTGTAATAATTAGTCTTGTTGTCAAGTGATTTTGAAGAGGTAATTACATACAAATTACGTAATTCATTAATCAAGTAGTGTGAAATAAAAGCGTTTTTTTGTATAAAAAGAATGAACGTTATTCAATTATATTTTTTCCATTTTGTCCGATCATCTTTCGTCGTGTTTCTGGCAACTTCATGATTCCACGTTCATAAAACTGCTTGTCCTTATCAGCAAATAATTGAACCAAGTGAGATTACAGGTCATCATAATTATTGAAAGTTTTACCATTCCAAGAATTTTGCAAACTTCCAAATAAATGGTAATCTTATGGTGCGGGATGCAACATCACTTTCCAAAGATGTGTGAGGATTTGAATTGTTTTAGTGAAACACAATCTGAATTGATCGTTTGAATGCAGATAAAAATACACAACACCTTTGTAATCCCACCGAATTGATAGCATTATCCTTTTTTTTTATGAAATTCAGCTTTCGATGTGTTTGTACAGGATCATGATTCATACAACTTGAAATTCGAACAACCAGAACATAGGAAAATCATGTTTTCAAATAAAAGTAATTTAATTATTGAAACTTATTTCATAATTTATTTACAAATGTTTATTGGCCCTAAAAGAGCTAACTATCAAAGCATTTCTGTTTTTTTTTTAAATAAACATATAACAATATAATCTCTTGAAATATGCACCAAAAAATGTGTTATTTTGGAATGTTTTTGTTCCCACAGGATTGATGATGAGTTTACATTATTTCATATAAGCAAATGTACCTACAAAGTTAGTAAATCGATTATATATTGATTGTATTAAATATATCTGTATACCTAAATGTAACTGAACTCTTTGTTGAAAATAACACGAATAATACATTGTATAAAAAGAGCAACGATTTTTAATTGAGATTTCTTTTGATAGATACTTTACGCTTCGCTTTTAATTGAAGCTTTTCATTAGAAAATATTAACTATCAAATTTATGACATGCGAACACCAATTCATTATTGTTCATTCCCGTTTCGGTTTTGTTCTCCGCTTCCTGACACATCGGCAATTTAGTAAAAAGGTGGTCGGTTTGGTTGTCGTTGTTGTGAGAGGGTGGAGAGATGAATAGCGCACGTTCGAACAGTTGTTGGCACTTCGAACCTGTCTTCCTGTTCCCGCCGTAAACCAATTTATATTTAGGGGCAGGCCGAGACTAATTGCTCATAATGCATCCATTACACTCGAATGGACACATACCGCAAGCCCACCTGTACATTTTGTTGTTTATGTATATCCAAGTTGTCCCATGGTTACCATTTACAAACAACAAAATGCTCCAGGAAATCTAGCTACCTGCAAACTCATAACTTTACCATTGATTTATACAATCGTTACTTCTTCGAACACGAACACCTTAGGCTCAGTTTCTCTATTATCCCGGATTTACCATCACCAGCGCAACTTGATTTTTCTCGGAAACGAGTGGCGTTCAATGAGCAGATCGCCAATAAATTAGTATATAATGTGTGCAGCAGCTCCTTGAGATAAAATGGAACCGGTTTGATGCCGTCCAAGTTGAAGTTGAAGTCCAGCCATATAATTTCAAAATGTAAATTGTGAAACGATAGAATCGATTACGTATAGCTATCATAGCATCCGCTATTCGAACGGTGGGCACTAAAATTGCAGTTTAGGGGTGGTTACGCGTGAGCGCGGATTCATCGAGTGACACCTGCCAGAGCTAATTCTTCTAATAGCAGCTTTTTTCCGGTTTGTTGGTTTCGACACGCATTCTACACGGACAATTTAAAACTTTGATATAAAAAAACTAAACGATCCCTTCGAGATACGATCTTATACATCGCTTATAAATTAAACAGCAATATTCAATGACATTTATATATTTGACATTTATTTTCATTTGTTTAAATTTGACGTTTATTTTTATGTTCATAAATACCCAAAATTCAACTTTATTATTTCAAAATTAATAATTCTTAAGAATATATTCAAATTGTTTTGCATTTATTATAACTTAAAAATATAAAATTAATTCGTCTTTTGTTTTCCAAATAAGTCAATTGTAAATTTGTTTAAATTTGACAATTATTTGTATTTTCAACTCGTTAATAAAGAAAAATCCAAAATCCAACTTAATTCAATTTATTATTTATTTGCTTAAATTTAACAATTTCCAATTAATTTATCTTTTGTAAATTTGTTTAAATTTGATATTCATTTGTATTTTCAACATAATTATTTCAATATTGACATTTCTTAAGGATATTTTCAATTTATTTTTCATTTGATTAAAATTTAACAATCTTCATTGTATTCCTCTTTTATTTTTCAAATAAATCAAATGTCAATTTGTTTAAATTTTACATTTATTTTTATTAAATATCTAAGATTCAACTTAATTATTTCTATATTAATACTTCTTAAGCATATATTCAATTTGCTAAAATTTAACAATTTCTAATTAATACATCTTTTGATTGTAAATTTGTTCAAATTTGACATTTATTTGTATTTTCAACTCGATTGTAAAGAAAAAACCAAAATCCAACTTAATTATTTCAATTCATTCGTTGCTTTAAAATTTAGCAATATTCATTTTATTCGTCTTTCGTTTTTTCAAATAAATCAATTGCCAATTTGTATTTTCACACCTTTAGTAAATGTCCAATATTCAACTTAATTATTTAAATATTAAAAACTTATTAATAATAATATTCAATTTATTTTTAATTTGTTTAAAATTTAACAAACTTCATTTTATTCGTCTTTGGTTTATCAAATAAATCAAATGTCAATTTGTTTAAATTTGACATTTATCATTTGTTTAAAATTTAACTTTCCAAAATTAATTTGTCTTTTGTTTCTTCAAATAAATCAATTGTCAATATGTTTAAATTTGACATTTATTTGTATTTTCACCTCAATAGTAAAATAATCAAAATTCAACTTAACAATTTCAATTATGTCACTTACTAAATATATATTCAATTTAATTATCTTTTGTTCAAATTTATCAATCTTCAATTAATTCGTCATTTGTTTTTCAAATAAATCAAATTTTCAAATACACATAAAATTCAACTTAGTTATATCAATATTGACAATTCTTAAGCATATAATCAATTTATTTTTTTCATTTGTTTAAAATTTAACAATTTTAAAATGAATTATTTTGAAACTTGTAAAAAGCAAAAATCACGACGTAGAAACTTAATCTTTTCTTTACTATGAGAAAAAAAGTTACTTTTAATTGTTTAATAACAATCGTATATTTTACCTTAGCAACGACGTAAACAATACATAATATAAATGACATCATACATCATCTGTTTTAGATTCATGTAACTTGGGATACGCGACAACTTGGCGACGGTCAACTCGGCGACTGACAATTTCAAATAAAATTTAAACATATTTGCTTATACTATATAAGCCTTATAGTGTCAGTCGCCCAGTTGTCGCGTACCTTGTAATATGATATTTACCTATGTTATGAGCATAGGACGCGCACCTTCTTTACGTAA
This sequence comes from Nicrophorus vespilloides, assembly GCF_001412225.1. Lineage (NCBI taxonomy): Eukaryota > Metazoa > Arthropoda > Insecta > Coleoptera > Silphidae > Nicrophorus > Nicrophorus vespilloides. The sequence continues at coordinate 481,653 of NW_017096512.1, forward strand.
AAAATCAACTTAAAATTGAGATTCAATATTTGATCTAAAGTTTTTTTTTATAATAATTTCATTTATTTACAAAAATCGACTCATAAAAACTATAATACAGTGGAACGAACACCTCGAATAACGAGCAAAATGAATTGTACGAAAAATGACTCGCTTAACGAGCAATGTTTCGCATAACGAGTGACGATGAGAAGAGAAGTCCCGGATTACGCGTCTTCTACATCATTTTTAAAATTTGTGTTTCACTATAAGAGTAAAAATTCGGAAATTTTGAAACAGATTAAACTCGCTTAACGAGCAAATTAAATTGTAAGAACGCATTATCGTATATTACATTAGTTCATAGGGAGAAAATTGTTTCACTATACGAGTAAAAATCCGGAAATTTTGGAACGGATTAAACTCGTTAAGCGATGTTCCATTCTATACAATTATGTTTGTAATGTAAACACAATTAAATAAAGTAAAATGAAGTTCATTGATTCACTATTTTCGTTGCGTACAAATCTCAACTACTTATTTTTATTAACCATAATTTGGGCTAAAAGACTAACGACCAAAGTCTTTCCGCCTAATTATTAGTATTAATCGTATTAATTATATCGTAATAAAACAATAAGAATCAAGTTTTCTTGGATGAAACGTCAAGGCTAAACCAAGATGATTTTCCCAACCAATTAATAACATTTTCTCAATATTTTATTGAATTGCGAAATGTGCATTAAACGCCGATTTATATACAACAATGAATAAATGCATGGGGCGGACGATGGCTTCGAAAAGGCCATTTTAATATACACTACATCTGGATATAGATCATGTACACATCTATTAATTAGTACATATATTACATAAAACCTAACCTAATGAAATACATTAAATAATTAAAACCTAAGTAACAACATATTTGACAAGCATAAAAAAACATAAGCACAATCTGATACAGTTGATTTTGTTTATTTGCATATACAATAATATAAGCGAATTCTGAAAACCGAGATTAACTATATTTCATTTTCCTTTCTACGTATTGTATTTAGAGTAAAATAGGATACGCAATCATCGAAATAGGACAGCAACAATATATATATAAAAAAGTAGGATTGGAGATGGAATATGGTAGTTTAAATAATTAAACAAACAATAATGATGCTTGTGCAGAATCCAATTGGAATAACAATAAGCAATAACAGCGTCCAAACACGAAGTTTACAGCAAATGGCAAATGACATATATTGTACTGACGGCAAATACCATTTATTTACTTACCGAGTACAGCTTGAAAGGACAGATCTGCAGCGAACTGGTCCATGATCCTTAAATTATAACCAACGCACGTGACACATATCGAAATATAAACAGTAAACGCAAACGGACCAGCGGAAACATAAATGCTTTTGCCCCCCTCGAAGAGGGGTTCCCTTTTTTAATTTATTTTGAAAAAAAAAAGTTACACAAGACTTTCAGCTGATTGTCATTTTGAGTCGCAAACTTTCCGATTATCTGACAGGTGGTTGTCGACGCAACATTCTTGCTCCGTGCGTCGCAGCGCTTAAGTAACAAAGATGGATACCATAAGCCGACTTTATATTAAACAAATTTAAATAATTAATTAAATGCAATACATTAGTTTTAAAGCTTATCAAGTAAATTACAATTTCGATTCATAATGATAATATGTATTATTTACATAACATGTTTTCATTTGAAATTCTATCTGAATGTTGTAAAAGAAATGTTTTAAATTAATAAGTAGAAAGTAAATATATAAAACACAAACTTATTGGATTTATTTAATAAATTTTATCTGGTGTTAAATTTTATTAAATGTTTATAAATATTATTCTAATTGTAATGAAGATTTGGTTGCATACGACTCAAACCTTTTTAAATTTACACCTAAGAAAACAAGTGATTACGATAAGGCTCGTATAATAATGTAATTATCATAATTATTTAGTGCATTTTATATTATAATATGAATACATTTTGAAAATATGAATCGATGTTATTAATTTATGTTACGCAACTTCATTTCAACATTCTTGTACCAAGCATGTTGATGTAACATATTAAAATAAATTAATTGAAGCAGTTAAAGTGCGTATTTACTAAATCTTTGAATTTTTTAAATTTATGAACTCGTTATCTTTGAACCGGATTTGTGTGATATAGACGACCATGGCTTATGTAATTATTATTAATACTGCTAAAATAAATGTATTATTTGTAAAAGAGTGACATCTATTAATAAATTATAATATTTTGGGTTTTATCTATTTGAAATTGCATTTACTTTTTTTTTACAAATTCATATAATTATAATGTTAATCTAGGTAAGGCTTTGGTATCGAGGTTAATTGTGTTATTCGCGTCGTCATTCTGTGAGTGTCTTATTTACTTAATAGTTTGTTTGATGTCTCCCACTTGTTTATTATTAAGTGGTGCTATAAAACGTTGTTACTTAAATTTCTGCTATTTATTATCAATATATATATTATATAAAATTAATCTCGTTTTATAAAGTAGTTTTCGATATCTTTGAACGTCTTGCCCAAAGTTTCCGGTAGGCAAAAGAAGACGAAACAGATGCAAGCCAGATTGACGATTGATATCACAAAGAATATGAATTCTATCCTGAAGGCTTTCAGGATGTAAGGGAACAGTTTCACGAGGACGAACATAAATACGTAGGCCAAGGCGACGATCACACCGCCCAGCTTCCCTTTAACTCTGACCGGAAGCAATTCTCCTATAAGGGTCCACGGAATGACCAGAACTCCAAGAGCACTGAAGCACACGTAACCGAGCACGCAGATTAACGTTATATTATCATCATTCTCGTTGGAGATGTGCAACTTCTCCAACTCTTGCGGCACTTCTTTCAGGTACATATACAAGCCGGCGACTAGACTGCACAAGCACATCCCCAAAGCCGACAGACAGAGTAAAGTTCTTCGGCCGACTTTGCTGGAGATTACAGCAGATATTACGGACATGATGAAGCGAATCGCGCCGAGCAGCACCAAACAGGTGTACTCATCGATGCCTCCTTTGAAGTGTCCCCCAATCTCTTTGAACACATCCACCGCGTAGAATATGATCACGTAGGCGCCGGACAATTGCTGCAGCAGGAATAAGATGCAGAGGATGATAACCGGCTTGTAAACTGTGGGCTCTTTATACACACTGAAGCCGGTGCGCAGCTTCAGTAAAGGAGCCCTATCGTTGGAGGAGCTACGGGAGGAAACTGTATCTGGTCTCTGCGTCAAACGCTTGAATTCGCGCTCGAAAAACTGCAATTATTATTTAGTTATAAAACATATTAGATTATTAGAGAATCAATGCATACTTGATCGTCGCTGTAAAGCCATTTCAGCGTTTTGGCCGCAGCCAGATTATCACATTTGAACGATAAGAGCCAATGGGGGCTCTCGGGGATGAACCACAGTCCAATGAACGTCGCCGATATGATCACCGTGTAAATAAGAGAAACGGTCTTCCAATGCAGGTAGCTTCCTAAAACAACAATGTAGTTTATCTTCAGTTAAAAGTTAGTAATAAGTTACCTAAGGCGCATGTGATGAGAATTCCGAAAGACACGAAGACGCTGTTCAAGCTGAGCAACATCGCGCGTAGATTGGCGTGACACATCTCTGAAACGTAGACGAGGCACACGGTGGACAGACCGGAACTGAATCCTGCTATCACCCTGGCAACATAGATGTACCACACGTTGTAGGCGCCGTAATGTAACAACCAGGAGAGGACAAAAGGTACCGTCGTTGCTATAGCGATCTTCTTCCTTCCGAATCTGTCCATCAACGGACCGACGAATATCGAGCCGAACGGCAAAGAGATCGTCACCAAACTTGCTGAAAACAATGAAATACTTTCTTTTTATTGTCGATCAATATCGATGATATCGGTGCTTCTTACCAATCCACGAAGCCTCTGAAATGTTTATTTCTATTTTGCTGTCATCGGACGCCAACTGCGGCAGCAATATTGCACTGAAAGACATATTTATTCCTGCTTGTATCACGACGGCGTGGATCATGCAGCATGCCAGAATCTGAAAATATTTACAGAAATTGTAATGTGACGACTATATATGTTATAGACTTAAAATATCAGACCAAAAGCAATCATCCAAGGGATAATTCAAAGTAAAATCAGTTAATGTTCATTCCTTTCATGAAACCGTACTCCTCGACCACAACTCTAATTATACTTAAGAGTTTAGCGTTATAATTATCACAATGAAATGATTAAAAAGCAAGTTGAGTTTAATAATTTCATATTGAGATTCCGCGACGACAATAGTTAATTCAATTAATCTAAGTTTGGATTAGTTGTGTTTATTTTTATTATTTTGACCGCAGAAAAGAATCTTTTGATTTTACTAGGGAACAGCACTTAAAGACCATGCCTAAATACGACCCTGCTTAGATAGATGACTTTGCTAACTCGTAGTAACTTTTATAGAAAGGAAACATCAAGTCACAACTCAAAGCTAATTATAAATAATACAATTTTATATAAACACCGTTTAATTACTGTCAATATATCTAGATTTGAGAATGTTATTTTAAATAAGAATGAATCTATGTAGGTAAATTGAATGTACTACATTTTAAATAATTCACTTGAAACTTGCTTATATCATTGTAAGGTTTAAAGCGTTGTACTTTATATCTAGTTTGAATAATTATTTCCTGATAGCGCATTGAATATTCATTGCAGTCTGAAAAACGAAAACAATTTCCAAAGCCACCCTCACTTTATCAGTACGTGAAACAGTTCGAACGTACAACTAGTCATACCTGTTTGATGGAGTCCTTCCATGTGAGTTTGTATGGTATCTGGCTATGATTGGCGGACGCGCTGAACGTGGGATTCGAGTTGCAAAGATCATCGTCGACGAGGATCCGCGCTTCTGCCGCCGTCTTCCCTTCCTTCGATGGTGGTTCCTTCACCTCGGTCAAGTTCTCCCGCTCCGCCGAAGAGGCTGACTCGTCCACAGACGACGAACCTTCTTTCTTCATTCTAACTCAAGTTCCTTTACTTCTCTCGCTTACAAACACTGAGATCTTTTTGAACAACAAGAAAGCGCGCGCGCAGTTCTTCCTTCGCAAACTCCGCCTCACCAAGAGAAGCAGCTACGTCCTTCCTTCTTCCTTCATCACTATTCCCATTCCTTCGGTGGTCGCCGCGTCTGTTCTGCTGCAACACGTCGTTAAGACAATGTAATCCACGATCATATATTAAAACCTTATTTGTTTTTCCTCCTTGTGTGTTTAATGAGTGGGAGTTGTATTTTGTACGAGACGCGTTACGTTGTGATTACGGTACGTTGTATTGCGAGTCCGTCGTGACCCTCAAAATGTTTCGTGTACAACACTCTCTCTCTCTTATGTAGCATACGCTCGACTCGTTATCATTTTTACTATGCACACACACATTAAATTCCTATTATTACGATGATAAAAATAAGTAAATAACTTGGCAACCGAACTACAAATTTACTCTTTTTATTGTAATTCTTCCCTCTTCATTCCCTGTGTTTTTTTTTTTTTGGTATTTATCCTCTATTATCTTATCAGAGCTATCGCATACTAATCGTTTGTTCGGCTCAATAATCATTGCGGAAATATTCCATCCACTTAAGTAGTCATCAATTTCATCTTTGACGTGCATAAAGGATGAAGTAATCTTGGTCATCTATTAAACAAAGTTAAGAAAAAACGATTACGAATCTTTTTGGAGCCACTGTGAAAACGCTCTCGCTAATTGCATTACACGAGTATTTATCACGTTTACTTAATTTAAGCATTTTTACTGTATCATCGCTCGTTTTGACTCAGCGTGTTTGTCGTTTGATAGAGATGATCGGCGGAGGAATCTCTTTGAGTGCAAAGTATCAAAATTCGATTCGCACATGCAGGCCTACAAGTAGAACCCTCGAGATTATGCAACAATTATTTTTTTCGATCGATATGTTTACTCTTCTTGAAGCATCATTAACTGAGAAACATGTATCATTTTTTTTACAGATAACACCAAAATAGAATTACTCGAGCTTTAAATAAATCAGAAAGATGATTTGCCCGGAGAATGATATGATTTTCAAATACATAAGAACATTTTGTTTTTTTTTTAAATTTGTTTCTGAAATAATTAATACCCACAATTCAATTTTTCAACAACTTTGATGAAAATCGTACATATGTTTCATAAATATATCATTTAGTTGAAAGATCTATAGCTTTTTTTCAATAGTTTTTATTAATTATCCATATACAAATTACTATTTGTTATTAATCTTAAGATTAACATACAAAAAAACTTCTTAAAGTTGTGAAGTTCAATGTTTTGATCACTTCATTTCGCGATCCTAATCACAAACGTTCAACACTAAGTTATTATTGAAGATTCAACATCTTTTTGTATATCATTTACATTCAAAAATGTAATGTATTTAAATTTTGTAAAATTTTGAAAAAAAAAGTTTAATTTTGACATGTTACTTGACACATGATGCAAACGTCCAAGTATCATAGTTTGACATAGTTTAATGTTGTCATCGCTTCCTGCAAAAGGAAAACTTTTTAATTTTTGACAGTAATTTTCTTCATTTCAACTCGAAGTTTAAACGCTAGTTATTATTAAAGATTCAACATCTTTCTGTATATCATTTACATTCAGAAATGTAATGTATTTAAATTTTGTAAAATTTCGAAAAGATATTTAATTTTGACATGTTGCTTGATGCATTATGCAAACGTCCATATATCATAGTTTGACATAGTTTAATGTTGTCATCGCTTCCTGCAAAAGGAAAACTTTTTAATTTTTGACAGAAATTTTCTTCATTTCGACTCGAAGTTTAATCGCTAGTTATTATTAAAGATTCAACATCTTTCTGTTTATCATTTACAGAAAAGAAATGTATTTAAATTTTGTAAAATTTCGAAAATTTGTTTAATTTTGACATGTTGCTTGACACATAATGCAAACGTCCATGTATCATAGTTTGACATAGTTTAATGTTGTCATCACTTCCTGCAAAACAATTTTTTTTTAAATTTTGATAGTAATTTTCTTCATTTTGACCCGAAGTTTAAACGCTAGTTATTATTAAAGATTCAACATCTTTCTGTATATCATTTACATTCAGAAATGTAATGTATTTAAATATTGTAAAATTTCGAAAAGATGTTTAATTTTGACATGTTGCTTGACACATGATGCAAACGTCCATGTATCACAGTTTAACATAGTTTAATATTGTCATCACTTCCTGCAAAAGAAAACTTTTTAATTTTGACAGTAATATTCTTCATTTCGACCCGAAGCTTAAACGCTAGTTATTATTAAAGATTCAACATCTTTCTGTATATCATTTATATTCAAAAATGTAATGTATTTAAATTTTGTAAATTTTTTAAAAAAAAATGTTTAATTTTGACATGTTGCTTGACACATGATGGAAACGTCCATATATCATAGTTTGACATAGTTTAATGTTGTCATCGTTTCCTGCAAAACAAAAACTTTTTAATTTTGACAGTAATTTTCTTCATTTCGATTTGAAGTTTAAATGCTAATTATTATTAAAGATTCAACATTTTTCTGTATATTCCAAATGAAAAGATGTTTATTTTTGACATGTTGCTTGACACATGATACAAGCATCCATTCATCATAATTTGACATATCTGTTTTATTGATGCTTAAAATTATGAAGTTTAATGATATAATCACTTCATGTACAAGGAAAACTTTAATTTTGACAATAATTTTGTTCATTTCGACCCGAAATTTAAACCCCAGTTATTATTCAAGATTTAACATCTTTCTGTATATCATTTAGTTTCCGAAACTAACGCATAACGAGCAAAATTAATTATAAGAAAAATGACTCGTAAAATGGAACGCATTATCGTATGTTACATTAATTTATATGGAGAAAAGCGAGGTTTCACTGTACTTAAATTTTGTAAAATTTCGCCTTCCAAATGAAAGAAAATTGATTTTTAATTTTGACATATTACTTGACACATGATTCAAGCATCCATGTATCATGGTTTGACATATCTGTTTATCAATTATGCTTAAAATTGTAAAGTCATGTTGTGGTCATTGGACAATAAATTTCTTCAATTCAATAAGTTTTTTTTTAAATTCAACATATTTCTGTTAATTAAATTTTGTTAATTTTCGCCTTCTGGATGAGAATAAAAAAGGATTTTTAATTTAGCTTGACACATGATAATACAAGCGTCCTTGTTTGACATATCCGTTTTATTAATTATAAGCTAAACTCTTTGTAAAAAAAATAATTATATTATTATTACAAATTCAATGACAATATATTTTGTAATTATTTTGCCATCAAGTTCTTATCAGCAAAATACTTTTGTAATGATCTGATAAACTGAATAAATAATAATTTATGTAACAAGTACGCGGAAGTTGTCAATACATGACAGCATTGACAACTTCTTTTATATTCCAACAAAATAAGTTTATATTTTTCAATTCTAAATTTCCTGTAAACATTCTTAAAAAATAAATAAATAAAGTTACTATTAGTTTGTGAATGCGTCCGTTAATATGCTTGTTTTATTTATTGGTTGGAATTTCAATTCCAGCTGCATTCGTTTATTGATCGGTCATCAAAATCTATGCAGCAGCTAGTTTAGCCGGTTCTTCTGTAGAGAGGGGTCATATCTAGGGGGCGCAGATGAACAGATGCACAATCATATTACGTGCAGGGATTTAACTAGCTTCGCTTTGTTTGCTTCTGTGGGGTTCCTGCATTGTTAAAACGCGATGAAAACCGTAATTCCAATTGCAAATGCTGCAATTACGCAACACAGAAAACAACTGAATAATTGCGGAAGATGTGTCAGTAGACTTGTATATTTGGATGTTAATATATAGTTATTATAATGACTAATCTCATTGATTAGGAATGCAAATGAGCTTCACTACTTATTAACTAATAAAAGCATAGATGTAGTATGTTTCAGTGTAACAGCTAACTAGATTAAACAAATGGAAGTTTATGGGATTATCAGCTTTATAATTAGTAGCAGGAAGAAAACATAATGTGACTGAATTTGTAGTTTGGAAAAAATATGCGATAACAATTGTATAGATTGTTGTATTATATTTATAAATAATAATAATATTGTTTGCAGTTAACAAGCAAACGGTGCCTCCTACTGACAAATAAATTTATTTCTAAATTTACACATCGTATTATGCGCGTCCCATCATCATCATCATCTTCCTATTCCTCGCTTCATTTTGGTAGAATTCAAAATGAATATTATAAATATAAACTTTCTAAATCTTGTATTTCTTTATAATTTTCTTACAAAATACATGTCTGTTTAAATGTACATATATATTTATATATACTCACATATTACACATACGTAACAAAATGAGAATCTGAAGATAATTTACACACTTAAACCAAATAATACACAAACGTTGTTTTTTTTTCCTTCTCTTCCTTTTAAACTCGCTCTGGGTCCCCAAATCGACAGAAAACAAAAAGAATACTATATACTTTTTTTTTTGTTTAATCCTATAGTAATTATAAATTATGATTCACACAATTTTTTTAAACTTACAATATATATATATACTATTTTTTTTGTTTGTAATAATTATAAAATGATCGTGGATATGATCAAAAGTCGCGACGATGTCGTTTGCATTCAGTTTGGTTTCGTTTCGTTTTTTTTTTAATATATATAAATGAATTTTGTATCTGATGGCACACGAAGAGATTCAAGAACACTCGTCATTAAAGAACGGCGACCTTCAATCATATCGAAAATAATGTTTGTTTCCTTTTGTTATTCTTCTTCTCTTGCTGCTGTTATTATTTTATGTATTGAAAAATATTTAAACGAACACACTTAATCATCCTCGTCTTCATTTACATCGTTCTCCTCGCCGTCTTCGTCCGCAGAGTCTTTTGGTTCCTCCTTCTTTGGTCTGCCACGACGACCTACAAAATAAAATTAATATTTGCATTAAATACTCATAATAATTCAGAGTTAAATAGATTCTGTATAAACATCTTGTTTTTATCGAAGTTTATATTCGAAGCAGTTTCTTTATTGCTCACGAGATAAACGTGACTCGGTAAACATTATTACTTATCAATGAGTCCTTTAATATACATTCTATATATGCCAAGTATACTCATAACATAAATCAAACAAGCAATTACATATGTATCAACGATATAATAAGCTCAATGCACTGCTCTAATATTAGACCAATAAAAAAATTACAAGTTTTTAAATACATTTCAGCTTTAAAATCAATATTGATATTAAATTACATTTCATTTACGTAGCATCTCGATTACATACGTTTTCCATCTGCATTCAGTAATTTTGTGTTTACTTATTAATGCAGTAAACCATAAATTAAATAATACATTTATATAAAAAAAAATATTTATATTCAGAATTGTCTAGTAATTTCTTTATAGTATTGATTTCATCAAATAAATATTTTTTTAATTAATAATGTTGTATAGACAATTATACAAAAAAATCAATATGTCAAGTATGGATAATTGCAATTAAAAATGAAATTAAGGTTGCCGACCTTTGCTCTAAATGCACCTGAGTAGGGGGTAAAATGGAGATGTGCAGGTTGCCTACGCCAAATGAACTCTCGATCCGAAAAAGTGAAGGGGCGTGTCTTGAGGGGGAGGTGGTTAGGAGGGCAGTTTAATTTTTAACGCCAATTAAAAAGTTTTGCTCATAACTTGATTTCTGAATGCAATGCATCATATAGGATTGCGCTAAGTTAAATATAATTGATTCATACTAGATTAGGAAATGCAATTGCATTTTAATATGAACGGTATTATGATAGTTTTCAATTACCTGTAGATTTGCCTTTGGGTTTGGCTACGACGGCCTTCTTCTTGGTGGATCCTCTAGGCCTACCACGTCCCCTCTTCGCCGGCGTAGGACCGTCGGCATCGTTATCACCGCTTTCAGCCGGCTTCACCTCTTTCCTGCCGCGCTTCTTGGCGTCGACCTTCTCGGCTTTCTCGGCGTTGGACTTGCGTCCGCGTTTCGTCGATGAAGCGTCGTCGGACATTGTTGTTGTAATAAACAAATATAGAAACTTAAAATAATTTTGAGATCAACGGCGTGAAGCACAGACGAATGAGAGACACTGCAACAAGAAAAAAAAAACAAATGCAAATCGCAACAAACAAAAGAAGCTAAAATTTACAAATCGAAAGGAAAACAATTGTAACGACGACGTTAAACAAAAATAACCGTTAGAAAATTAAATTGGGAATGATGCGCGTAGCTGCGTCCTTGTTTAAATGCCCCCACTGTTGTTTACAAGCAAACGACGCTTTTGGCGCCATTTGTAAACGCATTCCCTGCAACGTTTAATTTGTTCGGGGTGAGGAAATGGAAATTACACACACAAAAAAAATGTTATGAATAAACATATTGCGTTAGGATGGTGGAGATGCGGTTGAAATATTGGATTCGGTGGTGGTTGAACGGCGGGATTCTGTTGTTTAGATGGAAAAAGTGGCGCCATTTTCGAAACTGCATGCAATATTAAAATATATAACAACACCCAGATTTAATTCCGCGGTGGGTGGCGGTCGGAGACGCGGTCCACGGTGTCTATCGGATGCGGGGAAAAATCTGCTTCGATATTCTGGTGGATTCGGAAGCGCCAGAGTGCGGGAAGATAGAGAAAATAATTATCGAAGTTGCGGTGAGACGTTCGTATCGGCTTGGGTCAGAGGCAGGCGTCCGCCATGCCAGGCGAAAACTGTCGAAACGGAAACCGTCAGCTCGGATATCTCTGAAAGTACGCGCCGGCGATTTTTTTGCGCACCGAACGTCCGTTCACGCGAAATTCCGGTCGTCGCGAAAAAATCGGTGTGCCGCGACGGGGACCGTGCGAACGGGGAAAAAATTAAATTCGCGTGTGTTGTTAATAGATTTGTGGTTAAAAACCGAACTTACCTCCACTGAAGCACAAACAAGAATGAAGTTCGGCGGCGTTCCTAAAGGGGTCGGCGTTCAACAAGGGCCATCGGAATAGCGCGCGCGAAAAACACACCAATCAGAGGGCAGGGCTTGCCACCGGAAAGGAAACAAAAACAACGCCGCCCGCTTCAGATCGCTTCTTCCTTCAACACTTCTACACTCTGATATAGTTAGTGTATACATTTGTATACATCAGTGAAACATACATGCACAACTACTATTTTCCCATACACATGATCTCCCTCTCTCTTTCTCTCTCTCTCACATTTCTTTCCATTTATTATTTATTGTTTTTAAGTTGCATTTTTACCATTTTCAGAACAATGCGACCGTAACAATAAAATCATCAACAATCTCAATTAACTTAAAGCAATCCAACAACAACAAGAAAAAAAATCAATAACATCCAATCACCGCCACAAGCGCTCAACATTCTTATATCTTCAGGTTGCTTTATAAATCAGAAATAAATATTCATTGATTCACGTCTTATTTATTGGTTGTTAGCTTAAATTTTATAAATTTGCCATTTCTTATTTTTAATTTCCTTAACTAAAATGCAAATTAATATAGTATTTATTATTATATACCAATCAATAATATTGATACATATCTGAAGCTGGTTACACACTACGCACGTTCAAGTTGGATTTGTTTTAAGATTTCAATTTTTTTTGCATGACCTGTAAAAGTAATTTAGAAAGTAGTACAACATATTTAGTTTTCATAATTACTCAACGTAAAAAAAAATGTCACATTCCAATGACAGCATTGATAACGTCTTAATCTATGTTTAAAAATATTCATATTAATATAATTATGTACCTAATAAGTAATTATTATTAATTTCGTTTATAATAAATAAGAATTTTTGATCATAATTATAAATAAAAGTAAAATATGTAACCCGCATGATCTCCAATTTTGATCATTACTTTATTGTGCGCATCTATTATAGTAAGTTGATACCCTCATCACTACTTAATGCGTAAGCACTGGTCAGATAATTTGACGCCCAACCAAAATGGAAATTTATTCTGTACATATGAAATCTCAAACCAAAAACTCATTTCAATTTATACTAAAATTTTCACAAAAATATCACGAACTGAAAACTAACGTCATAAAATCTCAAGATTTCACAGCTTACTGAAGTAAGAATTTACAGTACTTTGATAAGTGATCATACTATAAATGATATAATTACACTCTTGTTAGTTAACTAACTAAATTGACAAGTTTTAACATTGCATTCATTCATACATTTCGAACACGGCTCAAGGACTTCGTAGTTAACCGAGATAGAAAAGAAACATGACAATATTTACTACTATCATTATGACAGGCAATAACCATATTTTCCTATATGATGTATTTTGCATATCGTTACAATTTTAAAGATTTTAAACAAAAAAAAAAGGTGTGAAAGTGCTATTGAACTTAAGTCTTTCCGATTCATATTGTTAATGTATATTTATTCTTTTAAATTAATTAGAAACATTTACGAAAACTTCATTATTTCCTTCATAATTTCACAAATCGTTAGGTAAACATGTGTTGTCATCACATAAGTTGAATGAACTCGTGATGATTCGCCAGTTGCAAAGTGAAACTGACAAATGTAGTTAGTAATTGAATACGTTCAAAGCTTATCCTCAGGCCATCAAAGCACTTCAGTCGAGTTACGCTAGCAAATCTTAGGTATCTAGTAGTGGTAATTTATCATTCATCATGTTTAATTATGAATACATTATTCGGTTTAAATCTTTATATACAAATATTATTTCTGACTATGCACTATTTTATGCTTGTGTTAGTCTGAAGGAAGCAGGCGTTTTCAAGTGCTAATAATCTTATCTTTTTTAACTGAAAATGTATTCAAATATAATGTAAAGAAAGTTCTGACTTTTAAACGTCAGTTCTAATATCTTCAACACCTTTGCTAAAATACCAATTTTGTTATATTGAACAAAGTTTTCAGGCGAAAAGATAATTGCGTCTTAATGTATGCTATTATTTCAGTTTTGTAATTATTGAATAACGGTATTTTATCTAATTATAACGTTACGTTATTTTCAATATGTCAATAATTTCTTGATTCTTCACACAAATCATAATGGTTCAATGAAAAAATAAAAAGTTGTGAGTAGTTTCTTTTTGTTTTCTTTTATTTAAAGTAAATAAATGTTATATTTATTCGTTTTCTTGGCTGCGGAGGCGTGCGTGTCCGTTGGTGATACGGATCGACAGCTGCTGAGCCCTCTCGACGATTTCCTTGCGCTTCTTGGATGAGACAGCATGAGCAATTTCACCACAGAATTTACGGTTTTGCATCATCAATACTTCCAATTCCTGTAAAACGTAATAAACAAACAAATTAATAAAATATCCAGTACATAAATCATTGAAAAATTAGCAATGATTTTCATGTTGCTCAGATCTTTAAAAAAAGTATCAGCATAATTTATCAGTCGCAAATTACCCAAAGAAAACATCATAGCTAACTCTACTCTATGAAAATGAGTTATTTTACTATTAGGTGATTTATATAATTGTGATTAATGTGTTTACCTTAACATTGTTTATAAGCACTTTCCTGAAGCCACTTGGCAACATGTGTTTGGTGAATTTGGCTGAACCGTAACCAATGTTGGGCATCTTGTATTGGCCCTTGAAACGCCTACGCACCCTGTTGTCAATACCCTTGGGTTTACGCCAGTTACGCTGCAAAACAAAATCGACAGTCAAACATCTGATCAAAGCAACATCCAGACAACTTCTTCGTATGTCAATTTGTAATCAGTTAAAAAAAGCGTCGACATTATAGTTCAGTCGCAAATTACCATAGACCATCATTTAGAAACGTATTTCCTAGTTGCCACATTGTAACATGTATGCAACTCAAAATATTATTGTTATGTTCGGAATTTTCGTAATGAACATTTATATAAGAAAACTTACCTTCAACTTGGAGTAACGGTCAGATTGATGCCTGATGAAGACTTTCGTCCTCTTTTTAACCATTTTAGGTTTGTTTGCTGGTCGGATAAGCGCCATACTTAACCTAAAACAGAAACAAAACACAATTACTTTAAAGTTCGATTTTTTTTTGACGATTCGCGAAAATACAATGTAATACAACTTGCGGTGATCACAATTGTTAATACTTTAGGGGTTTTCCATTGATTTACTTACCGATTTTCTTAATATTACAAGATTTGAAAACGGTGCGCACAGAATCGTTGCACACACCTCTGATACGCGAGAAGTTAGAGAACGTTGGTTAGGGTTTTTCGTGCCTAGTAAACAACGTATACAACTCCAACGGTGAATTACCGTACTAAATTTCGAGCGGTATATTTAAATCCACAACTCTTCGGATATGTGCTCAACTTGTTTAACACCATAAACTCAGCAACCAGACACATACATACTTGAAATGTCGAATTTATATAAAATTCTCGCCTAAGATATTGCATTGTCCAAATATCTAACTTTCATATGCATCTTTACAATCCATTCTATCTATTACTATTTTCGAGAAAATCAATAAAATGTAGACACAACTTTTTCGAGTCTTAATTTTTTCATTTTTTCAACTTTGAACGCGAATTACAACCAAATGGGTCAATATCGCAAGCTCGACAACCGAAGGACCGTCTATTGAAATCCCGACTACCATAAAAATGTTATTGTAGAAATTTATAATAATAAAAAACACTGTCGGGATTTCGATATAGTCGGGATTTTCATTGTCGGCAATTTAACATTGTCGGGATTTCGATATGGTCGGGATTTTGAGCCAGCCGGGATTTTGAAAGTCGGGATTTCGTTAGACGGGTTGTCGGGCTTGCGATTGCCACCGGTTTTGGATCAATTATATTGAATCTATTATAATTATGGAGAAAATCAACAAAATGTGAAAACTCTGCTTTTTTGAGCTTTAATTTTTTGTCAATTTTAATTTTTGAACGAATTACAACCAAATGAATTGAAATGAATTAAATCCAGAAAGAAAGAAAGTTGATATAATCACATAAATTAATTTTAATTATTCAATTTCTTCTTCTTCATCACTGAAATAGGAACTCTTCTTGATTTTCTTCCTTGTTAAATTTTCATTTGATCCAGAAATGCTCTTATTTTGTTCAGATTCGATGCGTTGTTGCTGCAAAACAAAATAAATTTACATCATTTAAAATTATATACTTTTTCAACATTTACCTCCAATGCAATGGCAGCACTCAAAGTTTCATTATCTGATTCAATTTCCTCCTCAGACTCATTGACTTTGTTGGTTTTATTATAATATGTTTCATCATCTGAATCAAAGTAATTCAAATTTTTTGGCTCCTAAAAAATAAAGAATACATAAAACTTTTTAATATTACTTATTACAAAATATAAGTATACTTTGGAAGTGCTTGTTTTGTTTTGATTTTTCTTCTTGATCTTCTTTGGTGGTGGTTCTCTGGAACCCAGCAGGTTCTTGGTACACTTGTAGCTCATGTGGCCTTCCTCCCCACATTCATAGCAACTGGATTTGTCTGGATAATTCTGAATTTTGTAGTTAGTATATTATTTGAATAACTTTAACTTAAACAAACCTTTCTCTTGATAAACTCAGCACTCCTTCCATTATCTTTGGCTATACTGGCTTTAAGTGTCCTACCAAACATCTAGACAAGAGATTAATATTTATAGTATGATATACAATTGAATCTTCTACAAACCTCTTGCATATTGGTAGCATCTGCACATTTTTTGGCATCATCCTTGCTTAAGAAGAATATGAAAGCAACACCTTTACTCCTCTTGGTTGTTTTGTCCTTTAGGACAGTTACTCTAAAATTAACATTATTTTAATTATGTTTATTATAACCTAGAACATGTTTTACTTGATGATTCTCCCATATTTCTCAAAGAGTTTGTGCAGATCATTGTTCTTTAGATCAAATGGCAAATTAGAAATATACACTGTACTTTTACTAGGCACTAACCCAGTACTCATCTTTACTACTTTTTGAATTACTAAAATAAATTACTTTTATTTTGTTATAACAATTGTTCGTTTATTTACTTTTATGAATATTTAATTTTTTTAATAATTTATTATACTCTCAGACATGTACATTTACAACTTCTTTCAAAATTAGTTTAAATGTATTAAGTGACAATCAATGTAGTGTACTCAAAATATAGGTTATGAATAAGATAACCTCTAAATTGGTGTAAACAACAACAAATGAAAATACTTGATTTTTGTATTCATTTTAATTAGATTATTGAAATCGCGATTACTTGTGTTTAAGTAAACCTTCACTTAAAATAAATTAGTATGCAATATGCAAGAAACACATACTTTGAACATATGTTTCCTCTGTTTATCTCATGATAATATTGTAAACATTGAAACAGAAACTATCTTGGATCAGGTGAAATGGAAGGATAAGTTAGAGTTTTGTGTAGCAGAGCTGGCAAGTATTAGCATTAAGGATTTAGTTTGGCTTTGAATAATTTATATTTTTATAGAATTGGGACATATCATGCTTCATCTGTTCACAATGTTCCAGTGAACTCGATGCTTATTACACATTTCGCAAGAAGGTCATCAAGTCTTATTCCCAGTTATCTTCAGAGTATAACTATTCCTTGGGTGATACTGAAGATTGCCAAGATGTGCTGCAAGAAAGTGAAGATGTGCAGCCAAGGGTGGAAAATGAATTTATATGCATACATTGTGGTGAGGGATTTAAATCAAAGGAAGTCCTGACTGCACACATAGAGACTCACAGTAGTGCAGATGATGAGAAAAAGTATGGCTGTGATACCTGCAGCAGTGTATTGACAACGCGCAAAAAATTAGAGATACATAAAGTGGATTGCAGTAAAGTTGAAGAGAAGAATGATATCAAGAAGTTGAAAGTAGCAAATAGCTGTGAAACTTGCGGCCTGGAATTTTCGACGAAATACTTATTGAATCGTCACGTGAAGAATGTCCATGCCACTGAGAAGAAACATAATTGCGACGTTTGCGGACAGAAGTTTGCGTCTGCTGTGTATCTGTCCGCTCACAAGAAGTACCACTCCGGAAACAGACCACACATATGTTCGTTTTGTGGAAAAGGTTATATTACTACCAGCGATTTATATCACCATGAAAAAATCCACGCGAATAAGAGGGCTTACAAATGCGTGGAATGCCCGAAAGCTTTCAACACCTCCAGCGATCTGCACAAACACAAGATATGTGTTCATATAGATCGATCGGAATGGAAGTACGTGTGCTCGCATTGCGATCGTCGTTTTCCGCTGAAGATCAATCTGGATACTCATACCAAAACTCATACTGGCGAAAGAAACTATGCTTGCCATTTGTGCGAGAGGCGGTGCATCAATCGGAGCGTTCTTCTTAAGCATATAGAATCGCATTCTAATGTTAGATCCTTTAAATGCGAGCACTGCAGCCAAACGTACAAATACCAGAAGTCCTTAAACATACATCTGGCTAAGACGCACAGCATCGGAGACGCGAAGATACCCGAGCGAGTGAAGAAGTACTTCTGTCACATATGTCCGAAGTCGTATTTTGCTAATAACAAACTGCAAAAGCACATACGAAGTCACACGGGAGAACGTCCCTTTTCTTGTGATATTTGCGATAAAAAGTTCATCGATAAGAGTTACGTCAAGCAACATTTAAAGGCTTCACATAACGTACTACATTCCATTTAAATCTACATATGTATAATCATTAATTTTATACTTTCAAATTATGACTCATCATTATAGTGTACAAAAATTACAAATCTAATAATTAAGATTGATTTCCTAATTTCTTATTGTTACATTAAAAAATGTAATCAAATTTTAAAGCTGAGATCAACGTACTACTACTTTATAAATAAAACATTGTGTGTTCAATCAGAATCCAACATTTGTTGTCTCTGACTATTGAGAATTTGATTTCATCGATGTCTTTCAGCAATCCCGTCTTTGCTTTGCGTTGATTAGATGCTAATATTACTGCGAAGTTTTCGTAACTTGCAAGCAATATATTCACCGAATATATCGTACTCATCTGCAAACAAACGTCTATTTTCTTGGTGTCTGCTGATTGTTCATTATTTATTTATCTTGCGGACGCTACACCTGGCTACACCCATCTCAACGTTTTCCTGTTTGATCTCTATTATTTTACTGTATAATTTTGTTAAATTATAAAATTTCCATGAAGTATGTTTTATTAATTAAATTATTATATAAAAATATTTTTCTAATACGGTTTAGAATAATTCTAAGTTTAAATTTCGCGCGCTTTTTGGTGTAGAATAGTGTAACTAAATTTATAAACGACGGCACGTGAGGAAGGGTTTACGCCGGCGTCTGTCAAAAATAGTGAACTGTCAAAAAATTTGGTTAGTTCTTGTAGAAGGTGTGGATATATTTTTCTCGAACAATCCCATATAAAATATATCAATGGCTGCTATAAGTTTGTTAAATCCTAAAGCCGAGGTTGCGAGAGCAGCTCAAGCTCTCTCAGTAAACATTTCTGCTGCCAAAGGTATCCAGGATGTGATGAAGACCAACTTGGGACCACGCGGTACCATGAAAATGTAAGTCGATGGCACATGACTCTGAAAATGCACAAATTACCATTTTCCGTTACGATTCCAATGGAAATCGCATTCACATTGATTATTTTATGCTTGAAATAGGGTAATCTGATGATGTTAGAAGCAATAACATATATATTTATGTATTAAAACACAATTATAGTAGTGGAGTCACCACCCACACAGTATAAAATACATCTGAATGAAATGGATGTTTTTTAAGGGTAATATTATGGTTTTTAATATTTCATTTAATCTTTATTGGGTTCTGGATTTGAGAAAGAAGCAGTTGCATAGTTGAAAACATCATTTTTTTGTTAAAATATTAATATTTTTGTTTGTATTCATTTTAGGTTGGTTTCTGGCGCTGGTGATATCAAAATAACCAAAGACGGCAATGTATTGTTACATGAAATGCAAATCCAACACCCAACTGCATCGCTTATTGCTCGCGCCTCAACTGCACAAGACGATATGACCGGTGATGGTACGACCTCAACTGTGTTGGTGATTGGTGAACTTCTGAAGCAAGCCGATTCCTACATCGCCGACGGTCTCCATCCCCGTTTGATTACCGAGGGTTTCGATAAAGCCCGTGCCAAGACCCTTGAAGTTTTGGAGAGCATCAAAATTCCAATTGAAATCAACAAAGAAGGTCTGTTGGACGTCGCTACCACGAGCTTGAGGACGAAGGTGCATCACAACTTGGCCGATGTTTTGGCTGACGTTTGCGTCGAAGCCATCCTGGCTATTCGTCGTGATGATAAACCCGTCGATTTGCATATGGTCGAATTGATGGAGATGCAACATAAAACTGCCACTGACACTCAGTTGGTGAAAGGTTTGGTAATGGATCATGGTGCTAGACATCCTGATATGCCCAAACGTTTGGAGAACGCCTACATTCTGACCTGCAATGTAAGCATGGAGTATGAGAAGAGTGAAGTAAACTCTGGATTCTTTTACAAAACCGCTGAAGAGAGGGAGAAACTCGTTGCAGCTGAAAGGGAATTCATTGAGCAGAGGGTAAAGAAAGTTATCGAATTGAAGAAGAAGCTGTGCACCGGTAACGGTAAAAACTTCGTAGTTATTAACCAGAAGGGTATTGACCCAATGAGCTTGGACATGCTCGCCAAAGAAGGTATTATGGCTTTGAGACGCGCGAAGAGGAGGAACATGGAGAGGTTGGCATTGGCTTGCGGTGGTATCGCTCTGAACCATTTTGATGATATCCAAGAATCTCAGTTAGGTTTCGCTGGTTTGGTCTATGAGCACGTTCTCGGCGAAAACAAGTACACTTTCGTCGAAGAATGCAAGAACCCGCAATCCGTGACTATCCTCATGAAGGGTCCCAACAAGCATACTTTGACTCAAATCAAGGATGCTGTGAGGGATGGTTTGAGGGCTTGCAACAACGCCATCGAAGACAAAGCTCTTATCCCTGGCGCTGGAGCTTTCGAAATTACCGCTTACAAAGCACTCACTGCCTTCAAGGACACCGTTAAGGGCAAGTCTCGTTTGGGAGTTGCCGCATACGCTGAAGCTCTCCTCGTTATTCCCAAAGTTCTGGCTACCAATTCTGGCTTCGATGCACAGGTAAATCACAATACTCCCGAAACCAATTGGAATTGAAATCCTAATAATGATTATATTTCTAGGACACTATTGTTAAGTTGCAAGAAGAGTCTCGTTTAAGCGACGTCCCCGTCGGTCTTGATCTGGCTTCCGGAGAACCAATTATCCCCAAAGACAATGGCATTTTCGATAATTACATTGTCAAGAAGCAGATCATCAACTCGTGCTCCGTCATCGCCTCCAACTTGTTGTTAGTTGATGAAATAATGAGAGCTGGAATGAGCAGTCTGAAGGGTTAAAAGATTCGTTCGATCGTTCTACCTCATAATTCATTCACATTATTAATCATACTTTTGCGTTTGCTTCTCACATTTTAATAAACGAAACTAATGAACAATGTCTACGCTCTTATTTAATACAAATAAAATGAATATTCCAATTTATTTTCATTGAATATAGATGTAATAAATTAATGCTTTTAATAAATGACTTTTATTTATAAAGTGTAATTTTTTATGTAATACAAACAGAGCAATTTTAAAACAGATTTAGAACAATGTCAAGAACATCCACATTCATGAAATATTATATAAGATTGGTCATATCAATAACAAATAGAATGACAACTTTTTGACATTTTTCATATTTAAATAGAATATACATTTATTTATTGTTATTAAATAACGAAATCTTTTTGCTGGTCATAGAACAACTAACAATATTTTGCTTATGCAGATATTGGTTTCATGTATGAAAAACGTTTAGTTTTATAAAAAAAGTGTTACATAAATAATAAAATTATTGATTTTTATAGAAGAGCCATCTATTGTAAGAATTGATACTTATATTTTAATTATATATTGGTTGGTAAACTATCAAAATGAGAGTAAAATTGATCATATTTTGTTGTTTTAACGTAATCAGAGGACTACGGACTTTTGTTTGTAATATTGTTAAATAAAAATGTAATTTCTATTTTTTTTTTGTACAAAAATTATTACGTAAGAAATTGTACTGCGCATATGCAGACGTCCCTCTGGTGGTGAATGTATTATCACAAGCCTAGCGGTAGGAGCAGGAGTTATTGGTCTGTTCTTCGACCGACCATGTTGGGTGCCGTAACACGTTCAAGTTCTAGCCTTTTGGCTGCCAAGCCCCTCGAGAAATTGGGTTCTGAAGCCCTGAAAGTACTTGGCGTACAAACTGCCCCACGTAAGTCAAAAGCACGATCATATTTTTCCCCGAAATTGGCTGTATTTCACGTATAAAAGAGATAGAGGTGTCGGCCACACACTCTCCACGACTGCAGGTGGACTTCATCCACCGATTAACCATGATTAGCACTAACTTAAGACCCAAGATTACCTAAAATTTACGAAAATCCGTCGATTCTCATGGATGTTGTATAATCCAATTGGAACTCGGGTTTCACACACTTTAGTTACATAACCGGTTGATAAGTTCGAGCGCCATTTTGTACCAAATCTTATTGGATTTTGACCATCCGCAAATCTGTCTTCTGATGGATTAATCAATTCAGATCATACGCCTTTAAAGAAAATCGATATTTTCTTGGTGACGTCCATTATGTTAACACATAACCTATCTGAGCCATTATATAATCTTAACAATATGTACAAATTTCAATCAATCATATGCAATCACTGCTATTCTAAAGAGCAATGTCTTTTTGATTTTACATTCAATTATATTTTTTTTTGATGATTTACATAATCACATCAATCAGTTGTTATGTAACACTATTCCACTATGTAACCTATATCTTTACAGTTTTTGTGTAGACCATTTATTATTATATAAGATTTGGTACTTAAATACTGTTTATTATACCAAAAAATAATGTGATTTGATGACTATTATGTCATAGGGTGGAGTTATTAAGTACATTTTATTTGTAAGTTAAATTCTACTGTGGATTCAAATTTATATTTTTGACGTTTTGCAGAAAGGAATTATGCCAAGGCTGCTGGTGGCTCCGGCGGCAGAGTCGTCGCCGTTATCGGTGCCGTCGTCGATGTCCAATTCGACGAAAACTTGCCCCCCATCTTGAACGCTTTGGAAGTACAAAACCGCTCCCCAAGGCTGGTCCTCGAAGTACGTTCTTCATCTCTTGTTAGTTGAGCTTTTTTTCTCTAAATGATTATGTTTTTCTTTCATATAGGTTGCTCAACATTTGGGTGAAAACACCGTACGTACCATTGCTATGGACGGTACCGAAGGTTTGGTTCGTGGACAAACTGTCAGCGACACCGGATTCCCAATCCGTATTCCAGTCGGTGCCGAAACTTTGGGCCGTATCATCAACGTCATCGGTGAACCAATCGATGAACGTGGTCCAATCCCCACCGACAAGATCGCCCCAATCCACGCTGAAGCTCCCGAATTCGTGGAGATGAGCGTCGAACAAGAGATCCTTGTCACCGGAATTAAGGTGATTTAATCATTTTTTGAGCTTTTGATTGTATTAACATATGCTTTTCCATGTTTCCTGAACAGGTCGTAGATTTGTTGGCTCCATATGCCAAGGGAGGAAAGATTGGTCTTTTCGGTGGTGCCGGTGTAGGCAAAACTGTATTGATCATGGAGTTGATCAACAACGTCGCTAAGGCCCATGGTGGTTACTCCGTGTTCGCCGGAGTCGGCGAAAGAACCCGTGAGGGTAACGATTTGTACCAAGAAATGATTGAGTCCGGTGTCATTTCCCTTAAGGATAAGACCTCCAAGGTAGCCCTTGTGTACGGTCAGATGAACGAGCCCCCAGGCGCTCGTGCCCGTGTCGCCTTGACTGGATTGACCGTCGCCGAATATTTCCGTGACCAGGAAGGACAAGATGTGTTGCTCTTCATTGACAACATTTTCAGATTCACCCAGGCCGGTTCCGAGGTATCCGCCTTGTTGGGTCGTATCCCATCCGCCGTAGGTTACCAACCAACCTTGGCCACTGACATGGGTACCATGCAGGAACGTATCACCACCACCAAGAAGGGCTCCATCACCTCCGTGCAAGCCATTTACGTACCAGCTGACGATTTGACCGATCCTGCCCCAGCCACCACATTCGCTCACTTGGACGCCACCACCGTATTGTCCCGTGCCATCGCCGAGTTGGGTATCTACCCAGCTGTCGATCCCCTCGATTCTACCTCCCGTATCATGGATCCCAACATCATCGGACACGAGCATTACAACGTCGCCCGTGGTGTCCAGAAGATCCTCCAGGACTACAAGTCTCTCCAAGATATCATTGCCATCTTGGGTATGGATGAATTGTCTGAAGAAGACAAGTTGACCGTTGCCCGTGCCCGTAAAATCCAACGTTTCTTGAGCCAGCCCTTCCAAGTCGCTGAAGTCTTCACCGGTCATGCCGGCAAGCTTGTGCCACTTGAGGAAACCATCAAGGGATTCCAGAAGATCTTGGGAGGAGAATACGATCACCTTCCAGAAGTCGCCTTCTACATGGTTGGCCCCATTGAAGAGGTCGTCCAGAAGGCCGAGCAATTAGCAAAGAACACTAATTAAATAATTAAACCATAAGCAATAGTAGGTTCTGCCCAGTCTTTATCCACCAACAACATGATAGATAAAACTGAACTAAAGCTGGATGGATGCAGATATATAACATATTTTCAACATTCTCTTTTTATATTATGTTTAAAGAATAAATAATGCGCCATGAGTAAATTTGATATGAAACACTAGGAATCACCGAAGAAATATTTAACATAAATGAGAAAATTTATTTGTGGTGTTTACTTTTCTTTTTTCCTTGTTGTATTTTTCATTTAATTTGAAAAAAAAATAATTATAAAACTATAATTTAAACTGAGTTACCATTCACTAAACCTACATTTTCTATCACTACATAGTTTCCTTCAGACATACAATTGGGATCAACCATTTCTTCAAGAAAAACAAATTTCTTATAAATCTCAAAAGTTTAAAAATAGGTTAATTCATTCAATATATCCAAATAGTACTCTATATAAATTGACTATAATCTCGAGTTATTCTGAATGTGTATGTGCAAATTCGTGTACTTCCATTATAAGTATAGAATATTTTAGAACATTCACCTTCCAAATGCGGTTCTGTATTGATCCATTGTCAAGTGGAAGAGTGACGCAAAAACTGTTTACACAATTATCCAATTTAGCGAATTTCAATCTTAGATACCTAGCGTACCCCTAGATGAGCGGTCGGGGAACTTTTTTTAACCATTATCCCAAAATATTATTGCGTAAGTCGATATTACCCCCCCCATTCTGAATTCATGAAACAATCAATGTAAATTTTAAATAAACATTATTTATTGAATTAATTTGCATTTACATATTTATAAAAAAAAGTTACATGAAAATAGTAACAAATAGTAATAGACAAACAAAATAAAATTCTTAAATTGGAACAAACAAAAATTAATTGAAAACAGTGGATAGACAAACAGAAAACTATCTTAATGTTATAATTGTATAATTTTTTTTTGGGTTACGAGATGTCTCAGATTCAAATCCTAGCCAAACCAATAATATAACTTTTTCCAATATATCATATAAATTCCAAATATGCATTAAAATATTGCTCATTGGTCTAGGGCAGTGTTTGCCAAACTGAAGCACTCTAGTTTTTATTATGTGCAAGTAGAAATGTTAAGATTTTTTTGTAACTTCTTAAACTAATTAGTTTGGATAGTTATTTTATAATTATTTGTATCATCAATGCTAAATCAGACTTGAAGGAATTATCAAAGTTGTAAAATTACCTAATCAATTAGTTGTGAGTGAGTAACTTATAAGTTGCGTGCACAATTTAAACTCGAAGGATGTATTAATATGAAGAATATATTCCAGTGCAAACAAATTGATTGCTTTATAAGTGATTTTAAATTATATTCAATAAATTTCATTCAATCTAATTTAATTGTAAATTAATTGCAATTTTTTGTCTTCCTTCTTGGAAAAACCTCTGCCATTTAGATGCGTCCCAATTAGAAAATTAACATTTCATTAATAATTTATTGACTAATTGGCGCTATTGTGTTTACCAATTGATACACAAGAGGGAGTTTTAATGTTATTTAAAACATTTGAATTATAAACAATCAGTTGACATCACCTACTGCTTTTGCGTCTGAGGAGTTCACTCACAGTTCGTTCCTTTATGAGTCTGTGTGTGCTCCGGTTTTATAAGTACAAAATTGTTGTGCAACTAGTTCAAATCCGATTAACTGTGTTATGTTTTGAGAAAACCATCATCGGAGATCACAATCTCATTAGATTTAGCGGCAATTAAAGGTTAGTGGTGAATCTGATTCTAAATAAAAACAAAATTGCATAGTATTGAAATTTTCCAAATTTTGATATAAAAAATGGCGGACTGACGCGTTCCTCCCGCCACTTTCTTTTGTTTATTGTTGATACCAACGCATTTTTATTGCAAAAAAATAAAAATTTAAGTCTCTATGAGATAGTTGTGCGCGTCCCTTTTTTAAGTCAACATCATTCCAATTAGAAGTGCGCAATAATTAATGAAATTTCGAAGGTTTCTCATTCATTTCCAGTGGATTCCGAACCGTAACTAGCAATTTAATTTTTTTAATTTTTCACAAATCTTACAGTTTTTTTTTGTAACTTCATAAACTATATTCAATTAGTTCGAACATTCATATTCACTATCCATATCATTAGGTGTGACTGCAAATATGTGATGTATATTAATGCTAAATCAAACTCGAAGGAATTATCAATGTTCTAAAATACACTAATCCATTGGTTGTGCGTAAATGTCTAATAAAATACATACATTGCTCAAGCTTGAAGTATGTATTAATATGTTGAATTTGTTCCAACGCAAACTAATCAATTATATATGAAACTAATCAATTGTATAAATGTGATTTGAAATTCTATTCGATGAACATTATTTGATGTTCTCATTCATATTGGAAATACTTAGCGAACCACATATTGATATTAACCCATTCATTTATCCACATTAATTGAATTGGGTAATTATTAATAATTTATTTATTTTTGTCATATTGACGCTATAGTGTTTATCAATTGATCCACAATAGGGAGTTTTCATGTTATTAAAAAAATTTGAATTTGAACATCAGTTGGCAGCAGTAACGTACGTTTTTTTATGCGTCGGCGTGTGCTCCGGTTTTATAAGTACAAAATTGTTATGCAACCAGTTCAAATCTGCACAACACAACACAATCACAACCCACAACATTAAATTTAGCGGCAATTAAAGGTTAGTGATTAATCTGATTTTAAAATAATAAAAAAAAAATCACATTGCATTGAAATGTTCCCAATTTGTTCCCTAATCCATTACGTAGCTTGTGTTAAAATGTGCGTATTCCATAAGAACCATAAGGACCGACGCGTTTCTCCCGCCACTGTTTATTGTTGATACCAACGCATTTTTATTGCAAAAAAAATAAATAAATAGGAAGTCTCTATGAGGTAGTTGTGCGCGTCCCTTTCTAAAGTGAACTTTATTCCAATAAGAAGTGCGCAATAATTAATGAAATTTCGGAGTTTTCTCATTAATTTTCAGTGGAAATTGAAAAGCCGCTATTCCGAACCGTAACTAGCTGATTAATCGTGAGCAATTTAAATTTTTACATGTCTTGCAGTTTTTCTTTGTAATTTCATAAACTATATTCAATTAGTTCGAGCAGTTATGTTATAACTAGGCATATCATTAGCTGTGTCTATTAATATGTGATATATATTAATGCTAAATCAAACTCGAAGGAATTATCAATGTACTAAAATAGACCAATCGATTGGTTGTGACTAAATGACTAATAAAATGTATGCATTGCTCAAGCTCGAAGGATGTATTAATATGTTGAATATGTTCCAATGCAAACTAATCGAGTGATATAAATGTGATTTGAAATTCTATTCGATGAACATTATTTGATGTACTCATTCATATTGGAACCACATATTGACATTAACCCATTCATTTAATTGGGCAATTATTAATAATTTATTGATTTTTGTCATATTGACGCTATGTATTTATTAATTGATCCACAAGAGGGAGTTTTGAAATTAACAAATAATTTCTTGTTTAAACAAAAAGTTGGTATCATCTACTGCGCCTGCGTCGATTCGTGGAAAGGGACTCTCAGTCGTAGTTCGTTCTTCAGATAGTTGGCGCTTGCTCCGGTTTTATAACTTCAAAAATTGTTGTGCAACTGGTTGAAATCCGATGAAAACAACAGAACTTTGAGAAAACCATCATCGTAGATAACCACAACATTAGAATTAGCGGCAATTAAAGGTTAGTGATTAATCTGATTGTAAAAAAAAATCGCATTGCATAGAAATTTTCCCAGTTTGTTCGCTAATCCCTTACGTAGCTTGTGTTAAAATGTACGTATTCCGCAATAACACTAAATTGAGAAATTCGCGTTAATTAATTAGAAATGTGGACTCATAGAAAATGGCGGACCAACGCTTTCTTCCCGCCATTTTCCTTTGTTTATTGTTGATACCAACGCATTTTTATTGCACAAAAAAAAATAAAAAATGTAGCAGATGGTAAGATCGTGGCGTCTCTATGAGATAGTTGTGCGCGTCCCTTTCTTAAGTCAACATCGTTCCAATTGGAATTAAGGAAATTTTGAGAGGTTTTCTTATTAATTTTCACTGGAAATTGAAAAGCTGCTTTTGTCAACCGTAGACGAAGGCATCAATCGTAAGCATCATTTGATATGTTTAATCGGTTAACATTTCTTATTGGAAATTCTAATCAAAAGACATATTGAATTAAAACATAATTAGTTGGTATCACCAACTATTTTTTTTGCTTGTTTTTTTTCTTACAGTTTCGGTATTTGTTTATTTATATGGATGCAAGGTATTCAAAATACCAGGTCGTTCTATGCGTTTATCACGTCGCAGTGATTCGCATGGAATGGCAAGACCGTCTGTGCTAAAACCTTCTCGAGGTGCATCCGTTAAGGTCGTTGTCGTATCCGAAATATGCGAGCAACCACCAACAGATCACAGCGGATCTAGGGGCTCGCGTTTTCCCCGAAATATCATTATTTT
This sequence comes from Nicrophorus vespilloides, assembly GCF_001412225.1. NCBI lineage: Eukaryota > Metazoa > Arthropoda > Insecta > Coleoptera > Silphidae > Nicrophorus > Nicrophorus vespilloides. Next base: position 511,011 of record NW_017096512.1, read on the forward strand.
GTCTCGCGACAGGTGTCGTTAAGACAAGTCTTGACCATTAGCCGATTCTTAGTCTTACATTCTGATTTACAGTGTTTATGCGTTATTTTGAAAACAAGTTTAAGGCTTCGGCTCTTGTTCTTCAACCGTGAGTGCAGTTCATTTCAAATTTCGTTACTCAATTTGCTATAAATTTATTAATATTAGAATCACGTGTTAAATTTCCGGGAATTTTGTGCGTATTTATTGCTAAATTATCGCGAGTGTTCGTGAGTGCCAACCAACAACGAGGGCTGAGATCGAGATGTGCAGAGATGCAACAGTTGGTGATGAAGACATCAAGTAGTAAGTGATTTTATACCACACGGGATTCACAATACGCCTTCCCCCATCAATCTAAAAATATTTTTCATAATTTTAATTATTGCGTTTATTCAAAATTTTTCATTACTTTTGCTTCTTTTTCTTAAATTCTTTTCAGGTTTTTTATAATTTCAATTATTACTGCGCTTTTTCAAAATTATTAATTAATTTTGCAACTTTTTCTTAAATTATTTTCAATTCTTTTCAATTAATGCGCCAATTCAAAATTATTAATTAATTTTGCATCTTTTTCTTAACTTCTTTTCAGGTTTTTATAATTTAAATTATTACTACGCCAATTTTAACACTTTTTCTTAAATTCTTTTTAATTCTTTTCTGGTTTTCATATTTTTAAATTAATGCGCCAATTCAAAATTATTAATTCCCTTTGTCCGTATTTCCGTTTTATTTATATGTTTTAGTTTAGGTTGCATTAAATTACTATTGATTTGGAGAAGATCTCAATTTAATTTCAATTGCTTTTAATCAATTTAAGTTTACTTAATTTGAATGTGATTATGTTTTCTCTTTTTCGTAATGATAATAATTTTGTTAATTTGAATTTGGTTCTACATATGTATAATTTATATTAAAGTTGTAATGGCTTCAATATACTTTACTCGTTGTAGACTGAATGGTAATTACTTAATTACTATTATTTTCAAATATTTATCTTTACTTAACAAATGTTTAATCACAGCAGATTATTATAATCTGCATTTTTTTTTTTAACTTTTTTTCTTTGCTATTTTGATATTTAAAATATTATAGTTCAGGAAATTCTATATTTGGGGTTGGCCACCCTTAAGCATATTCGTTTTTCTTTCAGGTTTTGGAAAATTTCTCATATTTCCAAAATCTAAATATTGTATGTTAGTGTGTGTTTTGGTATAAATGAAAGCGAGCTCGCAAATGTTTGTATGTATGAGCAAGTCTTTTGATTTTGAATGATCTGAATGAACGTTAGTTGCTGTTATGATTGTGCTGAGTGTTCGATAGTGCTTGATTAGAATTCTTGAACTATAATAAATTATTTTCAATTTCAATTATTAATTAAACATTTGTTATTTCCTACATCTCCCCTTATTCATTTTTTTTTATTACTAAACACATTCAAATTTATTTTTAATTATTTATTATTTTGTTAATAATGGAAATTATCATTTTATTTCAAAATTGAAACAATGTGATTAATTTCTATTTATTAACTTTTAATTTTAAATCTTCTCCAATTTCTATGGTGATTTCGTGTCGCCTCGCGATTAATAAGCATGAGTAGTTAGTGGCAAATCTAACGTATTTGT